>NC_092769.1:9023684-9353970 GCF_047496795.1 Chiloscyllium punctatum
TGAGAGTGTATTAGGGACAGAATGGTATACAGGGATAAGGAGGAGCTGGAAGAGGTTACTGCGATAGTGAGGTTTGTGGTGATGATTGTCGCGATTAGATGAAGGTTGTAATACAGAGGGATGTAGACTATGAATGGTTCTTCAGACTGAAGGATATTTCAGAAAGTGACAGATGTAGGGACTGGGGTTGGATACAGCAATAAAGAGCACCTTTTAAATACTTGGATGGTTTTAGTGGCTTCAGGAGGTTACAAACTTAGTAAGGCTAGTAGTGATGCGAGTAGGTAGAGTTAAAGATCATTGTGGTGATTGGAGAAGGTCACAGCGAAAGACGAGATTGCAGAGACTGGAAGCGGTTGCAGGCATGGGGAGGGTTAACGTGGCTTCTAAGCGCTGTACACTGGAAGGCCTGTAAGGATTGGAGCAGATTACAAAGGCAGGAATGGCTAATAGTGACTGCAGGAGTTCATCCAGATCGAGACGTCTGTAGGAATATTAGATGGTTACAAAATGGTCTGGCGCTATAAGACGTAAGGCAGGAGTGTTTTGGGTCAGGAGAAGGTTACAGTAATATCATGTGCGATAGGGGTGGAGGAAGGTACGCAGATAAGGAGTTTGGTTAAGGCTGGAAGATGTAACATAAACAGGGTGGACTCTCAGTACTGTGCAAGATGGCAGAAATGAGCATCATGACATTGACTGAAGGTGGAGATGGCAGAGATTGGCCATGTCATCCACATTGGAGCAATATACAGAGGTTGGGACTGTAGTCAGAATTGGACTAGGTTTCAAATATATAGGGGGATTGTAGGCATTGGAGGAGTTTACAGAGATAGGAACTGTTCTCAGAGTTCGAAGAATTCAAGGCACTGGCGCAGATGAGCACAGGCCTGGACTGATAACTGACACTCCCTTTGATGTTTCATGCTGGCTCAGTTCAGCAGAGTTGAAAATAATCCTCCCACAAGAGGGTGGGGATTGAGCCCGTGAACCTCATACTCTATGTTTCCCCTTCAGCACTGTTTCTGTGTCATGTCTTATGGGCCGATATTTCAAGCCTCTTAAGTGCGATCTATTCTGTTCACTCTGTTCTGCGAGAGAACTGGCCACAACCCCTTGACTTATACAGGTAACTTCGAAAAACATAAATGCTTTGGCCTAAAGACTCATCTGTTTATGTACAAGCAAAATGGCCTTTCATCTCTGTCCCATACTCAGCCATCTTGGATCCCGGCCTGTTCATGAACCCTCTGGAAAAGAAAACAAGGACACGGTATCCTTGAGAAAAGGAACAGCTTTTAGGTAAAAAGGACGATCTTTGTGACAACATGGATAATTTGGAGAGGGTGCACAGAAGGTTCACTAGGATATTGTCTGGTATGTACGGGGTGCTAGCTACGAGGATTATTTTCATTGTAAAGAAGGCAATTGAGGGGGACCTGATTGAGGTCCACAAAATCATGAGAGCTGGAGACAGGGTAGAAGACTCAATTACTCGTGGTCATGATTTCAAAGTGAGAGAAGAAATGTTTCATGGATTTATACTTTGGAAGTTCATCACATAGAGGGTGGTGGATGCCTGTCTCGCATTGCCAGAGGAGGAGGGGGGTGGAATGGGAACGATAGTGTTGTTTAAGATGAATGCAGACAGATACGTGAATGGACAGGGAGCAGAGGGGTACAGATACTTAGAAAATAGGCGTCCGGTTTAGAGGAATTAAGGGGCCTGTTCCTGTGCTGGAATATTCTTTTGTTCTCACCAGCCTCTGTGTGAAAAGATTGCGCCTCAGGTCCATTTAATATCTTTGCCCTCTCACCCTGAACCTATGCCCTCTAGTTCTGGACTCACCCAAACCCAAGGGAAAGACGTTGTCTGTTCATCCTATCCATGCCTATGATGAAATGATAAACCTCTATTAGGTCACCCTCAGACTTCGACGCTCCAGGGGACACACCACCAGCCTATTCAACCTCTCTCTAAACCTCAAATCCTCCAAATCTGGCAACATCTTTATTCATCTTTTCTGAACCTTATCAAGTTTCACAACATCCTTCCGAAAGAAAGGAGATCAGAATTTCATATTCCAAAGTGGCCTAGCCAATGTCCTGTACAGCTACAACATGACCTCCCAACTCTTATACTCAAAAGATGTAGGTTTACTTGATGAGCTGAGAGGTTTGTTTTCAGACGTTTCGTCGTCATACTAGGTAACATCAATGAGACTCCAGTCTCACTGGTTTTATTGATCTGCTTTCATTTTCTGTGTTTAGGTTTGCTTGGGTTGATGACGTTATTCCCCATGGAGAGTCATTTCCTGTTTTTTTTCTGAGGGTGGTAATTGGGGTTCAAGTCAATGTGTGTGTTGATAGAGTTTCGGTTGGAATACCATGCTTCTCGGAATTATCGTGCGCGTCTCTATTTGGATAGTCCTTGCATGGATGTGTTCTCCCGGTTATAATGGTGTACTTCTTCATCCGTAGTGAGGACACTCATGAGATTGGGTCACGCATGTCTGTGGTTAGTTGATGTTTGTCAAATGTAGTGAGTTTTTTACGGTTCTTGCAAGCTATTTAGGTTCTGCAGGTTATTTAAATATGGAGGGTGTGGAATGGAACATTTTACCAGAGATAGGAACAGCAGCTTTGGTTGAGACTGTTTTACAGATAAGGAAACATTGTACAAACTGGGGGAGGTTCCTGCAGAAGGGAGGGTTTTGGGAGAAGGGTGATGTTTACACAGATAGGGGTATAAGAGCTGGAGAAGGTTATGGAGATGGGGAGATGGATGGAGAGACTGGAGGATATTACATTTACTGTGTTAGTGATAGCAACAGGAGGATGTAACTTTGATAGTGAGCTTTGTAAGAACTGGATCAAGAGAGTTTCAGCCATATGATTGGGTTCGACAGTGCTGCAGGGACCTTAGAGGATTCTGCAGGGTCTTCACAGACTGATAGTGCTTTACAGACTGGAAGAGGTCATGTCGAAAGGGAGGGTTGTAGGTGCTGCCGAAGCTACTAGAGTGTTCAGGGGATGCAGTAGTTTACTGACAGCAGGAGGTTTCTCGACAGGAGTAGATTACAGACAGTGATGATGGTTTGGCTTGAGAAAATTAAAGGTAATTGAGAGTTTTCGCGTCTGGAAGAGATTACGTTGATACGGCCAATTGAAGACATGAAGTAATTTTTCATGGAAAGGATAACACACATTGTGAGGGATGTGGGCATTGAGAATGAAAATGCAGACATCGAGGGCGGTATTGATAAATTGAACTTCAGTGATAGGGATTGCAGTAGGGTTTAATGAGATAGGGAAAGTTGTATTTCCTGGGGAAGTTTACAATGATACAGATATTGTTATGGAGAGTGTAATGGAAGATAAAAGAGTTAAGACGTTTTAGTGACGGTATGAATTCACGGAGATAGGGAGGGGGCCAGGTTACAGACATAGGCAGGGTTCGAGCAGCTTCAGAACACTACCTAATTAGCACATCTTTGGATTGTGGGTGAAAGCAGTAGCACCCAAAGGAAACCCACGCAGCTTCTATTAAACTCCACACTAACACCTGCCTGAGACTGGAATCGAAATGAGTCCCTGGTGCTGTGAAGCAGCAGTGCTAGCCACTGAACCACAGTGCCACGTCCAAGAGATAAGGATAATGCAAAACTGAAGCGTCCAAATTTGTAGAAGTCCACTCACCATTAGATTATCATTACCACTGGATATTATCACTATTGTTAAACAGGATCTGACTAGCACAAACTGGGAGACACTGCTTGCACCTGAGTCTTTATTCAGAAAGTGGGATTATTTTAAAGTGATGCAGTGAGAATTCAGGGCCAGCATGTTCCCATAGGAGTGAAAGGCAAATGCAACACTTCCAGCGAATTTTGAGCAAGCCATTCTATGTGTTTGACAAAACAAATGCAGTGCAATAAAACAGGCGAAACGCAGAGAGGGCAATGAGATTGTGAAACATGAGGGGAAAACAATGGTCAGGATATATATATATATATGGAAAATAACATTCAAGCAAAGCCATGATGTATTTTGTCACTACAGTTAGAGTAAGAGGAATCCCAGCAAAACAGTGGGGCTTGTTAGAAACCAAAGGGACAATCTGTGCATGGAGCCAGGAGAAAAAGGTGAGGCCTTGAATGAAGACTTCCCATCTATATTCACACACGAAAGACATTGTCGCCGGGGACTTCAGTTGTGATGGTGAGGTTCGAGAACATGTTAAGATCTATAAGGAGGAGGTATTAAATGCATTCACAGGCATAAAGGTGGCGAACTCCCTAGCGCCCAATGAAATGCCTCCCAGGCTGCTATGAGTGGTAAGGCAGGAGATTGCTGGAGATATACTTAATGCTTTCCTGTACACAGGTAAAGTGCCATATTACTGGAGGTTGCAAATGTGGTTCATTCGTTCAAGAATGGCAGCAGGGATAGGCCAAGTAATTACAGAGCAGATAATCTGATATTAGCGGGAGGAAAATTGTTTGAAATAATTCTGATAAAAGGGATAAATCAACATTTTGGAAAGGCAAAAATCAATTAACTATAGTCAGCACAGATTTGAAAGTACTGATGAGGTCAGTGCAGATGACATGGTTTACATGGAGTTTATAAACGCCTTTGATAAGATCCCACATGGAAGGCTGTTCCAAAAGGGATGAGCCAATGGGATTCATGTCCAGTTGGCAAGTTAGATCCACAATTGTTGAAGGGTTGTTTTTGTGATTGGAAGCCTTCCAACATTTGGTCTACCGAAGGGATCTGTGCAGAGGCTTATAGAAATACATTTAACAAACATCTGGATCGGTATATAAATAGGAAGTGTTGAGAAGAATATTGACAAAGTTCTAGCAAATGAGCCTACAAACATCATGCAAGAGTTGAACCAAAGGATCTATTTCCATGCTGTGCATATCTATTATTCTATATCTTAAAAGCACCCCGCTATAGAAGAGGAGGTGTTGGATGTCTTAAACCACAAAGTTCGATAAATCCCCAGTACCTAATCAAATGTATTTCAGGGCATAGCGGGAAGCTACGGAAGAGACTTTGGGGCCCCTATCAGAGATATTTGTACAACAGAGAGCCATGTGAGATGGAAGACTGGAGGATGGCATCGTGGGCAGTGAAGGAGGTTTTTGAAGATTACAATGGAATCTCGATATGGCTGAATGGCTGAAAAACCGGACTTGGAATTCAATCTGAATAAATGCGACGAAATGCGTTTGGGTCAGCAAAGAAGGAAGGGCGTATACTTTAAATGGTAGGACCTTCTACGGTGCTGTAGAACAGAGAGACCTCTGGGTTCAGGTACATTAATCTTTGAGGTTTGCAACGTGGAGAGACAAAATGGTTTGAAATGCGTGTGTCACACTTGCTTTCATTGCTCAGTCCTTTGGATATAGGAGTTGGAAGTCACGCTGAGATAATACAGGCCATTGGTGGAGGTTCTTTTGCAATACAGCATCCAGTTCTGGTCGCCCAGTTATAGGAAGAATATTATTAAGCTGGGTAGGTTTCAGATGAGATTTACCAGGATATTGCTAGATATGGAAGGTTTCAGTTCTGAAGAAATGCGGGATTTGTTGTAAATTTTCATTGAAAGCTGAATGCTGAGAGGTGACCTGATAGAAGTAAATAAAATGCTGAGGGTATAGATAGAGTTAATGTTCGTTATCATTTCCTGTGGACATGGCAGTTTCAAGACTAGGGGCTACATTTTTAAGTTGAGAGGACAGACATTGGTGGTGGGGTCCGTTTGGACCATCTCTGACAACTCTCTCCCCTTCCTGGTTCACCTGGACCATCTATGACACCTCTCTCTCCCTCCACTTCATGGACCTCTCCATCTTCAATAAAGAACGACCGACTTGACACTGACATTTTTTACACCCACTGATTCCCACAGCTACCTGGATTTCAACTCTGCCCACCCTACCGCCTGCAAAAATCCCATCACATATTCTCATTTCCTCCGCCTTTTCCGTATTTGCGCCCAGGAAGACCAGTTCCACCACAGAACACATCATGGTCTCATTCCTTAGAGACCACCATTTCCCTTCTCACGAGGTTAAAGTTGCCCTCCAACGCATCTCATGTATATTCCGCATCTCCACCCTCCAATCCCACACCTCCAACCGGAACAAGGACAGAACCCCCCGGTGCTTACCTTCCACCCTCCCAAACTTTGCATATATCACATCATATGACAACATTTCCTCCGAATCTATTTCCGCTTTCCTCAAAGAACGTTCCCTCCGTGACTACAAGGGAGTTGCAGTGGGAATGGTCTCTGCAGAATGCAGCTATGGCTGAGAAAGGAAATATATCGCTGGTGGTGGGGTCTGGCAGCAGTTAATGCGCTGTATCTGGAGGTGGAAGGTGAGGCCTGTGGCAAAATTCCTATTGTGGTTGAAGTGGTGGGGTAAAGGCGGCCGTGTGGGAATTGGGGGATATGCGTTGGAGGACATTGTTGATCACCTTAGTGGAAAATTGCGATCCTTGAAATCGGAAAACTTTCTGAGATGTTCTGAAGGGGAATTGTTCCTCCTCGGTGAAAATATGGCAGAATCGGAGGGATTATGTGTACAGGATAACGTCCTTACCGGAGTATACTCGATTGTGGATCAGGAGAGCAAAAAAATAAGACATGCAATGCCTCGAGCAAATGGTTGAAACAGAAACCAAAGAGATGATACAAATACATCGCAGATAAAAGAATAACCAGGTGTTGAATAGGACCCCTTAAAGATTAACAAGGCCATCTATGGAACCACAGAAGGTGGTAGAGATATTATGCGAGTATTTCACACATCATTTTTATTACTGGAGAGTGACATGGAAGCTGAAGAGTTTGGAGAACAAAATAGTGATAACTAGATAAATGTTCATGTTGCAGAGGAGTTAGTACTGGTTGTCATAAATTGCAGCAAAGTGGATAAATCAATGGGACCTAATCAGGTGTAACTCAGAATTGTGTGGAAATCTAGTGAGGTGATGGTTGGGGCCCTCAATGAGATATTTATATCATCGATAGTCACAGGTGAAGTCCTGGAAGACGGGTGCAATGATTTGTTTAAAAGGTGGTTAGGAAAGGCTTTGGAACAATGGAACTGTGAGGTTGAAGCCAGCGGCAGGCAAGTTGTTGGAAGGGACTCGGAGGAACAGGATTAACATGTGATTGCAAAGGCACGAAATGATTAGGGATAGTCAACATGGCTTTGTGCATGAGAGATTGTCTCACTAACTTGGTTGTGTCTTTTGAAGAAATTACCAAGAAGATTGAAGGCAGACTGGGGACGTTGTCAATATGTACTTCGGAAAGATATTCACCGAGGTTCCACAAAGTAGACTGGTTAGCAAGGTTAGATAACATGCAATACATTGAGAACTAACCATTCGGAAAGAAAATTGGATTGAATGTAGGAGACTGAGAGTGGTGATGGAGGGTTGCTTTATGGACTGGAGACTGTGAACAGCAGTGTGCTGCAGGGACCGATGCTAGGTCTTTTTACATAAATAACTTGAATGCGAATAGGCTGAGAGGAGATGAGTCATGACTCTAGAAGTAAATTTAGCAATAAAGAGGCGATAATGAGCGTGCAGAGAGAGATTATAGAGAGATTATAAAGTGTGAATTACCAAGGCTGAAGCCAGTGCTATGTGACAAAATATGTGGGTGATGGGGGGATGGGTGAAGCAGATGCAAAATGGAAAACAGTGGAGAAGGGTAGAAAAGGGGGAAGAGGAGAGGAAAAGGTGATGAGAGATGGGGAGCGAGGGAAAGAAAGACAATCAAGAAATAAGAGGGATAGAACAGTGAAAAACATTTCATAGGCAAATAAAATAAATGAAATAAAATTACGGAGCAAAATGAAAGCAGATGGGTCGAGATAGGATAATCATCTGATGGCAGATGGGTTTTGGATGTGAATATGAGGTATGGTCAGTAGGTTTACAAAATAGACCGAAATTGTAGGTGTAGTGGAATGTCGCAGGTAGGCAGGGCAGTGATGGCAGCGTTTGGTACACGTTCTGTTATTGGTCAATGCATTGAATTCAGTCGTTGTGACGTCATATTACGGCTCTCTCGGACATTGATTAAAACTCATCTGGAATTTTGTTTTCAGTTTCAAACTCCCTGTTCGAGCAATAATGTTGTGAAACTTGAAAGGGGTAAAAAAATATATTCAAGGAATTTCGCTACAGTTGGACGGTTTGACTTATTGGGAAAGCCTGAATAGTCTTGCTGTATTTTCGCTGGAGATTTAGAGCCTGAGAGGTGACCTTATTAAAGTTTTTAATCATGAGGGGCATGGATCAGGTGAATAGTCTGTGTCTTTTCCCCATGTTAGTAGGTCCAAACTAGAGGGCACATGCTTAAGGCGAGAGGGAAAAGATAAAAATGGATCTAAGGGATAACATTTTCACGTCGAGTGCGGTGCGTGCTTGGAATGAACTGCCTGAGAAAGGGTGGAGGCTAGTACAATTGTAACATTTAAAAGCATCTGATTGTGTACATGAAGAGAAACATTTAGAGGGACATGAGCCAGCCCCTGGTAAATGGGGCACCACTAGTTTAGGATTTCTAGTTGGCATGCACGAGTTGGACTGTAGGGTCTGTTTCATTGTTGTATATCTCTATGACATTAATAAATTATAATTAAAATAGGTTTCTCTTTTTTGGATAAGTAGTATAACTTTAGATAATTCTCCTTGGAGTGAGAAGATTAAGCAATGATTTTGACAAGGAACACCTTTTTTTTCAGAGAGATTTGATTGAAAGAGAGGCAGAGACATATTATTAATGTTGTCACAATTTTCAGTAACTACTGTCAGGTAATTGGCAAATAATGCAGGGTGAAAATGTGAATATTATTTTACTCAGTAAGTTCTGAGCATCTGGAACAGTCTGAATGGCAGCTGGACACAGATTCAGCAGTTATTCTCAAACAGATTTAGAATTTTACTGTTTAGAACATGTAGAGAGCTGTGGACAAATACGAGGGGGCTTGGGATAGAATGGCAGCATCTCCAGAGGGACAGCCGCAATTGGTTCAATAGCCCCCAGCCGCTGTGCTCTGTGATGATGCTCCATTCACTGTGATTGGGTATATGAGTAGGAAAGGTTTAGAGGGTTATGGGCGAACAGCTGGCAAATGGGGCTCCATTGATTTAATATCCCCAGTTGGCAGGGGCGTTTTGGACATCTGTTTCTGTGCTGTACATCTCTATTATACGAATAAATTAAAATATGAATCTCTTTTATTGAGAGTTACAGAAGATGAGATAATTTCCTTAGAGCTGAAACGTTTAAGCAGTGATTTTAACTAGGGGCAGAGTTGTTTCCAGGCTATTAAATTTACAACGTCAGAGAGAGAAATCATAACGTTGTCACAATTTTTAGTAAGTATTAAACTTGGCAAATCATGCAAGGTTGAAAGGTGAAGATTATTTTACTCAGTAAAGTCTGAGCATCGGGAACAGTTCTGCATGCAGATTCAGCAGTCATTCGCAAACAGATTTGGAATGTAATTTTTGAAGGATAGAGTTGGACAGCTGTGAACAAATGGAAGTGGAGTTGGGACAGATTTGCAGCATCTCCAGAGGGAGAGAGCACAGCCCCAATGGGCTGAATACCCGCCAGCCCTGTCATCTGTGATACTGCCCCATTCATTGTGAATGATGAAGCACATCTCAGGGCAGAGAGAGGGAGGATCCTACCACTCACCTCACAATGGGGCCCGCTGATTGATGGCAGCGCCAGACCAATAGGAGGTGAGTTGGTGTGGATAACACGTGACCATGAGCTGTGCAGACACAATGTCACTGTGAGGGAAACTCAGTGAATGTGAAGGGAGTGGGAGAGACAGCAGACACTGTATAGAAATGGCATTAGTGTTAACTGGGAGGGTTTATAAACACATGGTGCAGAAACTCCAGGTAAATTAGAACTAAATGAACTGTGGATGCTGTAAATCAGAAACAACAATCAGAAGATGCTGGAAAAGGTCAGCAGGTCTGGCAGCATCTGTGAAGAGAAATCAGAGTTAACGTTTCGGATCCAGTCAAACTTCCTCAGAACTGATGGTATGAAAATATCGGTTTCTATGCAGAAGGTATATTATACACAGCGAGAAGAACATTTGGATCAAGGAGTCGATAAAGGTCTGGCTGGGAGGGTGAATAGATCTTAATGGAGACTGTTCGTGGCTAACCATAGGTATTGTGTAATGGCGAGTTATGTAATGACAAGACCTGGTGTGTGAGTTAGGGGGATAGGACATGAGGGAGTTCAGGCCAGATAACTAGTGAACTCAGTGTTAAGTCCGGAGTGCTGCAGCATTCCCAAGCTCAAAACGAAGTGTTCTTCCAGCTTATGCTGATCTCCGCTGGAAGACTGCAGTACGCCTGAGTCAGATGTTAGCGAAAGAACAGGGTAGAGTGTTAAAGTGGAAGCAACTCGAAGCTCGGGGTTACTTGCAGACAGAGTACAGATCATCTGACGTAATTTCTGTCAACTCCAAGATGCCGCCATCAAACATTCCGCTCCCATCCCTTGTCCACCTTTTGCAGGGACAGTTCCCTCTTGGATACCCTGGTCCACTCCTCATTCACTCCAAACAGGACCCAGCGCCAATCCAGCACATTCCTCTATAACCGCCCAAGGTATTACACGTGCCTTTCTTCTTCTTCAGTATCCAAGAGCCACAACACACCTTATAGTTGTCTGTCTTTTTAACATACCACTCTGTTCCCTGGCAAACACCTCTGTTTCAGACTTGCTGCAGCATTCCAGTGAAGCTCAGCACAAGCTGGCAACGCCGAACCTAATATTCTGCTTGGGGACTGTGCAGCCTTACAGACTCAATATCATGTTGAATAATATTAGGCCTTTCTCCTCGCCCCTTACCCAACACACCAGGTCTTGATATCACATAGTCTGCCTTTGTACACTACATATTGAATATTTGCAGGGCCTAAAACCTTTACACCATTTGTCCGTTTGATATTAGATGGATATGCTTGATGTGTTTTAGCTACACCTAGGTTACAGGAATGGCTAATGTAGAAAAAAAAATCATGCATCAAAAAACATGATTCCTTGAACTGTCCCGGTAAATCAAATTAAACTCCATTTGCCTTTCTTCAGCCCCTTCTCCCAATTGATCAAGATGCCTTTCCAAACATAGATAATCTTTTTTACGATCCACTTTGACATTTTTTATGTCACGCAAACGAACCATACTTTGTGTATTCTTATTCCCAAATCATCTGTATACATGGCAAATAAAAATGGACACGGCACCGATTACAGTGGAACACTGCTGGTCACAGATGTCCAGTCTGAAAAGTAACACTCCACTATTGCTCCGTCTCCTGCTTTTCAGATAATTTTCTATCCAGTTGGCAAGCTGTCCCTGAATCCCATGTGATCGAACTTTACAAATTCGTTTCTCATGCAGAACCTTTTCAAAGGCTTGACGAAAGTCAAAATAAACAATGTCTCATGCTCTGCCGTCATTGAATATTCTTGGTGACTAACTTAAAAAACTCAATCAAGTTTGTGAGACACCCTCTTACATAACCATACTGAATATCCCTAATCATTCCTTAGCTCTCCAAAAATATGCATATCCTAATCTTCAGAATCACCTCCAACAGGCTCAGAGGTCTACAGTTCCCAGGTTTCTCCTTATATCCTTTTTTTTTAACAAAGTTGCAACATTAGCCACTCTCCAGTCATCAGGCAGCTCACCCGTTGTTGTCAGTTGTACAGATATTTCTCTATGTTGCCCCCAATTTCCTCCCACCCAAACTGTTCCCGTATTATCACTTCAGTTCCTTTCCCGATCTTATGTGCCAAGAAAGTGTCAGGTGTTGCTCATTTTCTGACAGAAATATTGCATATTGATAAAGAATATTGTCTTTAACTCATTTCACAAACTCTGAACCAATGTTTGAAAAAAATGATTCACCCACTATTACAACATTATTCTGACTTTATATCAGAGATCTCTCTGTCTATCTGTTCCTTGAGTTCTCCCTAAATATTGCAGCGTCTATAGTGCCATTCAACTAAGGTGATTTTTTTTATTACTTTGAAAACACAATTTCTTTTGAAAAAAAGCTCTGATCCACAATTTAAAAATAGATCTTTTTTGTTTATTCGCTCCGAGAAGGTAGGTATTTTCCCAGAAGGCAGTTGAGTCAGCCACATTGCTGTGGGTCTGGAGTCATATGTTGGCTAGACCAGGTGAGGTTGATAGTTTTCTTCCTTAAAGGACATTAGTGGACCAAACGTTTATTTCTTCTAACAATCGACAATCGTTTCATGGTCATCATTATACTTTTCATTCTAGATTTTATTGAATTCAGATGACACCATTAGCCATGTTGGGATTCTAACCCTAAACCTCGGAACATTACACGTACTACTCGTCAGTCAAGAATACCATTCGGCCATTGCCTCCCTTTTTACTAAGGTTCAAACCAAAAAGGTCTGTCATTCTGCATGTACAATTTGAGATTACGCACTGAAAGGTCCATGTAGCGGCCTCTCTGAAAGGTCATCTCACAGAAGTCTGTATGGGGGGAGAAAATATTTCACTTTTTTGGATTTTTATTTTATATTTTTGAGATAAAAGAAACAAAAAATGAATCGAAATAAAAATCTTATCACAGACATGTAATCCCTGAAACTGGAGGAGGGGGGTGATTACAGAGATAGGGAGGGATGTGAGACTGGACGGGCATTACAGAGATAGGGAGGGCTGTGAGGCGAGAGGGGTATCATTGTCCAAACATCGCCCGTGTACATGGACTGCAGCATTTCAGGAAGGCAGTTTCCACCACCTTTCTCCAAGTCAAATAAAATGGCCAATAAATACTGGTCTGTGCAGCAAAGGCAACCCTCAGCGAATAAAACGACAGCAGTGAACTCTCTCAGCTGACTGGCTATGAAGTTAGAAACCTCTCTGGAAATGGAGCTGGGAGAAAAGAGACACAAAGTGACGTTTCACAACTGCTCTCAGAAAGACCTCCATCTCAGAACTACTTCCAGCCGGGGATCATCTCAGTGGGTATCAATCTCTAAAAAGCTTATTCTGTTTTAGTTTGATCCGTCTACAGTAGTGAGTAAAGTGATGGTTTCTTTTTAATATGTCTTACGGCTTCTTGATTGCATTTTTAAAATTTAAAACATAGGCATTAAGTTAGTCTCGGACAGTATTTTGTAGATCAGTAAGATTATGTCTTTTTCTGGATTTGTAGATTGTTAACACGGAGAGATGGCCTGTTTCGAGTGACATGCTGCTCCTGTCGGATGTGTGAGATTAAGGAAAGTTTCAATGATCCTGATGATTATATCTGAAGGAGGTGTGATTGCAAGTCGTATCATATTTCATGGATTGGTTGAGGAGGGATTAAATGATTTGGAGACGCCGATGTTAGACTGGGGTAGATAGAGTTAAAAATCAGACAACACCAGGATATAGTTCAACAGATTTATTTGGAAGCACGAGCTTTCATTGCGCTGTTCCTTCATCAGATGATTGTGGAGTGATTGCAAGCAGTTAGGAATTGACAAGAGCCAGGGGTGTCATAGGTGCCAGTCTCAGGATGGTAGGATACTACAGATACGGTCAGGTAGATGGGTTACCTTCACGAAATGTACAAGGGCTAGGCAGGTAATGCAGGAGTCTCCTGTGCCTGTCCCCACCTCAAAAAAGTATTCTGGCTTGCAAATGTAGTGGTTAATAGACTTTAAGGAAATGTAGCACTAGCAGCCAAGTTACTGGGGCTGAAACTGGCTCTACTCTAATGTGAGGTATATCAGGTTCCAGATAATCAATTGTGATTGGGGACTCTCTAACAAGGGACACAGACTGCCGTTTCTGAAGCTGACAGTGAGACATCAGAATGTGGTGGTGCCTGCCTCATGTCAGGATCAAGGATGCCTCAGTTTGGGAGCAAAATATATTCAAAGCGGAGAATCATCAGTGGGAGGTCAATGACAGAGGAAGGGGGTCCTGATGAGAGAATACAGGAAATCATGTAGGAGGTTAAAAAAGAACAGGTTCTCAAGGATAGTAATATCTAGATTACTCCCGGTGCAACACGCTAGTGAGAGTAGGAACAGCAGGATGGAGGAGATGAATGTGTGGCGAAGGAGCTGTTGCAGGGGAGAAGGAATGACATAGTTGGATCATGGGAATTTCTTCTGGGATATATCTGACCTACATAGCAAGGGCAGATTGCACCTGCATTGGAAGGGGAATAAAATCCAGGCAGGGAGATTTGCTAGTTCTGCTCAGGAGGCATTACACCAGTGATGGAGTAGGGGTAAACCCAAAGAGACAGAGCGAAATGACTTACATGTGAGGCTGGTACTGTTCAGAGGCCATACAAGGAAGAGCAAGCCACAGAATGAGGTGCGACTGACCAGTTACACTGCTTTTATTTCAGTGCAAGAGTCTTGACCAGTCAGGCAGATGAGCGCAGGTTATGGTTTTGAACATAGCACTTGGATATTATCGCAACTACAAAGGCATGACTCGGGGGTGGATAGGACTAGCAGCTCAATGTTCCAAGACATAAATGTTATAGCAAGGATAGAAAGGGAGGACAGAGCAGGGGGAGTGGCGTTTTTGCTTAGGGATAACATTACGGCTGGAATTTGGGAGGACATTCCTGGGAGCCCATCCGGGGACGTTATCTGATTGGAACGGAGAAATAAAAAAAGTGACGATCTCCTTATTAGGATTGTTCGATCGCGACCAACCCCCATCCCACACACCCCCAACTCCCAACCCCCCCCAAACAGTCGGGGTATTGACAAACAAATTTACCGGAAGATCTCAGTTATCTGAAAGAATAATGTGGTTGTAATGAAAGGAGTTTTCACTTTCCAAACTAAGCCTCGGAATCCTGTTAAGGACTTGGAAAGTACGGTGTTCGTTCAGTGGATACGAGAAAATTTTTGGTTCATATTGTAGGAAGGAACAAAACTTAACCTTGTTTTTTTCATTTATTCACAGGATGAGGACGTCACTGGCTGGGTCAGCATTTATTTTCCATCCCTAATTATCCAGAAGGCAGTTAAGGGAATACCACGTTGCTATAGGTCAGGAGTCACATGTAAGCCAGATCAGATAAGGTTGGTAGATTCCTTCCTTGAGCGACATTAGAGAATGACTTATATCCGTGACTTGGATGTGAATATATGTGGTATGATCAGTCGGTTACAGATTATATCAAACTTGGAGGTGTAGTGGACTGTGATGAAAGTTAGTTCAGATACAACAGGATATTGATCAGATGGGCCAATGGACTGTGAAATGGAAGACGGAGCTCAATTTAGATAAATTTAAGCTGTTGCATTTTGGAAAGGCAAACCAGGGTTGGATTTATGCAATCAATGGTAAGATCCTGGCGAGTTCTGCTGAACAAAAAGACCATGGAGTGCAGGTTCATTTTTTCTTGAAAGTAGAGTTGCAGTTAGGCAGGGGATTCAAGGCAGCATTTGGTACCCTTATGTGTATTGGTCAATACATTGAATACAGAAGTCGTGACGTCATATTGTGGCTGAAAAGAACATTGATTAAGCCACTTCTGGAATTCTATGTTAAGTTCGAATTTCCCAGTTCTCGGAAGGATGGTGTGAAATGTGAAAGGGATCAGACAAGACATTGCCAGGGTTGAAGGATTTGTGCGACACGGAAAGGCTGAATAACCTGGGTCTATTTTCTCTGGAGAGTCAAAGACTGAAAGGTGACCTAATGGAGACTTATAAATTCATGAGGGGCATGGATAAGGTGAACAGCCGGGGTGTTTTATCCCCAGGGTGGGGGGTGGGGGGTCCAAACAAGAGCAAAAGAGTTAAAGTTGAGAGGGCAAAGCTTTAAAAGAGATTTAAGGGGCATCGCTTTCAAGCTGAGTGTGGTCTATGTATAGAGTGAGCTACCAGATCAAGTAGTGGAGGCTGATACAATTACAACATTTAAAAGGCATCCGATTCGGTTTATGAATACGAAGGGGTTCGAGGGATATGGACCAATAGCTGGCAAATGGTACTCCATTTGCTTAGGATTTCTAGTTGGCTTGGACGAATTGTGCTGTACTTCTGTATGACACGAATAAATTAAAATAATCTGTATTCCTCTTTAATGAAGAGCCAGCAGAAGCACAGATAATTGTCCTTAGAGCTGAGAAGGTTAAGCCGTGATTTCGACCAGGTGCAGATTTGTTTCCAGGATATTTAATTTGCAGACAGAGAGGAATTGTTAACACTGACACAATTTTTAGAAATTACTTTCAGATAATTGACAAATAATGCAGGGTTAAAATGTGAAGATTATTTTACTCAGTAAGTTCTGAGCATCTGGAACAGTCTGAATAGCAGCTGGAGACAGATTCAGCAGTTATTCTCAAACAGATTTGGAATTCTCATTTTTAAGGAACGATTTGGAGGGCTATGGCAAATGGCAGGGGAATTGCGAGAGATTTTCAGCAACTCCAGACGGAGAGAAAACAGCCCCAATGAGTTGTATAGCCCCCAACCCCTGTGCTCTGTCCTACTGCCCCATTTCAACAATGAAGCTCATTGCAGGGCAGAGAGAAGGACGATCCCACCACTCACCTCACAATGGTGCCTGGCTGATTGACAGCAGCTCACCAACTAAGAGAAGGAGAGTTGGTGTGGCCCTGCAGTCAATGAGAGTGAACAGCATGAGACGTGACCATGATCTGACCAGGCGCAGAGTCACTGAGGGGGCACTCAGTGAGTGTGAAGGGAGTGGGAGAGACTGCAGAGACAGTGACGGACACTGCTACGCATGATTTACAAACTCCCAGTAAATTAAAACAAAAAGAACTGTGAATGCTGTAATCAGAAACAACAACCAGGAGGTTCTGGAAAAGGTCAGCAGTTCTAGCAACATATGTGAAGAGAAATCAAAGATAAAGTTTCAGATCTCAGTGATCCTGAGCTGATGTTACCAGAAAATAAATATTGGTTTATATGCAGAGGGTGGGGTGGGGGCGGATAGAAGGAATAAAGGATAGGTGGGGATAGAGCGATAGGAATGGTTGGGTAAAGGAATGGATAATGATGTGGCGGGGAGGGTGAATAGCTGTTAATGGCGATTGTTAGTGGCTAACCATAGGTAGTGTATAATGGCAGGCTGCGATATGAAGGTGTGGTGTGTGGGTAGTGGTCTAGGACAAGGGGTTGTTAACCTACTGTTCGCCACTAACTGTCTCCATTGTAAACTATTCCCCACCTACATCACTCCAAGATTGGAGCTGCTGAGGACACAATCTTCTGGGATATCCTCCCTAACCGATCTGACCTCCTTTAAGATGAATTTTAAATCGTTCCCTTTAATCAACATTTCCCTCATTCATGAAGCACTTGAGGAGATTCGTCAATGTCGAAAGCTCCATACAATGCAAGTAGTTGTTGTTATTTTCTGACAATGGGAGAAACAGGAATGAACCTTCTCTCTTCTACCTGATGAACAGGAGTAAAGCAGAAGCGCTGTGCATGCAACAGCCAACAATGGACCACGTGTGATTGATGTCAGCGCGGGACCAATAAGAGGACAGGGGGCTGGATTAGAGCGCCAAACAATCGGAGTGAATGAGGGACGGGGCTATACTTGACCACATGATCAGCCTCGGGAGCAGCACAGTATTGTTGTGAACAAGGCGTTGGGAATGTGAATGTGCATAACACGCAAAAGGCAAGAACTGAACAGCAGGAAGAGGGAGGGAAATTGTGTTGTTATGTGCTCAGAAGTTTTACAACAACTTAGAGCACATTGGAAAACACAAATTTGAAAATCCAAGGCCTGTGTTTGCCTCAGATGGCAATAGGCCCGAGTGAGCGCCGGAATCTTTATTGGAGGGTAGTGATCCCCGGCTGTCAAGTTTGTGAGGGGCAAGCTGCAGCAGGACGGATGCGCAGCCTTCCCTGACAGGGAGTGATAGTGCAGGATTTACACAGAGTCAGGATGTTTTCAAACTCCAAGAGCGTGATGCTGGAAAGCACAGCAGGTCAGGCAGCTGCCGATCGGTGGGAAGGAAAATGGACTGGAAAGACATGTCAAGAGGGCGATGCCAAGTTGGAAATTTGTGTAAGATGAAGTGGAGCGAGGGGAAATGTGGAAACTGCGCAAATCCACATTGATGCCATGTCATTGGAGGGTACCAAGGGTGGAAGATGAGGCATTCTTCCTCCAGGCATCATATGCTTTGGATTTGGCTGTGGAGGAGGCCCAGGAGCTAAATGTCCTTGGTGATGAGCGAGGGGATATTAGAGTCTTCGGACGCAACGTGTTGGCTTGATTAGTGCTTTACTGTTACTTTCACAGAACTTTTATAAATGAGTCTTCCACTGCTGCTCAGCCTCTGAGCATTTGCTGCTATCTTAATGGATTACAGTTTCAACAATATCTGTAATGATCAATAATTCGTTTTTTCCAAAAAAGAGGATTTTCTTTCCATTTCTGACTGTCAAATTCTGCACCATTTTCATTCACTATAATTCATTTTGCACTCCCTTAAACATCAGCTGTGTTTCTCCCTCCACAAATATCAATGATCAATGCCACGGTTGCCTGTGGAGAATGTGTTGATTGACTTCCTTGTACTGCTGCAGTTCCTGCGGTGAAGTTGTTCCCAAAATTTCGTTCGCTCAAAGATGTTACAGATTATTCACTCAGAAGAGGTGACAACATGTGTGCAAATCAAAACAGTTTGTACTTTTACTATTTTTATAACTTCTGACACAAGAGATATTAGGGCAGGTGATCAAAAACATTGCCAAATAAGCAGGCATTCAGGATTAGCTTCAAGAAGGAAGCACACCTGAGAGCGTGAGGGTGGGAATTCCAGACCGTGTTGCCTTGGCGACAGTAGAAAGAGCCAGGCAGGTGAAGCAATGCATAAACATGGTTGGGAAACTGAAAGAAAATAAGTTGTCGAGATCTCAAATGTTGTGTGGTGCAGGTAGATCGCAATGTTCACAGCCAAGAATTAAATCAAGGGTGAGAATTTTAAGTTCTTGTTGCTTATGAATAGGAACCTTTTGTTGGATCAACAAGTTTTGGTACAAGTGAGCACTTGGGCAGCAGTGGTTTAGATATCCTTGAGGTTACATGTAAGTTGAATGTGAGAGTCTGGCCAGGAGTGTATTTGGATAATAAAGTCTGGAGATAGCATTGGGATGGATAAGAGATTCACCACATGAGCTGAGACTGGGGCGGGGTTGGGCGAAATCACTGATGTAGAAATAGCGGTTTTGGAGTGGGATTAGGCTGTCACCCTCAACTCATCTCTGGGATTCAGCTGTTTGTCCGTTTTTTGAATCATATCTGCAAAAAGCTCAGGAACTGAATGGCCCTGGCAGAACCTAAACTGGGCATCACTGAGCAGGTTATTGCTGAGCAGCTGCTGCTTGAGAGCACTGTTGGCGTCACCTTCCATTACTTTACTACTGATCGAGTGTGGACTGATAGATGGAAATTGGCTGGGTTGGCTGTTTCCTGTGTTTCTGCATTGAACATACCCAGGCAGCATTCTACATTGTCAGTCGATGCCAGTGCTGGAGTGGTACTGGGGTTTGTGGTTGGAAACTTCTGGAGCACAAGCCATCAGTACCGTTGCCCGAATGTTGGCAGGGATCATACCCCTTAAACTCTTTGTCCATTTCTTGATATTATTTGAACTGAAATGATTGGTGGAGCATCTATGATGCTGGGGACCAGTGGAGAAGGCTGAGATGGAAAATTGCTGCAAAAGCTGTCGGCTTAGGTTTTGCATGAATGTGTTAGGCCCCTCCATCAGTAAGGGTGGGGATATTCTGTGATGCTTCTGCCAATGAGTTGTTTAATTGTCCATCACCATTCATGACTGAGTGTTGCAGAATTGCAGAGCTCTGATTTAATCCATTGGTTGTGGGATCGCTTAGTTATATTTTTTGTCGCTTGTGCTGTATGGCATGCTGGTTTGGTTGGTCTTTTACGTATGATGCAAGACTACAGTGGTGCTGGAAAAGCACAGCGCGTCAGGCAGCATCTGAGGAGCAGGAAAATCATTGTTTATGGCAGGATCCTTTCATCCCGTTGGACGGATCCTGCCTAGAACATCGATTTTCCTGCTCCTCAGATGCTGTCTGACCCGCTGTGCTTTTCCCGCATACTCTAATTTTGTCTCTGACCTGCATCACCTGAAGTCCACACTTTCACCTACCTCTTTTAGGTATGCCTGACGGTCCTCCTGGCATACTATCCTGCACTTTGCACTGAAACAGGATTGATCCACTATTTTGATGGTAATGGTTAAGTGGGGGTATGCCGGGTCATGAGATGTCAAGTTGTACTGGATTGCAATTCTGCTATTGTTGTACCACAGTGCCTCAGAGATGCCCAGTTTTGAGGTCCGCCATCTGCTCGAAGTATATCCCATTCAGCAAAGTGATAGTGTCTGTAAACACACTCGAGACTACTCTCCACTTGAATGCAAGGCATTGTTTGCAAAGGACTGTGTGATGGTCCTTTTTTACTGGTGCTGTTATGGACAGATTTATATGTAGCTGGTCTATTCATAACAATGAGATCAAAGATGTTTTTCCCTCGTCTTGGTTCTCTCACCACCTGCTGCAGGCCAACTTGAGCAGCTACATCCTGCTGAGTCACCATTCACTGAGTCACTATTCCTGAGTTATTGTTAGTGGTGCATATTGAAAACCCATACCCAGAGTACGGTTGGCACCATTTACACCCTCAGTGCTTCCTACAAGTGTTGCTCAACATGAAGGAGTACTGATTCATCAGCCGAGGGAGGACGGTATATGGTAATCAGCAGGAGCCATGAGACATCCTGCTGTCTGCTGTTAATGCTGAGTACTCCCTGGGCAAATCCTTCCTGTCTGGACACCACTGTGCCATCACCTCTGTCTGGTCTGTCCCACTGGTGGGATAGGACATATCTAGGAATGGTGATGGTAGGTTCTCGTTATTGTCAGTAATTTATGATTCCGTGATTAAGACTATGTCAAGCTGTTCACATATTCGCACTAGCGCCAGATGTTAGTGAAGAGAAATTTGCAGGGTCGAGAGGGCTGATTCTGCGGCTGTATTTACTGGTGCCTTGACAGATGTCATGTGGTCCATCCAGTTTATTTTCTTTGCTGAGACTTTACAGTGATGAAGACAACGAGTAGCTTGCTGTGCCACTGCTACATTGGCAGTTATCTTTCCCGGGAAGGCATTAGGGATTTATTCTGCCATTGGCAATTGTTCAATGGAGATCAGTCGGTTCTTAATTTCAGTTGTTTTTTTTTATTGAATTCAGATTCCACCATCAACCGAGGTGGGATTCAAATCCGGACTTCTGTTGTACATTTTAATATTCTGGATAGAAGCTAAATACATCACGTTTTTTAACTCATTTTAAATATCACTAACCCAGGATTTGTTTCTTTGTTAAATACTGTCCATCATCCTGTCTTCTCCATTCTCCCCAACAAGTGAGGAGCACATGCAGTTTCTCTGTCACGACTATTGAGACAATCCGATCAGCTGCCTCTGCTGCTTCCATCCCTTCCATTGGCCTACCAAGCCAAACTGCCTCATGTGATGCTCATCGTTTTAGTCTTAAACTAACAGCTTTCTCCATTTTCTTGTCAAGCTTCATTAGAGCTCATCTTGACCCTTTCCCCTAGACTCACTAAACTACAGACCCTACAACTTTACCTTCTTCTCCTCCTCAGCAGTCTCCCTTACCATATCACAGATACTGTTCTTTGTTCTGTCTGTCTGTCTGTCTTTTCTGGTTATGTCCTTCTCACCCATTCTGCGAAATCTAGTATTTGACCTCACTGTCGTTGGAAACTCTTGCTCCATCTCCACTCTCCCTTTCCTTACTGAATTCCTTCATTTGGTGTCCCTCCAGGAATAATCCTTAGTCCCTCCTGTTTCTCACCTACATACTTCCAGGAGGTGACATCGTTCAAAATATCATGTTGGGTTTTACACTTACTTTAACAATGCCCAGCTGTACCTCATCATCATCCTCACCAGGTGGCATAATGGCACTGTGTTTAGTACTGCTGCATCACAGCACCAGGGTCCTGGTTTGAATCCAGCCTTGGGTGACTGTCGATGTGGAATTTGTACATTCTCCTAGTGTCTGCGTGAGCTTCCTCCGAGTGTTCCAGTTTCCTCCCACAATCCAAAGATGTGCAGTTCAGGTGAATTGGCCATGTTAAATTTCCCGTCGTGTTAGGTACAATAGTCAGATGGAAATCGGTCTGATTGGGTTAGTCTTCGGAGGGTCGGTGTGCACTGGTTGGGACGAAGGGCCTGTTTTCACACTGTATGTAATCTAATCTATTCGAACCTCTCTCCATTGCTGCACTGTTACAGTTATCAAATTGCTTATCACGCTTTTTTCTACCTGATTCAGTGCAAGTTCTTCCAATGAAACGTTGCAATGTTTGAACCTAATGCGTTCAGTTGTTATTACAAATTCATTTCCCTTGCAGCTGAGCCTCTCCCTCTGACTGGGATCTCTCTGAGGCAGAACTACGCTCTGCACAATATTCCTTTAAATTCTGACCGCAAGGTAAGCTTCTGATCAGACTTCTACACAATCACAAACACCAGAAATTACAATCTCTTAAATGTTGCTTATCTCCTCCTCACCCCATCTCCATTGCTACAGAAACCCCCTACCCGTGTCTGTGTTGCCGTAAACCTGATGAATCCGAAATAGAACCACTGATTCCATAAATGACGCAGAATCTAGTTCTGGACACCATCATGTTTGGAAACATCTTCTGAGTATTTACCCTTTCAAACCCCTTAAGAATCACATATTTTTCAATCAGATCACCTCTCATTTTCCCAAGATCCAGGGGGAAGATTCCCAACTTCAACAGCCATTGCTTAAATGATAATCCCTCCAAATCAGGGATTATCCCAGACAATGTTCTCTGAAATGCCTCCAATGACTTGACGCATTTCATCAAATAAACGGACCAAAGCGTCTTACATTACTCCAGATGCGGTCACATTCGCACTTCGGACAGTTGCCCTTCGGACACTTACACTGCAAACCCTTTGAAATAAGGAACAACATTCTTATTCACCTTCTTGATGACGACCTGTTGTAACTGCATGCTGGCTTTCTGTGCTTTCTGCACAATTACCTGTTGCTTTCTAAAGTTTACGCCGTTTAAATAGTACGCTGTTCTTTTATTATCTCCCCAAAATGAACAACTTCACAACTTCACAAGTAATATTCCATTTTCGAACTTGTTGCTCACTTCTCCTGTGAATATCTCTCTGTATTATTGGAACATTAATGTTATGCTTTTCTCGGAGATTTACCACCTCATTCTTCTAAACATTTCCTGGGAGCTCTGGGCAGTGAGCCCGGGATACTCTATGGAATGACTGCAAGGGCATTGCTGACCATTCTTCAGAATGGCGATAACCTGCCCATCAGGATGCATTCGTCTTTCACACCCAAAGTCTTATTTGTGAGGTGCAGCGGCAGCTCGGAAGGAATGAAATGAAGCAAATCCTGCTCATTGCATCTCACCAACTCTTGGAATATTCTGTTCCATGTGTCAAAAATCTGTTCTGTTCAGTCACATGAAGTCCCAAGGTACAAACTCATAGAAACCCACGTAGATTTTCCCCTGTATTGACTGCTGATGTCCACACGGGGTAATGTCTCCAGTCATCCTGCGGCAGGAGGAGGGGATGGTTTGAGTTATCAATCTTAACTGACAGTGACTGGTTTTATAAACTTCTTTTACAGGATATTACAGGTGGACATTCAGGTGGTAACCGCAGTAATTCCAACGCCAAACTCTAACAGAATTATACAATTCATCAGAACAGGGATATTTGCATTGTGTATGAGTATTGTTTTCCAGTTCGTTCTCATTTGCTGCACAAAAGTTTTCCTTTGAATCGAACCATTTTCTAAATAGATCTCCACGGAATCTTCAATATCTGTCCTGTCATCCTTTTATGATGAGCTGATGAATGTTAAGTTTATCAACTTGATGTATATCTTTTGTAAACGTGTGTCTCACAGCTCTCCACAATTTCCTTTGCTACAAGGAGGACAATTTCAGTTTCTCTAAACCCCTGATTCCCCAATGTCTCTTTGCTATATATAAGGTCACAACAGGTTGTGTTGGACGATTCTCCACTTGTCTGCATCAGTGCAGCTCCCAACAATATGAAAGAAAGTGAACATCCTCCAGGACAAAGCACTGTGCCTGAGTAGTGTCCCATCCACCACCTTCAGCATTTCCCCTCTCCACACCCGAGGCACTGTGGCATCACTGTGTAAAAGGTAAAGACAACATGGCCTAGCAGACCGTAAGGCTGCTCTTTCATTAGGGAGAGATAAATGGTGGTATGTTAACCTGAAGGTTATACCAGCCCAGGCAAGGAAGACAAAAAGTAGTTTCCTGTGAGTAATAATATCTGGATTGCTCCCAATGCCACATACTAGTGAGAATGGGAATATTAGGATAGAGACGATAAACGTGTGCCGAAGGATCTTGTGCAAGGGAGAAGGTTCCCCGCTTTTGGATCATTGGAATCTCTGCAGTGGTAGAATTGACCTGCATAAGAAGGACGGATTGTATCTGAATTGGAATGGAAGATTTTCTGATGCTACTCGGGAGGAATTAAACCAGTGAGGAAGTGGGGTTAAATCCAAAGACATTGAGAAAAGAGAGAATTCTGAGGCTGATACTGTCCAGAAATCAAACAGACAAGGCAGGCAAGGGTAAGTCACAGAATGAGGTACGACTGACCAGTTACAATGCATTTATTTCATTGCAAGAGGCCTGACTGGAAAGGGAACTGGTATGACTTTAATTATGGGACTGCGATATCATGGGCATAACATAAACGTGGCTCAGGAATGGATAGGACTGGCAGCGTAATGTTCCAGGGTATAGATGTAAGAGGAAGGATAGAAAGGGGGAAATCAGAGACGAAGCTGAGTGGCGTTTTTGATGAGGGATAGCATTATGGTTGTGCTTAGGGAGGATATTCATGACAGTACGTCCAGTGAAGTCATTTGGATGGAACTAGGAAATAAGAAAGTGATGATCACTTTAGAACGTAGAACATAGAAAGGTACAGAACAGAACAGACCCTTAGGCCCACGATGTTGTGCCGAGACTTAATCCTAATGTAAAATATAGTAACTTAACCTACGCATCCCTCAACTCACAGCTATTCATGTGAGCTTAAATGTCTCCGATGACTTCGCTTCCACCACCTTAGCTGTCTACACATTGCAAACATTTACAACTCTCTGTATAAAGAACTTACATCTGATGTCTCTTTTACACTTTCCCCCTAATATCATCAAACTGTGACTTCTCGTATCTGTCAATACTGCCCTGCGGAAAAGTCTTTGGCTATTGACTCGATCTATTCTTCTCATTATTTTGTACACCTCGATTCGGTCTCCTCTCTTCGTTCGTCTCTCCAGAGAGAAAAGTCTGAGCTTATTAAACTTTCTTCATAAGGCAAGCCCTCAAGTCCAGGCAGCATCCTGGTAAACCTTCTTTGCACCCCCTCCAAAGCCTCTATATCTTTCCTACAGTAGAGCGACAAAAACTGGACACAATATTCCAAGTGTGGTCTCACTAGGGACTTGTAGAGCTACAGCAAAGCCTCGCAGCTCTTAAACTCGATACCCATGTTAATGAAAGCCAAAACACCATATGCTTTCTTAACAATCCCATCCACTTGGGTGACAACTTTGAGGGATCTATGTACTTGCACATCCAGATCCCTATGTTCCTCCACACTGCCAAGAATTCTGTCTTTAATCCTATATTCAACATTCGAGCTAGACCTTCCAAAATGTATCACTTTTCATTTGTCCAGGTTGAATTCCATCTGTCATTTCTCAGCCCAGCTCTGCATCCTGTCTATGTCGCGCTGCAGCCTGCAGTATCCCTTGATACTATTGGCGACACCTCCAATCTTTATGTCATCTGCAAATTTACTAATCAACTCCTCAACTTCTTCATCCAAGTCATTTATAAACACTACTAAGAGCTGAGGCACAAGAACAGAGCCCTGCAGGACCCCACTCAACACTGACCTCCAGACCAAATGCTTTCTGTCCACAACCACTCTCTTCCTTCTATCCGCTAGCCAATTCTGAATCCAAATAGCGAACTCTTCCTGTCTACCATACTTCCTGACTTTTTTGAATGAGCCTACCATGGGGAACCCTGTCAAATGCCTTGCTGAAATGCATATAGAGTGCATCTACTGCTCGACCTATGTCGACCTATCTTGTCTCCTCCTCTAAGAACCTAATAATATTTGTGAGGCATTACTTGCCCTTCACAAAGCTATGCCGATTGCCTTTAATCTCACTATGCTTTGCCAAATAGTCATAAATCCTATCCCTCAGGATTATTTGCACAACTTCGCTGACCAATTGCCAAGGATTTCTCTATTACCCTTCCTTCTTGCAAAGTGGAACAACATTTGCCTCCTTTCCATAGTCTGGTACGACTCCCATGGGGGGTGAGGAGGCACAAATCCTTGCCAGCAGCTTAGCAACTGCCTTTCTCACTTCCCGGAGCAGCCTTGGATAAATGTATTCTGGCCCTGAGATGTTATCAATCTCAATATTTTCAAAAAATTTCTAGCACATCATCTTCATCAACCTTGATCTGGTCAGGATTGTATCCTAGCTCCTCTAAGTTTTCATTTGCAACAAGTTATCCTTCATTGGTGAAAACCGAAGCCAAAAAAAAATCTTTTCGGGCTTCTCCTTTCTGCTCAGACTCCACGCATATGTTTCCATCACTATCCCTGATCGGCCCTACCTTCTCCCGAATCATTCTGTTATTCCTCACGTAGGAGTGAAAGGCCTTTGGATCCTCCCTAATACTTCTTGCCAAGCCTTCTTCGTGCCCCGTTCTGGTTTTCCTCAGTCCATTTTTGAGCTCCTTTCAAGCAAGCCTGTCATCTCTAAACTTGTGTTAGATCCTTGCTTCCTCGACCTTAAGTAAGCTGCCTTCTTCCTTTTGACGAGAAGCTCTTCTGCTCTCGTCATCCAAGGTTCCTTAATCTTACCATTTCTAATCTTTCTCAGAGGAACAGATTTGTCCGTCACTCACAAAAATGAGTCCTTAAATAGTCACCACATGTCTGCTGTGCCCTTCCAATGGAAAAATTGTGCCCAGTCTGTACTTCCCAACTCCTGCCTGATAAGGTCATAAATTCCTTTTCCCCAATTAAATACCTTTCCTCGGTAACTGCACCTTTCACTCTCCCAGACTATGCTAAATGTAAGGCAGTTGTGATCACTTTTAGCAAAGTGCTCTCCCACCGTGAGATCTGAAACCTGTTCTGGTTCATTGCCGAGCACCAAATTCAAATTGGCCTCTCCCCTCATCGGACTGTATGGACACTGAGTAAGGAAACCCTCCTGAACACACCTGACAAAAAGGCTCCATGCAATCCATCTGCACTGAGGAGGTTCCCCTTGATGTTGGGAAAGTTGAAATCACCCATAACAATAATCCTGCTACTTTTGCATTTTGCCAGAATCTGCCCACCTATGAGATCTTCAGTCTCTCTCCTGCTATTAAGTGGTCTCTAGAAAACACAATGCAGTGGCTGTTCCCTCTCTTTTCTTTTTAAAAGTTCTAAACCCTGAAACATCAAGCAAACATCCCTGCCCCTGTGAAACCCACGTCTCCGTTATGGACACAACATTGTAGCCCCAAGTCCAGATCCATGCTCTGAGTTCGTCACTCTCACGCCGAACACTCCTTGCAATAAAGCAGACACACTTTAACTGATCCCTTGGTTTCATTGCGTAAGAAACCTTCCGATAGATTCAATATATCCTGTCACTGTCCTGTCCGCAACTGACCACCTCTCAGACATATGGCTCTGATTCCCATGCCCCTGCCAATTTAGTTTAAACCCTCGCGAATCGCACGAGCAAATCTCCCAGCAGGACATTTTTATCCATCCAGTTCAGATGCAACCCTTCCTTCATGTACAGGTCCCACCTTCCCCAGATTTTATCCCAATGGTCTACATATCTGTAGTCCTCCCTCCTGCACCAGTCGTTCAGCCACGTGTTAAGCTGCATTCACTGATTGTTCCTCATCTCACTATATCGTGGCACCGGTAGCAAACCTGAGATCCCTATTCTACCCGTCCTGCTCTTCAGCTTCCAATCTCAGTCTCTGTAGTCACTTTTAAGATCCTCAGTCCCTTTCCTGGCTATATCATTGGCGCCAAAATGTACCACGATTTCTGGCTGTTCACCCTCCCCCTTCAGAATCTTGAAAACTCGATCAGCGACATTCCTGACCTTGGCACCAGGAAGGCAACATACCTTCCGGGAGTCCCGTTCCTGACCACACACTCTACTGTCAATCCGTCTAAGTATTGAGTACCATACCAGTAGCGTTTTCCTATTGTCCCCCCACCCATTCTGATCACTGTGCTATGCTCAGTGCCTGAGACCTGACAGCTATGGCTCTTTCCTGGTAGGCTGTCCCCACCAGCAGTATCCAAAACGATATACTTTAATGGCTGACTCGTAGTTCCTGCCTACCAGCGTGATGTACTGAGTAGTCTCCTTATCTTCCTGTGTATTATCAGACGAACAAGAGGGTAGAAGAAATCCAGTAGCTTGACGGCATCAGGAGATGGAGAAGTCATCATTTTAGGTCTAACCGTTCTTCCTGACTGAGAGTGGGAGTTGGGGGATCTGCAGATAAAGAGAGAAGCAAATGTTTCTGGTGGGAAGAACAGCAGGTTGCTGAAGTAGGGATAGGTGGACACAAGTGATAGATGCAATATGGTTGGTCGATGAGAGAGAATCCGGTTGATAAATGAAAAGAAGGGTTGCTAGGCGGAATGGAAGGGAGGAGATGGACTTGAAATGGTGTAGGTGCATGGATGGAAAGGCTATTTCAAATTGCAGAACTCATTATTGTGTCCTTCGAGCTACAGGCTGCCCAGACGAACAATGAAGTGTTGTTCCTCCAATTTGCGATCTGACTCACCGTGGCAACAGAGGAGCCCAAGGATGGTAATGTCAGAAAGGGATTGGGAAGGGGGATTGAAATGGGTCGTGAGAAGATCATATCAGGAGCGGAGGATGCAGTAAAGTAGGATAGAAGAGAGGCAGGTGAAACTCTGTCTCACCTGGATAGACACGGAGAGCTCTGTAGGTAGGTGAGGGAAGTGGTGTGCTGATAGGTGATCCTCTATTCCAGTTCCAGGGGATTATTCGGGTGGGGGGAACTGGAGGAATGGGTGACGAGTGTGACACAAAGATTAGCAAGCGAATGGCTCTTGTGGAATATGTGCCAGGTGGTAAGATCCTACCTAATGTACTGTATCTGGTGCTCAGGATGTGGTCTTCTCTACATCGGGGAGACCAAAGGTAAACGAAGGGAATGTTTTGCTGCACATCTCAGCTGGCCTTATCAACGCTGACCTGACCTCCCAGTCACTGCCTATTTCATTTCTCGCTCCGTATCCCTTTCCAACACTGCCTTCCTTGGCCTCTTCCATTGCCACAACGAACCAAACCGCAAATTGGAGGAACAACACTACATCTTCCTCCTGGGAAGCCTACAGCCTGGAGGAATCAAGAGTGAGTTCTCCAACTTCAAATAGTCTCCCTTCCAATCCCCCGACTACTTTCCCTGCCCGTTCCATTACTTCCATTCCTCTGATCAAACCTTTTTCCAGCCACCATCCGGATTCAGTCCTCCCATCGACAAGCCTGATGGCATATTCTATCTCTCTTCAGCCATCCACACCTCACCACACTGCCTCCTCCTCCCTCACCCGCCTCTTTATCAGTAGCTCCCTTACTCCCACCCCCCAGTTTTAAAGAATGGTTATATACAAGGCATAGACTTCTTCACCTCCTGCTGCTGTCTGGCTTGTTGTGTTCTTCCAGTCTCCTGCCTGTATCCTTTTGATTTAACATTTGAATTTTAAAAACAAATGTCTTCTTGTGTATTAGGCGGGAGATAGTGAAAGGGTTGTGCCTCTTCTTATCCAATAGTTGCGATGGGCTGGAGGGTTTTCTCACATTCCTGTGGGACCAGCTTGAGATGCTGCATGCGCTTCTCTTTATTTTCTGTGGAAATGTGCAGGGTCTAACGGTACTGTTACATGCATGTTTGCTACACGTTAACAGCACACGTTTGAATGTCGTCCAGGTTTTGACACTTTAGCACCTGTGTCGTGATAAATTGTTCTGAACATTGTGTGATAGTCACTGAACATGCTCAACTCTGATTGTATGATGTAGGGAAAGACATTGACGAGCAACTGAGGATGTTTGTTCCCAACAAGCCACTCTAAGGATCGCCCACAGAGATATCCAGGGACTGAGAGGATTGACCTCCACCAGCCACATTGTGTTATGAATTACCAAACCAGTTTACACCTAATTCCCATTAAGTTCATTTTTAGTTCAGGTTCCTTGACACCTTGCTCAGTCAAATCCTGCTGTGATGTTATTGCCAGTCATTCTTGCACAGTGTTCATATCTTTGTTCACGTCAATACGCCAACGTACATGTGTGGGGAACATTTCCTTCTCTGAGGTTAGTAAATAATGCGGTGTCCCTATCCCAGACAGTTACAGGAGCTGTATCACTGAAATGTTTGGTGGGATGGGGGGAAGAGGGTGTCAATGGTTTTTGACGCATCAGAGTTGAGGGCGACAATGAACTGGGATGAAAGGGATATCGAGGCCTACATCAGATCATCCCTGACGTTACTGCTTATGAATGCAGGGTTGAGGGGCGAAAGGGTCTCCTGTCACTCCTGTATACCACATATGCCAGTCTATTTGTGGACTCTTTCTGTTCTTGTCGAACAGTCTTGAGGTGCTGAATGGACTGATCTTGTTTCTGTGTCTCTGGATAGTGGTGCTGCATGCCCTAATCTGGGTACAGTGTTATACGCTTGAGGTGCTGATTGGCGTGTGAATGTGATTGCATATCAGACTTCAGGGGTAAATGGCCTCATCCATTCTGGTGTAACTGAATTCCACATAGACTAAGTCTACGACGCTCGGAGAAAGTGAGGACTGCAGATGCTGGAGGTCACACTCGAAACGTGTGGCACTAGAAAAGCACAGCCTGTAAAGAAGTAGTTGAGGAGCATTTCATGTATCCACACTTCATCAGAAATGTCTGAACATCGATTCTCCTGATTCTGGATTCGTGATGCTGGAAGAGCACAGCAGTTCAGGCAGCATCCAAGTAGCTTCGAAATCGACGTTTCGGGCAAAATCCCTTCATAAGGAATAAAGGCAGTGAGCCTGAAGCGTGGAGAGATAAGCTAGAGGAGGGTGGGGTTGGGGAGAAAGTAGCATAGAGTACAATTGGTGAGTGGGGGAGGGGATGAAGGTGATATATCAAGGAGGAGAGGGTGGAGTGAATAGGTGGAAACGAAGATAGGCAGGTAGGACAAGTCTGAACAAGTTATGGGGACAGTTACTGAGCTGGAAATTTAGAACTAGGGTGAGGTGGGGGAAGGGGAAATGAGGAAACTGTTGAACTCCATATCTCGACCTACCTCGGCACTGTCCTATCCCAGCTAGTCCAGGAACTCCCCACATACGTTCGAGACACCACCCATGCCCTCCACCTCCTCCAAGACCTCCGTTTCCCTGGCCGCCAACGCCTCATCTTCACCATGGATATCCAATCACTCTACACCTCCATCCGCCATGACCAGGGCCTCCAAGCCCTCCGTTTTTTCCTCTCCAGACGTCCCCTTCCACCGACACTCTCATTCGTTTGGCCGAACTGGTCCTCACTCTTAACAATTTCTCCTTTGAATCCTCCCACTTCCTCCAGACCAAAGGGGTAGCCATGGGCACACGTATGGGCCGCAGCTATGCCTGTCTCTTTGTTGGCTATGTAGAGCAGTTGATCTTCTGTAATTACACCAGCACCACTCCCCACCTCTTCCTCCACTACATTGATGACTGCTTTGGCGCCACCTCGTGCTCCCGCAAGGAGGTTGAGCAATTCATCAACTTCACCAACACATTCCACCCTGACCTTAAATTTACCTGGACCATCTCTGACACCTCCCTCCCCTTCCTGAATCTCTCCATCTCCATTAATGACGACCGACTTGACACTGACATTTTTTACACACCCACCGACTCCCACAGCTACCTGGATTACACCTCTTCCCACCCTACCTCTTGCAAAAATGCCATCCCGCATTCCCAATTCCTCCGCCTTCGCCGGATCTGCTCCGAGGAGGACCAGTTCCACCACAGAACACACCAGATGGATTCCTTCTTTAGAGACCGCAATTTCCCTTCCCACGTGGTTAAAGATGCCCTCCAACGCATCTCGTCTACATCCCGCACCTCCGCCTTCAGACACCACCCCTCCAACCGTAACAAGGACAGAACGCCCCTGGTGCTCACCTTCCACCCTACCAACCTTCGCATAAATCAAATCATCCGCCGACATTTCCGCCACCTCCAAAGAGACCCCACTACCAGGAATATATTTCCCTCCCCACCCCTTTCCACCTTCCGCAAAGACCATTCCCGCCGCGACTACCTGGTCAGGTCCATGCCCCCAAACAACCCACCTGGCACTTTCCCCTGCCACTGCATGAACTGTAAAACCTGCGCCCACACCTCCTCCCTCACCTCTATCCAAGGCCCTAAAGGAGCCTTCCACATCCATCAAAGTTCGACTTGCACATCCACTAATATCATTTATTGTATCCATTGCTCCCGATGCGGTCTCCTCTACATTGGGGAGACTGGGCACCTCCTAGCAGAGCGCTTTAGGGAACATCTCCGGGACACCCGCACCAATCAACCACACCGCCCCGTGGCCCGACATTTCAACACCCCCTCCCACTCTGCCGAGGACGTGGAGGTCCTGGGCCTCCTTCACCGCCGCTCCCTCACCACCAGACGCCTGGAGGAAGAACGCCTCATCTTCCGCCTTGGAACGCTTCAACCCCATGGCATCAATATGGACTTCAACAGCTTCCTCATTTCCCCTTCCCCCACCTCACCCTAGTTCTAAACTTCCAGCTCAGTAACTGTCCCCATAATTTGTCCGGACTTGTCCTGCCTGCCTATCTTCTTTTCCACCTATCCACTCCACCCTTTCCTCATTGACCTATCACCTTCATCCCCTCCCCCACTCACCCATTGTACTCTATGCTCCTTTCTCCCCACCCCCACCCTCCTCTAGCTTATCTCTCCACGCTTCAGGCTCACTGCCTTTATTCCTGATGAAGGGCTTTTGCCCGAAACATCGATTTCGAAGCTAATTGGATGCTGCCTGAACTGCTGTGCTCTTCCAGCATCAATAATCCAGAACCTGGTTTCCAGCATGTGCAGTCATTGTTTTTACCTCATCGATTCTCCTGATCCTTGTATGCTATCTGAACTGCTGTGCTTGACCAGCGCTACACGTTTTGACTTCTGCCTGGTCAACTTTCCTGTTTACTTCACCAAATAACTTGAACAAATTTGTCAGGCATGTTCTCCCATGCGCAAAGCCATGCGAACGATTCCTAATCAAATCCTGTCTTCCCAAATGCATATATCTCTTATCCCTCATAATCTTCTCAAGTAGCGTACCTACCACCGATGTTAAGCTTAACAGTCTACGGTTCCCAGGCTGTTTTTTTTTTCTCTTTTACAGTCCTTCATGAAAAAGGGAACAACACTTGCTACCCTGCATTCACCGCGGACCTCACATGGAATTAATCGTGATGTAAAAATATTGTCCATGTCCCCTGCAATTTCTTTTCTATCTACTTGCAGTGTATATCTATCATTTATCTGATCAAGGCCAGGAGATTTATATAACTTCATGTTTTTCAATACCTCCTCTACTGTGATATGGACTGTCGCCAATATAGTACCACGAACATCCTCAAGTTCCGAAGGCTTCATGCTTTTCTGCATGGTAAACAGGGGAGAAATATGCAATGAGGACTTCGCTGATCTCCTGCAGTTCTGCAAATACATATCCTCCTTGAACCTTGAGAGGTCCGATTCTCTATATTTGGAGATGGTGGTGTTGGACTGGGGTGTTAAAAATCACACAACACCAGGTTATAGTCCAAGAGGTTTTATTGGAAGCACGCCATCTTTCGAGCGTCGCTCCTTCATCAGGTGATAGTGGAGGACTCGATCCTGAGACAAAGAATGTATAGCAAAAAATTACAGTGTGATGCAACTGAAATTATACATTGAAAAATAACTTGATTGTCTGTTGAGTCTTTCATCTGCTTGAATATCGTGATAGTTTCACTTCTTTCATGTGTAAATCACAAAAACTTTTTTAAAAGTTGCATTCTCAGGTTAGCTGTTACAATGTGTGATAGCTAGACCAATATGTTGAAGGTGTTCGCCCCACCACCCCACCCCGCTCCGTGCTCTCTGTCTATGTCATGGTGTTTCGATTTATTCTCATCTAAAAAGTGAGATAACAGAGGATTACATGAATTCATGCAGTTTTGAGCAAAGTGCAATGTAACTCTGTAAGTACAAATTCACCCCAAAAAATTTGTGTGTGCATGTGGGTCTTTGTATGTGTGTGTCTGCCGGATTGGAGGTTGTGATTGTGTGAGAGAGAGTGTATGTGTGTGTGTGTAGTGAGTGCAGAGTGGTCTAAGTCTCTGAGAGGATGCCTGTGTGAATGTGGGAGTGTGTGTGTCCTGGTTGAGGCCCTCTCTATGGGTATCAAACTTAGTTATCAGCATCTGCTCGGCCCCTTATTCTCTCTACAATCACTACACACATACACACACACACACACACACAAAGACACACACACTCTCTGTCTCTCTCTGTCTGTCTCTCTCTCTCTCTCTCACACACACACACTTACAAACCCCCAGCCCAGACACACACACACACACAAACACTGTCTCTCTCTCACACACACTTACAAACCCCCAGCCCAGACACACACACACACACACGCGCAAACACACACAGACAAAGACCCACATGCACACATATATTTTGTGGGGTGAATTTGTACTTGCAGAGGTACGTTATACTTTGCTCATTAACGGCATGAATTCATGTAATCACCTGTTATCTCACTTTTTAGATTAGAATCAATCTTAACATCATGGCATAGACAGAGAAAACAGGGGGCTAATGCCGTCAACATATTGTCTCGCTATCACCTATGTTTACAGCTAACCTGAAAATGCAACTTATAAGAAAAGGTTATGTGATTTACCATGAAACAAGTGAAACTATCATGGTATTCAAACAGATGAAAGACTCAACAGACAATCAAGGTATTGTTCAATGTATAATTTCAGTTACATCGTACTGTAAATTTTTGCTATAAATTCTGTGTCTTAGTATTGAGTCCTCCACTATCACCTGATGAAGGAGCGACGCTGCGAAAACTAGTGTGGTTCCAATAGAACCTGTTGGACGATATTTCGTTGTTGTGTGAATTTAACCTTCTACTCTCTCGAGTTATTTTTTTTCTTTAACATACTTAAAGTACCTATTTAGATCACCCAATCTTCTCACCCAATACTACTTTGTGCCCCCTTACCGCCCTCCTGATTTACTTCTTCAGTAAACTCCAGTATCTCCTGTACATCTCCCCTTTATCTCAATTGCCTGTACTTGAGCCATGCCTTCTTTATTTTGGTCATAGCCTCAATTTTTCGTGTCACCCATGGTTCCCTATTCTTCCCAACATTTCCGTTTGCCCTCACGGGAGCATATAGACCTTGAACTCCCGTTATCTCAATTTTAAATGCCTCCCACTCGCACGAGTGAACTTTGCCAGCAAACAAACACTTCAATCAACCCCTACAAACTTCTGTCTAATTCCGTTAAAGTTCACGTTGCATGAATTTAAAACTTGAACATGTGGACCAGTTTTGTCTCTCTCAATAACGATTTAAAAATTTAAAAGAACTACGCTCGTTTGTCCTCCAATGTCAAAATTGGAAACGAGTCTGATTTTGTAACGGTGTTGACCTTTCGATAATCCACGCAGATTCATTGAGTCTTTTTCAGTCTGAGAACTAAGCTGTTTTCCGAAATCTGTTCTTTCTGGCTTGGTTCAATGATGCTCTCATCGCGCAGACCTCTGCGTCCATCTGGATCTTTCTAGCTTTGAAAGGAATATGCTGATAGTGGTCTTGTTTTATCAGAGCAGTATTCCTGATGTCTACTTCATGTATGGCAGCATTAGTCGTAACCGTCTGACTCTTACATATGTCCTTCTCATGTAGTAACAGATCTTTCAACTGCGTTTTATCCTCATGAGGCATATACTTGACTAAGCTATCCCACTCCTGAAGGAATCCTTCGTTTTTTAATTGATTTTGAGACAAGTAAAAAAACCACATCACCTGGATTTGATTCCTTGCTGTGCGAAGAAGCAACTCATACCTGTTCCTCCAGTTCGTTTTCTCACCTAGTTCTCGGGAGGGGACCTACACAATCAACAATCACCCGTGTGAAAGGTTCATCAAATCTGGGAATCGGCTGTTTTTTGGCTGTGGCGTAACTAGCATTTGGCATGTATGACACGTACGCAAAAGATAATCACATCCTTATGCATTTCAGGGCAATAAAAATGTTTTTGTAACTTAACCATAGTCTTTCATGCACGTAGTTGATCTCGTACAGATGGTTTATGTGTTATCAGTAACACCTCCTGTCTGTATCAGACCGGTAACATAATCTGGTGCACTTTGGCCCATTTCTATTTTACACTGATCTGCTGTTGACTCTATTACTGTCTTAGAACTTTACCTTTCAGATAGTAACTCTGCAGAATATTCTCTGCCAACTTTCTGAAGTAGGCATCCTAAAAGATAATTTTGATTGTCTCGTCGTGCGGTTGCAAAGTCCTTAGCCTTTCAGGACTACAAACTTCTGTCCGATCCTCTGCCTGTTCTCGTTTTTGCTGTAACGTTATGTCAACAGGACATTCGCTAACTAAACCTCAACTCCTTCATCTTTTAGCTAGTTTTGAGAAGATTTGTAGCTCAGGTTCTGGATATAGATGAGCTCACTGAGCTGGCACGTTGATTTCCAAATGTTTCGTCACCTTATTAGGTAAAATTTTCTTTGTGCCTCTGGGCGAAGCACCGTTGACAATTCCTGCGATCTATTTATAAATAGAATAAATTTAAAACATATAAATAGAAATGCGGAATTATCGAAAGTGCTTTGCCCAGAGTGCCACTGAAAATATTACCGAGTAGCGTGAGGAAACTTCTGAGAATGGATCGTCCAGCTCATTCAGGTCCTTTATCTTTCTCTTCAGGTTTCGCTTCGGGCTGTGACTTATGATAGTGGGACCAGTTACTACACTGTCCGGGAAGATACCAGGGTATTTCTATTTTAACTCCTCAGTTTCGTACTCTTCCCTGGGCTTCTCCACAGCAAGGGTTTGATTCTCCCACCTTGGATTCTGCCAAATCATTCCAAAGAACAAACTGAATTCCTGGAAGGGACACTGTTTCAATGATTCGTACTGAAACTTGCCCAGTCTTGAATTGGCACTCCAACCTAATCTTACATTGGGAGGGCTAAATATCTGTCCATCTTTCTCACAAATTGCGACACTTTCGTGCAACAGATCAGAAAGAGGACAAATTCACTCATCCTTTACTATCAGCGTTAGATCCTTTGCCTCTCAAAATCATAACTTCTTGCCATTTCCCACCGTTCTTTAGAGTAAACTTTACCCACGGAGGGGAAATATTTGTATCGATCAGGCACTAACCTCATACGCAGAGCATTGTTGATAATTCCTGCTATCTACTTACAAACAGAATAAATAGAAAAACTTAAAAATATAAAGGAAGAATTACCAACAGTGCTTTGCCCGGAGGCCCACTGAGAATGTTACCTACTCGGGTGAGGCTGTGCACTCTCCTGCAGTTCCTCGGATCTTCTTGGGGGTCTCCTTCACTACCTTACTAATGCCACTGTCTTATGTTATTTTTTCCACATCTTTTCTCACAGCACCTTTCTTTAACGACCCACACTGTGACTTTACGCATCTGACGTTACCACTTTGGAAAAACCTGAGACCATTCCAACCTCTTAGCCTTATTCTTTTTATCCTGTGATAAATCCTTACCAGTGTTCTCTCCACACTTTGTTCGCAGTGAGGGAGCTCCTTTTCTCCAACGTCTTTCCATCACACGACGAAATGCAGGCCAGGAACTTGCCTTGTGCACTACGATATATTATCTGCTAATTCTGCTGTCGTTTCCATTTCCTAAAATTTCTGTTCCTCCACTGAAATTATTTCTATCTCTGCAAGTGGGATTGTAAACCCCTCCAACGTATAATCGTTCGAACTGCCTCGAAGGTTCTGACGTATTTTTAAAGCATGCATCCATCCATCAAATTGACTATGTTTAATTCCTTCCAACTCAACATAAGTCTGACTTGGTTCCTACTTTATATTCCTCAATCGCAGTCTATATGCTTTTGTTCTCAGTTCAGAACACTTAAAAGAACCTGATTGGCCTCTGCGTAATGCCTTGACTGATCATCTGACAGCGCCACAGAAACTTCACACGTTCGACCTACAAGTTTATTCTGAACTAGCAATACTCATACATCCTCTGACCGCTCCATATACCTAGCCAAGTTCTCAAGTGCAATAAGTAAGGTTTCAACGTCTTTCTCATTAAAATGTGGCAGAGTTTTGACATACTTGTATATATGACGACCATCCTTTAATCTTCAACTTGACTTTGCTGACTAAGTTGCAACTTCTCAAGTTCGAGTTCTCTTTCTCGTTATTTCTCCCTTTCTTCTCTCTCTCTTACCATCTAAGAGCCATTTCTCTCCCTGTCTTTTTCCTCTCTCTGTCTCTTTTTCTCTATCTCTCTCCCTCTCTTTCTCATTGTTTATCTTCGAACTCCATTTTCCTCAATTGTAATTTATGTTTTTTTCTAGCTCTACTGCACGTGTATCTTTCTCTGACACACATAAGTGTTTGTGTAACTTACTTACAATTTCAACTTTACTTTGTCTTTAGTTGAACACAAATCTAACTTCTTAGTTAAATCAAAAAATATGTTATTTTTCTTTATTTCTAAACTTTCTGGAATAATATGAGAATCATCTTCAAATTCTTGAACTGCTTTCACAATTTTAAGAGCCATTTCTCTCACTTATAATTGAAGCAACCACAAGTCAAAAAATTAAACAAATGCTCTCATCTAAATTTTATCGAAAGATCCAGGGCACTAACTTGCAAGTGTTCAAATCTGCAGGTATTATTGTCGTTCCTTCAAATCTGTCTCAACCAGTTTAAATCTCAAATGAAAGACAACAAGCTAATACATTCCAGCACCGAGACACAAGTTAAGACATGGGGTTAGCCCCAAACACTCCCGCCCCGATCCCCCTGATTTAAACCAGAAGCACAGAAATTATTTAACCAGCGTCGTAATCTGTGAACGTTCGAGAAGCCAAGACCATTCAAAATGTCACTGTTTCAAGTAAAATCTAGCAATACTTTTCAGGTGGTAAAATTTGTTGGTAAAATTCTAGAATCCATCATTAAGGATGAGGTTTCTAAATTCTTAGAAGAGCAGTGTCTGATTAGAACAAGTCAACATGGATTTAGTAAGGGGAGGTCATGCCTGACAAACCTGTTGGTATTATTTGAAGAGGTGAAAAGTAGGTTAGACCAGGGAAACCCAGTGGATGTGGTCTATCTAGACTTCCAAAAGGCCTTTGATAAGGTGCCACACGGGAAACTGCTGAGCAAGGTGAGGGCCCATGGTGTTCGAGGTGAGCTACTGGAATGGATTGAGGATTGGCTGTCTGACATAAGGCAGAGAGTTGGGATAAAAGGTTCTTTTTCAGAATGGCAGCCGGTGATGAGCAGTGACCCGCAGGGTTCAGTGTTGGGGCCACAGCTGTTCGCATTATATATTAATGATCTGGATGAAGGGACTGGGGAAATTCTTGCGAAGTTTGCAGATGATACGAAGTTAGGTGGACCGGCAGGTAGTACTGAGGAAGTGGGGAGGCTGCAGAAGGATCGAGACAGTTTGGGAGAATGGTCCAGGATATGGCTGATGGAATTCAACGTGAACAAATGCGAGGTCTTGCACTTTGGCAAAAAGAATAAAAGTACAGACTACTTTCTAAACGGTGAGAAAATTCGTAAGGCCAAAGTACAAAGGGATCTGGGAGTGCTAGTCGAGGATTCTCTAAAGGTCAACATGCAGATTTAGTCCGTGATTAAGAAAGCGAATGCAATGTTGTCACTTATCTCAAGAGGGTTGGAATATAAAAGCACCGTTGTCCTACTGAGACTTTATAAAGCTCTGGTTAGGCCCCATTTGGAGTACTATGTTTACTTTTGGTCCCCACACCTCAGGAAGGACATACTGGCACTGGAACGTGTTCAGTGGAGATTCACACGAATGATCCCTGGAATGTTAGGTCTAACGTATGAGGAACGGCTGAGGATCCTGGGATTGTATACATTGGAGTTTAGAGGATTAAGGGGAGACTTAATAGAGACGTACAAGATAATACATGGCTTGGAAAGGGTGGATGCTGGGAAATTGTTTCCGTTAGGTGAGGAGACTAGGACCCGTGGACACAGCCTTATAATTAGAGGGGGTAAATTCAGAACAGAAATGCGGAAACATTTCTTCAACCAGAGAGTGGTGGGCCTGTGCAATTCATTGCCGCAAAGTGCAGTGGAGGCCGGGACGCTAAGTGTCTTCAAGGCGGAGAATGCTAGATTCTTGTTGTCTCGAGGAATTAAGGGCTACGGGGAGAATGCGTGTAAGTGGAGTTGAAATGCCCATCAGCCATAATTGAATGGCGGAGTGGACTCGGTGGGCCGAATGGCCTTACTTCCACTCCTATGTCTTATGGTCTTATAGGTCTAACAGAGAACAGTTAATTACTCCATCTAATGCTCTTTCAGGGAAATTATTAACCCTATTGTTCCTGCACGTCTCCCCTCTCACCCTGCATATTTCTTCCATTAATTCCAGTTGTATATTTGGGAACCTACAGTACAAACTCGATAACGTCACCATCGCGTGCTTATTTCTTAGCTCCACCCACAAAGCCTCACTGGATGAACCTTCGGTTATTTTATCCCTGATCACTGCTGTGGTGCTCACCTTAACCAAACATACAACACCTCCTCCGCTCCTTCCTAGACGTCTGGCCCTCCTTAAGCACCTGTACACTGGTTCATTAAGTTGTCAGTCCTACCTCTCCCTGATCTATTTTCCTGTAATGGCCATGATATCCCTATCCAATGTATCTGTCCACGCTCTGAGACTTTAGGTCCTACCTGTCAGCCGTCTTGCATTGAAACAGAACCAATTTAATCCAACAGACATTCCTTGCTCACTGTTGTGATCCAGCCTGACCTGCATGTCCAAATTACTACTTTTTGATTACTATGTCTCCTTCTTGCCTCGGACTTGCTTCCCAGCTGTTTAGGATCCCACTTCTCCTACCAATTATAGTTTTAACCCTCCTTTGCAGCACTGCCAAACCTCTGCGCGATGATATGGCCCCCCCTCCAATCCAGGTACAATCCATCCGTCTTGAATAGGTCACCTCTGCTGCAGAAGAGATCTAAAAATCTGAATCCCTGCACACTGCACTAATTCTTCAACTACGCATTTATCTACCATATCCTCCTATTCATGCCCTCACTAGCACGTGACACTGGAAATAATCTTGTACTGTCATTGTCATGGTCCTGGTTTTTAATGATTTCCCTCGCTCTCTGCAGTAACTCCACAGGACCTCATTGATATTTCTATCTGTGACATTTATGCCAAATGTACAATGGCGTCTGGCTGCTAACGCCCAACACCCACACCCACACCCTCCGAGGACGTTCTGCAGCCACTTGTAGATAACGTGTACTCTGGCCCCTGGGAGGCAACACACCATGCTGGCTTCCCATTTGCGGCCTGTCTGCCCCCCTAACTATAGAGTCTCCTATCTGTAAGCAAACCCCCTTACTTTTACACTTTCCTGCCGTGCCCCAGAGCCAGTTGTAGTGCAAACCGACCTTGCTACCGCTGCTTTCTCCTGAATAGTCATCTGCCTAATATTATCTAAAACAAATTTACTTATTTATGAGGGGAATGGCCACAAGGGGTTCCTTCACTCTGCCTTCTCCCTTTGCCTTTCAGGGTGGTCACCCAACTACTCTTTGCCTGGAACACGACAAGTAGCAAGGAACACCTGGTGGATTAAATTGCATCTATAACAACGCAAGCGGGCTGACATGAAAGGCTGATTCAGGGCATAAATTGGTGTGTGGGACTGGGATACCACAGTCATTACAAAAGGAGGGACGTGGGTGTGATCACCTCTCTAAATCTCCTATCTATGAAGTGCTCAGCAACTCGAATGATCCTGAATGAATTCAGCTCCTGCTCCCGAAAACGATCTCCCAGGAGCTGCAGATGGGTGAACCTCAAACGCATGTAGTCATCAGGGATCGTGGCAGTCTCCATGAGTTCCTGCATTCAGCAGGAGGAACAGGCAACTGATCTAATTGCTGTCTCAACTCCTGTAAGACGGACTTTACATGAGCTAACCTGTACTTTTGGCTGCGCTGCCGCGATCTGAAATCTCTTGAACCAAACCCTTACTTCTGAAAATGTTACCAAAAATATTAGCAAAAGCATAACACTCCACCCCTCCACAACTCCAATCCTCCACCCGTCCATTTAGATTTGGTTTGGGAAGGAGGGAGACACCGTAGTGATGTAGTGGTTGGAACTTCAGCACTCTTCAACAACAGGCCCAGGATGTTCTTCTGCACACAGCATGTCACTGGTTGGCCTTGGAGGGTGTTTGCCTGATGACTTCCATACCAATCTGCATCATCACAGTCCTCTGCTTGTCCTTTCTGGCTATTAGTATTACATTTATGATTTCCTTGAATCCGTTGATTGCATTCCAAAATGGGCCTCACTCCAAATAGAGAGAGGTTGATTTTCCAATGAACACAGGGCGATTCGAAAGAGAACATCAAAGACAGAGGAGCAATAGCATTCCCACCCCTCACTGAGTCTAACTTTCCTTTCAATAACATTGTATTTATTCTGACAATCCCCTTTTCCACTTCCCTGCAATTTTACCCAGAACCGTTGTTTAAAAATGTCTCTCTCAGCCTTCATGATATTTAATGATTCCATAAGTCCATAAGAAATAGGAATAGAAGAAAAGGCATTCGGCCAATCGAGTCCACTCCGCTATTCAATCATTGCTGATGTGTATTTCAAAGCCACTTACTCGCACTGTCCCCGTATCCCTTAAGCCCTTGTGAGATTAAACATTATATTAAGCTCTACCTTGAAGACATTTACTGTCCCGGCCTCCGCTGCACTCTGTGGCCATGAAGTCTCCAGGCCCACCACTCTCTAGCTGAAGAAATGTCTCCTAATTTCTGTTATAAATTGCCCCCCTCTAATTCTTAGGCTGTGCCCACGAGTCCTGGTATCCTCACCTGACGGAATCAATTTCCAGTGTCCACCCTTTCTAAGACATGTATTATCATATAAGCTTCTAGTAGATTTCCCCTCTAACGAATGCAACTCCCGGATCATCAGCCGTTCATCATGTGTCAGGCCTAACATTCCAGGGACCATCCGTGTGAATCTCCACTAGACACGCTCCAGTGCCTGTATGTCCTTCCTGAGGGGGTCCAAAACTGGACACAATATCTTAAATGCTGCCTAACCAGAGCTTTATAAAGTATCAGTCGCAATTCACTGCTTTTACATTCCAACCCTCTCGAAATAAATGACAACATTACATTTGCTTTCTTAACCACGGACTCAACCTGCAAGTCATCCTTTAGAGAATCCTATACAAGCACTGTTAAATACCTTTGTAGTTTGGATTTGGAGATGCCGGTGTTGGACTGGGGTGTACAAAGTTAAAAATCACACGGCACCACGTTATAGTCCAACAGATTTAATTGGAAGCACGCTAGCTTTCGGAGCAATGCTCCTTCATCAGGTGAAAGTGGAGGGCTCAATCCTAACACAGAATTGACAGCAAAAATTTACAGTGTGAAGTAACTGAAATCATGCTTTGAAAAATTGATTGTCTGTTCAGCCTTTTATCTGTTAGAATGCAGTGATAGTTTCACTTCTTTCATGTGTAAATCACAAAACCTTTTACAATATATGTTGCATTCTCAGGTTAGTTGTTAACAATGGTGATAGCTAGACAATATGTTGAAGGTGTTGGCCCCCTGTGTTCTCTGTCTATGCCATGATGTTTAGATTGATTCTAATCTAAAAGGTGAGACAACGGAGTTTTACAGAAATTCATGCAGTTTTTGAGCAAAGTACAATGGAACCCTGAAAGTACAAATTCACCCCACAAAATATATGTGTGCATGTGGGTCTTTGTCTGTCTGTGTGTGTGTCTGTCTGTCTGGGTTGGGAGTTGTGAGTGTGAGAAAGTGTGTATGTGTAGTGATGCAGAGTGTCTTAAGTCTGTGAGGGGGTGCATGTGTGAGTGTGGTAGTGCGTGTGTCTGTAAGCGTGTGTGTGGGTGTCTGTGTGCGCGTCTGTGTGTATGCATGTCCGTGTGTATGTGTGTAAATGATTGCCTGTGTGTGTGACAGTGTGTGTGTAGGAGTATCTGTGTCTGAGTATAGTGCAATGGTGGTCACCTGTAATGTGACATCAACCCAATGTCCCAGTCGAGGCCCTCCCTATGGGTAGCTCACGTCGAACACCATGGGCCCTCATTTTACTCAGCAGCCTCCAGTCAGGCACCTTAGCAATGGCGTTTTGGAAGTCTAGTTAGGTAACATTCACTGGGTTTCTCTGGTCTAAGCTACTTGTTATTTCTTCAAAGAATTCGAACAGATTTGTCAGGCACGACTTCCCCTTACTAAATCCATGCTGACTTGTTCTAATTCGCCCCTGTACTTCCAATAATTTTGAAATCTCATCCTTAACGATGGATTCTAGATTTTTTATCGCCAACCGAAACTAGTCTAATCGGCCTGTGATTTTCCATCTTTTGTCTTGATCCTTTCTTGAACAAGAGAGTTAAAACAGCGATTTTCCAACCACCTGGGACTATCCCTGAATCCAGTGATTTTTGAAAGATTAAAAACAACGCCTCTGCTATTTGTTCAGCCACATTTCTCAGAAATCAAGGACGTAGCCCATCCAGGCCAGCAGAATTTTCAGTTTTAGACCTTTCAGCTTATAAGTACTTTCTCCTTTGCAATGGCCACCATACTGAACACTGCCCCTTGACTCTCCTTGATTGTTGGGATATTACTCATGTCTTCCACTGCGAAGACTGGCAAAAAGAATTTATAAAGTTCTTCAGCTATTCCCTTTTCTACTATCACTAGCCTTCCTGCATCAAATTGGAGAGACCAATCTCAACTTTTCACTCTCGTTTGTTTCTTATGTATTGAAAGAGTGTTTAAATTTAATTTCTAATATTACTGGCTAGCCTACCAAACATATTTGATCCTCAACTTCCTTTTTTTCTGTCTTTGTTATCCTCTCTTTGCTTTTGTAGCCTTCCCAATCTTCTGATTTCCCAGTGCTCTCGTCCACTTTATAGGCTCGCTCTTTTTCTGTGGTACTTTTCCTGAGTACCTTCGTCAGCCATGATTGTCTAATCCCAACCCAGGTAGTCTTTCTTTTCTTTGGGATTCAACTGAACAGCCTTCAGAATTTTCTCAATTGTTTCCCGACCACGAATGACAGAATTGATAGTCTTTATTCCGATGGCGTATTTCTCACAATCTGAAAATTGAACCTGCATTAGATGTATCTGTCCTATCAAACACTCTCAGTGACCAGAGGCAAAACGAAAAGGAAAAAAAAAATCAAGAACCTGTAATCTCCTCGCTCATCTCCCACATCATCCGAAGATACAGCTCATCCAGATCTGCGGGTTTGCCTACTCTTTATCCCGCATAAACTTCCAATTCTTCCTGAGCTTTTGCATCAGTGTGTTCGAGGATCGCACTGTCATTCTCCCTGAATTCAGTCACGGCTTCGCCAACGTGAGGACAGATATGAATTGCTTGTTTAACATATTTTCTAGCTCCGTGCACATGCTGCCTCCTTGGTCCTTAATACAACCAATTCTTTCATGCGTTATCCTCTTCCCCTTCACAAGCCGATGCAATATCGTTGGATTGTTGCTAATTTTACCCGTTAATGTTATATCACATCACCTTTTTGCTTTTCTACTCACTTTCTTAAGTTTAGCCCCACACTTTCTGTACTCTTCTTGTACCTCCACTGATCTGCTCACATTATACCTGCTTTAAGCTTTCATTTATACCTTTTATTCCATTTTGAAAATTTGTCGACATTCTAGGGTCTCTGTGCTGGTTTTCCAAACTTTCAGCTTCGATGTAACATGTTGGGCCGGCACTGACATCATTTCCGTTTAAATCATGTGATCCCATCTGACGCTGTTCTGCTGCAATGTTAAACAGATATAACTGCACTTTCGCCAGCTCCTGTCATTTTTTAAAAACAAATTGCCTCCGCAATCCAAAAACATCTTATTTCTCAGCCCTTTTGTTTTGACTTTTCCTGGACAATTTGAAAATATATGAGACATGGTTACTCGTCCTATAATGGTTTCCAAATCCTGCGTAGAATAACTGACTGGCTTCACTCCCCACAATGAGGTCCCAGTATTCCACCATCCCTTGTTGAAGCTTCTACATTTTAATATAAGAAACTCTCTGCAATAAATTTCAAACCATCTGGCTACTCTGAAAAAAAGATATCATGGCCCCAATAAATGTTGGGATTTTAACTATCTCAGTATAACCATCATATTACTGTTTATACACACCTCAATGATTTGTGTTTATATCTGCTCCTGTATTTTCATTCATCTGGTAAGTAATAATATATCCCCAGCAGTTTTCTGTCATCGTTTTAATTCTAAACTCCAACCACAAAGTCTCGCTTTAAGATTCTTCCAAGATATCATCCCTCCTTAAATCAGGAACTCACTCCATGATTAATAACCAAATCCACCTCCAGTTTTACCCCCTCTTCTCTCCTGGCTATGGTTCCTGTAAAATAGAATACTGAGCAACCTGTCCGGCTCTCCCTCAGCCGCATTTCTGTGATGGCAAAAAGTCACACCTCCACATCACAAAGAACAAAGAAAACTTACAAGCCAGGGACAGGCCCTTTGGTTCTCCAAGCCTGAGCTGATCCAAATGTACTGTCCAAAACTGTCAGTCAATTCCTAAGCATCTGTATACCTCTGCTCCCCACCTACTCATGCATTTGTCGAGACGCATCTTAAATTAATCCACCGTGCCTGACTCTGCCATCTCTGCTGGCAACGCGTTCCAAACGCCCACCACACTCTGTGTGAATAACTTACCGCTTGAAACCCCCTTAAACTTTCTACCTCTAAGCTTGAAAGCGTGACTTCTAGTTATTGAATCATTCACCCTTGGAAAAAGCTTGTCTCTATCCATCCTGTCTTTGTTCTTCATGATTTTGTAAACCTTAATCAGGTCTCCCCTCAATCCCTTTTTTCTAATGAAAATAACCTAACCTACTCAACCTTTCATCATAGATATACCAGGCAACATCCTCGTAAACCTTCTCTGCACCCTCTCCAAGTCGTCCACATTATTTTGGTAATATGGTGACCAGAATTGTACACAGTATTTAAATGTGGCCGAATCAATGTATTGTACAATTGTAACATAACGTGCCAGCTCTTATACTCAATACCACCTCCGAAGAAGGCAAGCATACCATATGATTTCTTGATCACTCTAACTGCTTGTACAGCCACCTTCAGGGTAACAATGGACCAGAACTCCCAGATCTCTCTGTTCATCGACTTTTCCCAAAGCTATTCCCTTTACAGTATAGTTCGCTCCAGAACTAGACCTCCCAAAATGCAGCATTCTCACATTTGACCGGATTTGAACTCCACCAGCTACATCTCCGCTCAAATCTCCAGTTTATCTATATTTTTCTGAATTTTGCAAAAGTCCCCTGTGGTTTCTGCTACTCCAGTGTGCGGCACAATAGTGGTTAGCACTACTCCCTCACAGCGCCAGAGACACTTGTTCAATTCCCGCCTCAGACGGGAATTGACTGTGTAGAGTTTGCACGTTCTCCCCGTATTTGCGTGGGTTTGCTTCGGTTTCCTCCCACAGTCCAAAGATCAGGTGGATTGGCCATGCTAAATTGCCTGAAGTATTAGGTTAGGGGTATGCGTGGGTTTGCTTTGGTGGGTCGGTGTGGACTTGTTGGGCTGAAGGGCCTGTTTCCACACTGTAAGTAATCTAATCCACCAATCTTTGTGTCGTCTGCAAACTTACCTATCAGACCATCAATGTCCACTTCCGGATCATTTATTTATATTACAAACAACAGTGGCCCTAGCACTGATCCATGCGGAACACCACTGGTCCCGTTTCTCCATTTCGGGAAACTCCTTTCAACTACTCGTCTCTATCTCCTGTTGCTCAAACAAGTCTTTATTCACCTCGGTTGAAGACAGTGCGCACTATGTGACTTCACTTTCTTCATTAGTTTACCATGGGGAAACTTATCAAACTCCTTACCAAAGTCCAAGTATATGACATAGACATCACATCCTTCATCCATGAACTTGGTCACTTCCTCAAAGAATCCTAATAAGTTGGTAAAGCATGAACGCCCCCTCACATAACCATGTTCCCTTCATTTTTAAGATAATTATCGACCAAATAGAAATGGATCCTATCCCTCCGTACCTTCTCCACCAACTTTACCACCACTGACATTAGGCACACAGGTCTGTCGTTACCTGGAATATCCTGAGAACACCTCTTGAACAGGGGAAAACATTAATAATGCTCCAGTCCTCTGGAACTTCACCTGTGTTTAAAGAGGCGACAAAGATCTCTGTCAGAGCCCCTGCTATTTCCTATCTCATCTCCATCAGTAACCTGGGATTGATCCTGTCCAGTCCTGGGGATGTGTCCACCTTATTATCATTTAGCGTACCCAACACATCCTTTCTCCGTATGTCCCTCATGATATCAGTACTTTACATGATTTGTAATGTTGCCTTCTTCAACGACCCTCCCAGGCAATGCATTCTGGCTACATCCCATCCTCTTTGTTGAAAGCAGATTCCACAAATATTTTCACAATGTCTTGTTTTTCACTTTAATTCTGTGTCCACTAGTTTTCAACTCATTTACGAAGTGGAACAGCTATTGTCTGTTCAATCTCTCCGTACCTCTCACGATCTCTGTCAGGTTCATTCTTCAACCTTCTCTGTTCAAAAAGCAAATCTAGCTTATCTTCATGATTGAGTACTCTCTATCTTGTTTTTTCTTCCAAAGTGCAGCATTCACATATTCCAGCGTTAAGTTCTTTTTGCGTCATTGATCTGGCCATCTGAACAATCTGTTTCTACCATCTTGTAACCTAACACGGCCCTCCTCACTGTGAATGACCTGGCTAAGCATTGTGTCATCCACGGCATTGTTTATAATCCTACAACACCCCCTCCATCGCGCACATTCTAACCAGCAACATTTATGAATATCAGAAACAAAACTTGATTTTCTTCCTGTTCTACACAAGCTGTTACAGAGGAAGAAGTCATAATTCCATTCTCCCTTATTTTTCTCCCTTCCTGAATTTGTAGCGTGTTGCCGTTGAGGTCTTTTGTGAGGGAGCCACAAATAGTATTTTGCACATGGAGCAGAATTCTGCCTTTATACTTTGCTCTGCGTTGGCACAGTGGTAAGCACTGCTGCCTCACAGCACCAGAGACCAGGGTTCAATTCACCATCTCAGGCTACTGTCTGTGTGGAATTTGCACATTCTCCCCGTGTCTGCTTGGGTTTCCTCCGGGTGCTCCGTTTTCCCCCCACAGTCCAAAAATATACAGGTTAGGTGAATTGGCCATGCCAAGTTGCCCGTAGTGTTCGGTGACGGGATAAAATGTTGGGGAATGGGTCTTGGTGTGTTGCTCTTCGGAGGGTCGTTCTGCACTTGTTGGGATGAACGGCCTGTTTCCACACTGGAAGTAATCTAATCTAATGTATTGTGCATAAGACTAGTACATCATTACTTTTCGACAAGCTTTAGCACTGTGCATTGTAACATTTCCGTTTAATGCGCACCTGCAGCTTATTATTTATGTCATTCACTGAAATTGTCAGATCTGAAGATCTTTATTCATCTGCAGGATGGACACAGACTCTTTCGTTAAGTTTGCTTGAAAGAGCTAGAGCGATGAGAATAAAGGTTGCATTTAATTCTACAGTTAAACACTCTGTAGAAGATCAATTTTCTCGTTCTCATCCCTAGGTTGATATGGAAGCAAATTCATAGAAGAAACAACCACGGTTCTGAATATTGTTTTTAAAAGTGATGTCATGTTGAAATAATGCATTTAGGAGAAAAGAAAATGTTGTGTGCACTTGACAGACATACAGAAATGCAGAGTGAATGCACAATATGAACAAGAAGCTAGTGTTAATTTTCTTCGGTTTCAAAGGAAACAAGACCCCAGATTTCATGAACAGTGCTATTTGATTGTCCATCAATCTCACTTTTCCAAATCCAGGCTTTTCTTTGCCACTGATGTTTTTACAGCCATACTTCCTCTTCGCCTTCCTACACTTTCCTTTAACACTTACTTCCCTTGCATCGCGCCTTTAGCTGCTCCAAACGCTTCCACTGACCATTTCCCTTAATACTTCCTGCACTGTATGTCATTCCATTTCCCCTATTACTCCCACTTACCCTGACTATCACTTTCGCATTTTGCTCTCAAGTAGCTGCTGAAAGTTGCTGATTTCTGTGCTACTGCATGTCCTCAGTGAATGATGAGTTTGAAATGATCAATTTCCAACAGCTACAGACAATAATATGTTTCCAACTACCGCTTCACCGTGAACTGAAGATTTTGGTCAATACTGGTGCAAAGTGGAGCTTCTTTCCGCCCCTCTTTCACAAAGCTTAACCAAAGAGTCTTATTACCAACAGGACAGAAATCTTCAGACGGAATTAAAAGTCCATGCCCAATTTACTTTTGAAAATTTTGAGGACATTATTAAATAAAACAGTTCTCACATCTTTTGCTTTTTATTCTTTCAATGGATCTTGCAGTGTAATTTGAGGTGAGATAAGAGAAAACTCCCTTTCCATCAAAGCAGGACTTGATGGAAGGTAGCATCAAGGACCCTGACCAAATTATGACAAATCCGAATTAGAGAATATTCTGCACTAGTGAAAAACATAGTGAAAAAAAAACAACTTTAGCAAGTTATCTTCCAAGTTACATGTCATTCTGTCTCGGGACTAATTTGTTGTTAATTCACTATCAGTTGTTAAAAAACATGTTGAAATGTCCCTAAAAACATGTTGAAATGTGTGTATGTGCATCACTTGGAGAGAAAAGATTCATTCAGACAGCTCTCTGTCACCTTCTGCAGAATGATTCGGTTTGTCAAATACAATCTTCCAATGCTAGTGCATTCAAAACTCATGAATATGTCCTGTATAAATATGCCAAAATATTTTATGTTTCATAAAGTTTGAGAACTTGCTAGATGAGTGCGACCCCAGTGACATCAGGAAATGACATGACATTGAGGTAATGCGGATCTGGGCTTTTACTTCAATCGATTACTGTCAGAGGGTTGATAATGCGACATCAGGACCACTGATTTCAACATTTTTTATGGCGAATTATGACAATCCATGACGTTATCGATTTTGAGAAATTTGTCATACACAATTTTTAAAAAAAGTAATTTTACATTCAAATACTTAACCAAATGCTTGAGAGTCAACTGAAATGGCAGCTTCACCATCTCCTTTCAGGTCAGATATATATCCAGTCTAAAAGAAAAAAAGACAGTTGAAAGCGCAGGAAAACTTTAGCACATCTGTTAGCATCTGAGCAGCGAGAAACAGAATTTACGTTTTGAGACCAATATGGGTTTTTCAGAACAGAGTCACATCAGACACAATATGCCAATTCTGTTTCACTCTTCGATCCTGACTCATCTGATGCATTTCGCCACCATTTTCTGTTTGCGTTTCAGATTTCCATGTTCCCCAGTATTCCTTGTCACAGTAACGCGGTTGGGAGCATGGCACGGTGGCACGGTGGCTCAAGGGTTAGCGCTGCTGTCTTATAGCATTATGAGCCTTGGCAAAATTTTATCCTTAGTCCAGTACCTGTATTGAGCTTTCACATTCTTCCCTTGTTTGTAAGTGCTTCCTTTAGCTGCTCCTGATTCCTCCCACAGTCCAAACATGTAAAGTTTAAGGGAATTGACCATGTTAAATTGCTCATCTGCAGGTACTTGATTTGGCTCTGGGAGGAACAGGGATAGGGGAGGTGGCAGGTTAGCCGTTAGCCATAGGAGATACATGGATAGGATAGCAGGTGGTTCTGGGTGCAGTGCTCTTCAGAGGTTAGTTTAGGCTCGATGGGCCGAATATCTCACTGTTACAATTTAGGATTCCATGTCAAAATTACAACAAAGGTGGCAGTTACTGAGACCATCATCTCTGCACCAGCTCGGAATAAGTTATTTCTTGACTGTTGTTGTTCTGTATTCTCACATGGCCCTGCGTATTGTGTTCTCTGTGTCTGTGTTTTTAATTCCGAATATCCTATGCAGATATTCTCAACCTTATCGATCTGTATATCCAGTGATTAAAGTTTATACATAATATATTCTTCTCTCCTTTTAAACATATCCTGTTTGGTTCACATTGCATTTCGTCCTATCTGGCAGAAAGAGAGAAGATGACTGGGGCAATATCTCCACAGCCACTGTTCGCATTTCTTTCTGTCTCCGAGTTAATGGTATATCCACTCTGTCCCTGACTCATGAATCCATGGTTTTTCATGCCAAGTTTGAGTTTGGGCTGAAGTCAAGAAAAGTCAATTATAGTTTTACAACGAGTAATACAGCAATAAGATGCTAACAATTTTTTTTAAAGTATCGTGACCAACACTGTGTGTTGACATTACAACGTGGCCTCCTGAGGGTAGTGAGAGGAACGTCCAGACAAATTCAAGCTCCTTCTGAAATGCCAGGGCAACTCTGCCATTTGACAATCTTTTGGTCGGCATTTGTCGCAGCGGAGGAGAGAACAGCACAGTAACAACAACTTGAATATGTGGTTTTTAGGGAGGCAAGCGGTTACAGCATTGTATATGGACAACATTCTGAATGATTGGAGATTAACTCAATAGTTATTGATATTGACATCCAATCTAGTCCAGTTGTTAATGTGAGCTGCAAGTTCTGTAGTTAATGAGTTTACTGGGACTGTTTGTTCAGAGACTGTCATTGATGTCAGCCTCCATGGATCCTATCTGTGTCACTGGAGGGTTTCTCTCTCTCCTATTAGTACGGGGCTTCATTCAATTTGTTATGCCATTGTCGCAAGAGATACATCAACTCCGTCACGAGCAGAGTTCAGCAGCTCCAGAGACAGGGCAAGGAGAGATGAGAATCTGAAAAGATTCGACTGGAATGCTCCAACAATCGATCAGAATCTGAAGACAATGGACTGGAATGTTGAATCAATGGATCCTAATGTGAGAACAATGGACTGGAATGTTACAATTACGCACAGGCGTTTCTCCGAAGTTGTTTACTGGTTCCACAGATCTAAGTCAGATTTACCAAGACTGATACTATGTGTAATCTTGTTTATTCAGGCAGGTTATTATCCAGTCCTCGCTATTATTGGTATTCCTGGTAAGTCTCTCTAATTCTGCTCATTTATTAATGACAGAAACCATGTTGATTTTTTTCTGTTTTGTATATCTGATAAATATACAAACTATTGTATTTAGTTTCATTATAATCTCCATTCATTATCTGCATAATTCAGAACCTTTCCTCACAAATATCTGAGAACAAGACAGCAAGTACCGTTTTTGTCTTGAACTAAGTTATATATTGAATTATCTTCCATCACCAAACCTGTCCACTACCTGTTTCATAATACCCCGAATCTCCAACTCTGCGTCAGTGTGGTTGCTGAATAAACCATTATCTAAGGCAAGGTGAGCATCAGACTTTACAGTTCGAGTTCTCTTCTGGTCACTGATCCTGTTCCACATATTTCAATCACAAACTTGTGCGTGTATCCAAATTTGCTTCATAATGGGTATAATGTATCAGAGTAGGAAAGTCGCTGGGTGGATAAATCGGAACCACAGGTCATTACACGAAAGACACTGTTTTAAGTCCAACCACAGCTGGTAGCAGAACTTAAATTCAAATAATAAGAACCGAAGTTAAAAAAAAACAAATTGCACGAACTGTGACCATAAAATCAGCAGTATTTTGTTCAATAACCTATCAATTTTACTGATATCCTTTGGTAATGAAATATGACATTGTTACCGAGTTTGCATTAAGAGTGACTTCATACCCATAACAATGTGCTTGGTTCTACACTGCCTTGTGGAACGATCGCAGTCAACGGATATTAGTGATGGTCATCAAATGCTGCTCTTGCTGAAATCCCGTAAAGTAACAAAATGAAGTGTAAACCAATCAAAGAAAGATACAGGAGATCTGAAACAGAAAGAAGCAGAGTGCTGGGGAAAAGGGACAGGTTTGGCAGACTCTGTTGACAGATAATCAGGGTTTTGACCACGGGTCAGGTCTGAAATTATTTGAAAATAGTGTAATGCGTTTTGGTGGAGTGATCTAATATATGAAGAAATAGAGAAAGAAAATGAAATCAGCAAAGGAATTGTTGATAATTATCTGGGATGGAATTAAAATATGAGATTAATATCACTGATTTTTAACTTTTTCCCATATTCCTGAGTATCATGCCCAGGTTAGTATATGGCCCTGTATAAAGTGTGTTATGTTCCTTCTGTTTCTATTCCTTGAGTGTGGTCATCTCCTTTTATTAACTAGTGGTGCATCAGTGTTATTTCTGAGTCAGTATATGTTTCCCTTTCGCAGTTGCCCTTGATAAGGTGTTGGTGAGCTGCCTTCTTGAACCACTGCAGGCTGCCAGTGCTTAGCCAGAAATACAAACTAATGAGAGGATGGCATTTTTAACACTGAGCGGGTGTACCATGTACATGAAGATTTTACTTGTTCCTTTTATTGGAAATTCAGAGGACGTTCACTGGATGGTAATCTTGGATTTGTGTTGTCAGTTGCTCTGATTGTTCAGGGTGATCTCAGGATTTTGTATCCCCACAATGAACAAGGTGTAGCTACTGAAATTACAAATTGTCTGGGTCTGCAGAGACCGCATAGGGAAGGACTAAGGCACTCCACTATCATTTTAGCTATTTCCCAATGTTGTGTATTATCCAGATCCAAAGTGGAGGTCACAGAGCCTTAAAACCTCATTCAGCACAACCTGCAGTTCCATACCAGATAGAAGACAGTAGTGACAATACCCAAAAAAAGTTTTGATTCGGGAACAATGCGAACGGGCAGCACGGTGGCACAGTGGTTAGCACGGCTGCCTCACAGCGCTAGAAACCCGGGTTCAATTCCCGCCTCAGGCGACTCTCTGTGTGGAATTTGCACATTCTCCCCGTGTCTGCGTGGGTTACCTCCGGGAGCTCCGGTTTCTACATCTAGATGTCGATATCGATGCCTGAAGGGCCTGTTTTCACACTGTAGGTTTGGTATCCAGACGTTTCATTACCTGGCTAGGTAACATCATCAGTGCCAAGTGAAGCGAAGCTATTGTCTCCTACTTTCTGTTTACATATTTTTCCTGGATGGGGTTCCTGGGGTTTGTGTTGATGTCATTTCATGTTCGTTTTCTGAGGAGTTGATAGATGGTATTTAGATCTATGCGTTTGTTTATGGTTGGAGTTGTGGTTGGAGTGCCAGGCCTCTAGGAATTCGCTGGCATGTCTTTGCGAAGCCTGTCCCAGGATAGTTGTGTTGTCCCAGTCGACATGGTATTTTGTTTGATCCGTGTGTAGGGCTACGAGGGAGAGAGCGTCGTGTCTTTTTGTGGCTAGCTGGTGTTCGTGTATCCTGGTGGCTAACTTTCTTCCTGTTTGTCCTACGTAGTGTTTGTGGCAGTCTTTGCATGAAATTTTGTAGATGATGTTTGTTTTGTCCATGGGTTGTACTGAGTCTTTTAAGTTTGTTAGCTTTTGTTTGAGAGTGTTGGTGGGCTTTAGTGCTATCAGGATTCCGAGAGGTCTTGGTAGTCTGGCTGTCATTTCTGAGACTTATTTGATATATTTTAAGGTGGTTAGGGTTTCTGGATGTGTTATGTCTGCTTGTCGTGTGTTTGTTCCTGAGGAATCTGCGGACTATACTTTTTGAGTAACCATTCTTTTTGAATACGTTGTATAGGTGGTTATCCTCTGTTTTCCGAAGTTTGTCTGTGCTGCAGTGTGTTTTGTCTCATTGGAATAGTGTTAATGATATAGCTTTATTTGTGTGTGTTGGGATGGTTGCTGATGTAGTTAAGTATTTGGTCATTGTTTATCGGTTTTCTGTACATGCAGGTTTGTAGTTCTCCGTTGTCCTTTCGTTTGACTGTGACGTCCAGGAATGCGAGTTTGCTGTCGGTTTCTTCCTCCTGAGTGAACTTTATGCCTGAAAGAGTGTTGATGATGCTACATGTCTCTTCTATCTTGTTTCGTTTTATGATGATAAAGTGTCATCTACGTAGCGGATCCAGATTTTTGGTTTGATGGTTGGTAGGGCTGTTTGTTCTAGTCTTTTGGAAATTTTAGAGAACAGTGTGACTGGCGAAAGTGAGGAACTTCAAAAAACTAGAGATATGAAAGTTTATGCATTGGAAAAGTTCACGTTAATGAAGGTTGGTAAGCTGCTGGACAAGATGAGTGATGAATTTAAAGGGCTACAGAGATAGTGTTGGAGAGTTGAGCTCGCTGGATAACACTTTTTGGACCTGGTAGAGACCCTCTTATCTAATATTTTGGGAGGCTGATTAGCTTCAATCTTGAGGTGCTCAATGATCTCCTTCTGTACTGTCAATTCCTTAGTTCTATGAGGAAGGAAAAAGTTCATCAAAATACTTTACATGATGGAAAAACATCCTACAAACTGCAAAGTAACCTGTCTGAACGCAAAGTGGAAAAACAGAAAAACAACTGATCGATAACTTGACGTCGGGTATGAGGAAAATATTCGCATTTTTTTGTAATTAACGATATCCAGACCCTTGGTGAATAATGGTACGATTTAGCAGAGTCAGCCGAGATTCATGCCCGGGAAATTATTTATGATAAAAATACTGGAGTTTATAGAGGATGTTGGTTGTGTCATCAACGAATGAGAAGCAGTGGGTGTGGTGCATTTTAATCTGACAAGATATTTTCACATGGTTGCGCACAGGTGAGTGAAGAAAGTAACATTGTACGGTAAGGGGGAATAAACTAAATGCATTTAGATTTGAATGATTGAGAGAATACTGAGAACAGGGCCCTGTTCTTTACTGAAGGCTACTACTCATTGGTATTGCACGCATGAGTTGTTGAAACGCCACTATTCACAACGCAAATAAATGATTTGAACAACAAATGATGTGACCATCGTATACAGTCCTTTTCATTTTTTATTTCTTCGAAGGTGAGAAGTAGGGAAGCGCTTTTCTTGAAACGGACCTTGATGCCCTTGGTTATAAATCACTAACAGAATTCACGCAGGCCATCTATGAATCAGTACAGTGAATTGTATGCTATCCTTCATTACAAAATGAATCGAGGTAGGAGTAAAAGCACCTTCGTACAGCTGTAGAGAGTTCTTGAAGCAGTATTTGGGGTATTCTTGACAGAGGTTCGCTCCTTTATTAGCAAAAGTCTCCACATCACAGAGACAGTGCAAAGGATTTTCACCAGACTAATCCCTGGGTTGATGGTACTATGAGGAGAATGTGAAGGAAATAAGTATTCAATTTGTAGCACTCTGACAGAATAAGAGATGATGGTATTAAATGTTGAAGATTATGGTCTAACATTCATTATGTCGAGTGAAAGGCATTGATAGCATAAGAAATTGCATTTTCGCGATAATGCCTTGCCTGATAGTTTACGTATCTCTGTATTATGCTGACAGATTTATGAACAACATGATGTTCAGTGAAGGCTTTCAAGCCAACTGCACATTGGGATAGTGAGAGTGTATTCAGAGCCTGGAGCTCTGTCTCGCCTAATATGGGGCCCCCACAGGGATACATAAACTATCAGGTAAGGCATTATCGCAAAAATGCAATTTCTTATGCTTATGCCTGAAAGAGGTAGCAAGTCCCACCAGCTTCTGACCTCAAACAGAATACTAGCCTGCCTTATTGGAGATGAAAGTTGCCTAATTGAAGACTCGGCACAAAACACCAACTGTCATTCCTCACCATCAGCAAACCACTATAAAGTACCACGTGTGTACCATTAACACTGGAGCCAGGAGGAACAACGTGGAACAGTCTGTCCGTCTAGTCTTTGCTTCGTGGTGTTTCATGTTGGGGCGTTGATATCATCCTCCTCAAAGTTTGGCAGAAGATTTGTAGCTCGGGTGCTCATTGTTGTGGTTCTGTTCGCCGAGCTGGGAATTTGTCTTGCAAATGTTTTGTCCCCTGTCTAGGTGACATCGTCAGTGCTTGGGAGCCTCCTGTGAAGCGCTTCTGTGATGTTTCCTCCGGCATTTATTGTGGCCTGTCTCTGCCGTTTCCAGTTGCCAGTTCCAGCTGTCCACTGTAGTGGCCGGTATATTGGGTCCAGGTCGATGTGTTTGTTGATAGAGTCTGTGGAAGAGTGCCATGCCTCGAGGAATTCCCTGGCTTTTCTCTGTTTGGCTTGCCCTATAATGGTAGTGTTGTCCCAGTCGAATTCATGTTGCTTGTCATCTGCGTGCGTGGTTATCTCTCGTAGCACCTACTCTTCCCCCTAGAACGTTTTCCAATCCATATCAAACCATGCTTTACTGTGAGCAGGGGCTGAATTTTCTCCGCTTTTATTCTGTGCATCAGTTCCAAGGAGAAAGTGGTATTCAACTGCACCTGTCTAGCAATTTTGAGGAGCTGACTGAAATGAGGTGACATGGAACTGAGGAGCAGGAGTTGTTCTATGTTCCACCCGTCACAAAGATTGTGGCTGATCAAACTGTGGCTTCACTTTCCCATCTGTGGTTCATTATATCGACTAGTCACTTTTCCGAAAAATATTTAACGAAGGCACAGCTTTGAATAAATGTACACACACAGGTACCATAGCCTTGTGGAGAAGAGAATTCCCATCAAACGGCCTTTCGAGAATTTCTCCTGATTCATCTTCCTACTGTAGTTGTAGAGTCATTGTTTCCTTTTCTCGTCACACTTCTCCATAAATCCCAACAAATTCGATATCTGACCAAATGTGTCTTGTGGCAGTTGATATCTGTCTCAGACTGGGTCAGGTTCAATGTTACTAGCAAGTCATGTAGATTGTTAAATTTTTTAAAAGATAAGTTCTAAAACAAAGTTACTCGAGCTACGATGGAAAGATAAATGAGAAACAGTTTGGACATCAATAATATGTACATCAATATTCATTTTTCAGAGGCACAGAAATGTGAACAATCTTGCAAAATGTTAGTTCAGAAGAGCTTCCTCCAAATAATAATAAATTTCATGACAAAAAGAAAATTGCGATTGTCTCAGTTATTATTCTACCTCAGAAGTTATTCTGTTCACACAAACTGCTAGCATTGGGGTGTCTTCCTGGAATACTTTGATTTGGCTAAAATCCCTTTGCTGCAGGCAGTAGACATGTTCCATTGAATCTTCAACAGGGATCCTACATAAGTGAAAAAGATATCTGATGGGTTTTCAGCTCTCATATGTTGCTGTTACGTGAAAATCAACCTGAACCATGTACAGTCTCGTTGAAAGTTCCCCTGACTGAATGCTCCATCATTGGTCTCTTCTCAATTTAGGAGTGATTCATAGTTTAAAATGAAATACATGTTTACACGTGCCTGCATGAATTTATTTACAATAGATGCATGTCTTCATAGTACCTGTCATAAAATTAATATATTGTTTTCTTAAAATTAAGTTCTTAGTTTCATTTTCTCGTCCATCGGCTATGCTTCTGATGCACTCTCCTCAGGTTAGATGGTTCAATACGAATATTTTCCACTTTCATACCTGAACTGCCATAGCCTTGTGTAGGCCACGAGGGATGTAGATATGGTAAACAGCTAAAGTTATTTTCAGAGGCTATAAACTCGAGGGCATAAATTAAGGTGATAGCAGCAAGATTTTCATGTAGAGGGTAGTGCGCGTATGGAAAGAGCTGCCAGAGGAAGTGGTAGCGTTGGGTACTTTTACAAACTTTATGATGCATATGAATGGATATATGAATACGAAGGGTTTAGATGGTTATGTGCCTCATGCGGCAAATGGAATTACATCCAATTGAAATATCTGGTGTGTGCAGATGAGCTGGACCGAATGGTCTATTCACTAGCCGTATGTCTCTATGCATCCATCAGGCCTTCATTTTAATAACGTGTAAAGTGCAACACCTTTGAAAAGCTTCTAAATCAATTGCATATTTTTCGAACAGTATAGGAGTTCAGAACTACACACAATGCATCAGTTTATAACCTAAGCATTGCCATATACAAGTGCAATAAAACATCCCCATGATTATTCCTGATTGCCTTTGTATGAAACTGCATCATTGCATATACTTTCTTAATCACTTCCTAAATCTCCTGACTAAGTTTAAGTGATTCTTGTACTGCAACATACAAATCCCTGAGTACCACAGAATATTACGTTTTTTTTCTCCGTTCAAGCATTTTAATATAATTTTGTACGTCCGTCACAGCACGAATCGTCGTTATACCTTTACTTCCGAAGATTTTCTCACTAACCTCCCCTGTCTTTTTTTGCCCATTGCAGAGTCTCCATATCCAATTAAATGACTATCTTACTGAATTAACTAATTGAGCTCTAATCCAATAAATCCCCTCATCCACGTCATTGGTATAGATTATAAATAGTTGATAGCTTCACACTGATTCCTGAGGCACTTCACTACGTCACCACTTCACATCATGAAAATAAACATTTATCGTGAATATTTCTTCCCTTAGAGTTCACCAGGGCTCAACTGTTGCAGGGCAGCTGAGTAGAAACTTTGGCTCCCCCCCATCCCGCCCCACGATATTGTGAAATACAATTAAAGGGCTGAATTATTTCAATTTATTCTTGTGTAAATCCGTCGAGGGCAGAATGGATGAAGGGTTCTTCACCTACCACTTCAACAGCCATGAGAAGTGCACATGGGTAACGACAAGCAGTTATCCCTTCAGTCCGTCAAGCCTGCTGCACCATTCAGAATGCTCTTTGTTGATGTGAATGTGGCTGAACTTCCCTTTTGAGCCTGTCTTCTTGTTCATCAAAGCCCTCTGGAACCCAACCTTGAATGTTTTAATTCACCCAGTCCTCACAGCATATTGAAAATGAGAACACCACAGATTGCACAAACCTGAAGAGAAAGCAGTATCTCTATCCCAGTCTGAAATGGGAATGCCTTATTCTCAAAGATTGTTCCCTTCAAACCATACACCGCCCATTTGAAAAACAACAATTAGGAACGGATATAGACCATTCAGCCCCTCAAACCTGACCACACTCCCATTAATGCGCTTCACTCAAATAATTTCCAAATTTAGCCTACACTAAATTCGCAGAAAGGCAATTCTGTACACCATAAGTTCGTATGCGAATGAGAAACTGTAGCAGAATTAGACGATTAGACTCATAATTGCTGAATTGTTTCTCCAAGTTATTCAACTGCCTTCTCCAACTCACCATTGATTGCCTATTAATTGTTGTGTACTCATAGTCTTACCAGATCTTAGGGTCTGCTCTTTTATTAGCGAGTAACGACTGATGGTGATTTAACCTGAGGGCAGGTGAGGGAAATGGAGGCGAAGGAGGGTCCTTCATGTGGAACTCAAACGGTAATGGGAATTGATCCCATACTGTTGGCGTCATTCTGCTCTTAAAACAGCAATTAAGCCAACGGAACTAAATTAATTCTCTGCCTATTGGAATTATATATATAATATATATAATATATATATATATATATATATAGAGAGAGAGAGAAACATATTTCTATCCATATTTATATATACATACATATACCCTGTGTGTTTTTGGGTGTGTCATGGGGGGTGTGGGGTTCATGTGTTTGTGTGTCTGCGCCCATATTTGTGTATATCACTTTGTGCATGTGTTCTGTGTATTCGTGTCAGTATCTCTGCTTCTGTGTACTTCTGTCTGCATCTCTGCAATCTTGTTTTCCGAGTAATTCCATTAAAATTGGAATCAAAGTCTCCCACCTGTCTCTCTGTCTGTCCGTTTTTTAATATATTCGTACCACAGTACACTCTGCTGGCGACCCCACACGATTGCATAAGTTGCAGTTTTTTCTTCGAGAAGACACCAAATGATGTGAATCTCGAACGTTGAACAGATGTTTGGTTTTCCAAATATTATATTTGGAAGCACAAAGCAGTTTTGCTGATAGTAAGCGATGTTGTTCCTGTAATATTCTGACCTCTATTGAGCCTTTTTTTTCATACTTTTCGATTCTTTCTCATACTATGTTTAAGCATTACAAAACATTGCAAGTTACTGAGTGCGCAATAAATTATCTCAATCCCTGAAAAATGGTTCAGTTGGAAGTGCACAGTTCTATTCTGACAGACACAAGTCTATTTGCAATTCTTCTGCATGTGCGTGTGTTTGTGCACGCGCACGCGCTGTCAGGTTGGATGGTGCTGCGACCTGAAATCCTCCCTCTCTGCATCCCAGACTGAATCATTGAGGCCTATCACCCCCTGCCCCTGCCGCTGTGTGCGACGTTGAATCTCTTTTAGCATCACCGAGACTGCCAGACCTGCATCCACACACAGACTCACGCAGAGACAAATACACATATAAATGTACCTACACTTAAACACATTGATACAGATGCACAAACAGTAATACAGAAACACAGGCATACACAATAAAAACTTGACATTTATACCGACGTAGGGAATCTGTAAGTATTTCTTTAGATCTTTGGTTATTTTCTCACTATTTCACTCGCTGTGCCGTGGTTTCTCAGCATTACTCTTACTCGTATGTTTGAGTTTGTCAGTCTGTCTGTTGTTTTGCGTGGAGCATGATGTAGTACAATTTCCATGCTTGCAGATATGTGACAGATGAGGATCAAAGTAGAGCAGTGGAAGATGGTGCACTTTGGTAGAAATGACTTTGAAAGACAACATAAAACAAACTGTATCTTTTTCGACGGGGTCCAAGAGCACAGGTTCCTGGGTTTATATGAGCACAGATTATTGGAGATGCCAGGACAGTTAGGGAGAGCAGTACATACCACAGATACGTTTCAATTTCTGAGCTATTTACAGTAGGGTGCGCAAGAGAGTTACACCGTGCTTCCTTCCTGGGAGGTGTTGGGGACAATGTGTTATGAGCACACCCTCGTGCCCACTGAGACAGTGGGAATTCCATTTGTACCAACTCGTCACACAAGGTAGATGGCATCAGGGCCACACCTTCTGAGGTATGCCGTGGGTAGACGAAACTGCCAGTTGTTTTAAAGTGAGAATTCTCCCTCAATAAACATTGTATCTGACTCCATTGTAGGGCGTGGATATCTCTGAATCACCACGCCATGCATCCTAGTCCTCTCCAAATTGTACCAGCGTCCGCTCCACATGGTGGCAGGAAGGGGGTGAGGACACAGATATCGGGTACACCTACACTTGGCTTGGCACTTTCCGTCTTATTCCATGCTTTTTTTCCTGGAATGGGAGATAGGAAAGGAGGGAGTCAGGGTAGGAGTGGGTGGCCGTGCTGTTTGTGTTGGCATATGAATTGGCATAGTGTCGCTATGTAGTCAGTCCACAGTGGAGAATCCATGCAGTATTATTAATGTGGGAGGATAGCAGAAGGCTGTTGGGGGATAGAAGAGAAAGAGAGAAACAGAGAGAGAGATAGGAAAGACGCTGTATGCAATGGAGAGAGGTGGAGAATGAGTTGTTCACGGGGCAGGTGCTATAACAGATATACAGTGAGCATGAGGGAGCAGAGCGAATATGGTGAAGGTCGTTGATGCTTGTCTTGTATTGCTGGGCATTTCTTTAGACTGCAGATACTGCTCTAAGTTGGGTGGAAAGCTCAGACCATGCTTGGTGGGTCTGGTGGTGTGGCCCCCTCTGGGAAGAGAATGGTCCTCTTCTATACTAGCCCATCCACCATGATTTCTGTGCCCCCGTCGACACAACGTTGTGTAATTACCGCTTCTCTGGAATGCTCACGGTAAACTGTGCAGGATAGCTCCCAACTGAGAAACCTCCATTGTCATTTTAAGGATAGCGCTAGTGTCAGGGATTGCGGGATATCCAGGAGCATCCGGGAGATGGTGAGAATCACCAGCCATTATGGGTGGGAGAATTGAACTGTCATTGAATGAGAAGGATACCATGGAGTGGGATATGTAGTTACTGAAGTGAGTTCGAAAGGAAACTAACGAGGCCTCCAGCAGATGATTCCCTGTCACACTCAATGAAAATGTAACTGAGACAAAGTATTGTTAGATTCAGCCCAAAGAAACTTAGACTTGGCTGAACACACCACCCGTTTCAAAGCTGCAGCTGCTTGTCCATTACTTGCTATCACAGAGAAGGAGCTAAACATGAATTATCTTTGGGGGGGGGGGGCACTATTTGTGGCAAGTCATCATAAATCTATGAGTTTTAAATAGAGGTGGAAACGGACGAACTCGATCTAAAAGGTAAAGTTTGAAATTGGAGGAAGGTCAAATTTGATAATATTAGGCACGAACTTTGAAAATAAGATTGGACATTATAGTGGCAGGTAAGTGGCCAGCTGGGAATGGGGACGCCGACAAAAACGCGCTGTCAAGAGTTCCAAGTCAGTATGCTCCTGTTAGTGTGAAGGGTAAGTTGGGAGGTGGGAGAAATGCCGGATGACTCGAGAAGTTGAGGCTCTGTTCCTGGATAAGTGGGAATCAAATGTCAGATATAGACAGCAGGAATCCAGTTTTTTTCAATGTTCAGTCATGGGATGAAGGTGTCATTGGGTAGGCAGAATTTATTGGCCATCTCTAATTTCCCATAGGCCAGTTCAGAGTTAAACAAATTGCTGTGTGTCTGGAGTCACATGTAGACCAGACCAGGTAAGTATTGCAGTTTGCTTCCTTGAAGGACATTCGTGTATCTGATGGATTTTCCAAACAATTGAAAATAGATTAATCATCGTCATTAGACTCTTAATTCCAGATTCAAAGTGAATCGCCACAGGAGTCTAAAGGAAGAAGAATGCACCTCAGAAGGAAATCAGGAGGGCAAACAGGGTACATGAGATAGCTATTGCAAGTAAAGCTAAGGAGAATCCAAAGGCATTCTAGAAATGCGTTAAAGAGAAAATAGCAACTGGAGAGATCAACAACGTTGCCGATGTGCAGAACTGCAAGAAATGAAGGAGGTATTAAAAAAGCACTTTGTATCATATTGACTGTGCAGGAGGATATTGAAGCTAGAGAATTCCGAAATAACCAATGACATGTTGGAAAGTGTCTGGATTACAGAGGAGTTCTTAGAACGTATAAAGTTGGAAAAATCTCCTGATCGGATGTACCCTAGAAGTCGTGGAACGATAGGGAACTGAATGCTGGGCCCCATGCTAACATAAATGAATCATGGATACCCACAAGTCAGGTGTTTGAAGACTCGAGTTTGGCTAACGTGGTGTCATTACTAAAAGAATCTAAGAAGGGTGATAAGGAAAAGCGGTGACCCTGACGCCAGTGGTGGACAAGTTGTTGGAAGAACATTATGAGGCACAGGATTTGCATCGATTTTGAAAGTCATGGACTGATTAGGAATAGTCAATGTAGATTTAAACATGGGAAATCCTGTCTCGCTAACTTGACTGAGATTTCTGAACAAGTGACTAAGATGCTTCATTGAGGCAAAGAAATGTACATTGTTGAAATGGACCTCAGTAAGAGATTTGACAACTTTCCACATGGTAGACCGGTTAACAAGTTTAGTATGGAATACAGGGTTAACTAGCCATTTAATTAGAAAATTGACTTGATTTTAGGAGTTGAAAGTTGTGATGTAGAGTTGTTTTTGAACTGCTAGGCCTGTGCCACAAGAATTGGTGCTGGCTCGACTAGTTTTCATTGCTTATATGAATGTATTAAATGTGAGCAGAGGAGGAACAGTTGGTAAGGTTGAAGATATCACCAAAATTTATGGTGTCGTGGACAGGGAAGAAGGTTACCTCAGAATACAACGGAATCTTGATTACATGGGCCAATAGGCTGAGGAGTGGCAGATGGTGTTTACTATAGACAAATGTGAAGTGCTATATTTGGCGAGGCAAATTATTGCAAGACTTATGCACTCAATGAGCAGGTCCTGCGTCGATAAACAAAGATACATGGGAGTGCAGGTTCATTGCTCCTTGAAAATGCAGTCACAGTTAGACAGGATTGTGAAAAGGCTTTGGTATGTTTGTCGTTATTGGTCAGGGTTTTGACTATAGGAATTGGGACGTCATGTACAGGACAGTAGTTCCATCAATTTTCAAATACTGCATTCAATTCTAGCTCTCCTCCTGTGGGAAAGAACTGTGAAACTTGATGAGGTTAGAAAATATTTACAAGAATGTTGCTGGGACTTGAGCTTGAGAGAGAGGTTGATTAGTTTGGGGCTACGTTGCTTGGACCGTAAGGGGCATGGACAGGGTGAATATCAAAGGTCTTTTCCCCAAATCTAGAGGGTTACAATCTCAGGTGAGAGGGGAAAACAATTAAAAGGGACCTAAGGAGCAACTTTTTCCTCCAATGGGTGGTTTATGTTTGGAATGAACTGCCACAGGACGTGGTGGAGGCGGGTAAAATTACAACAATTAAAACGCATTTGGATAGTTATATGAGGACAAACGGTTTAGTGCGATATTGGCAAAATTCTGGTAAGTGTCACTAGATTGTTTTAGGATATCTGTTCAGCAGGGATCAGTTGGATAGAAGGGTTTATTTCAATGTGATACATCTCCACGACTCTCTGACTCTGTCTGAGCTCACACCAAAATTCTGTTTCTGCATCATTACTGGAAATACTGCAAAATTCTATTGAAATGTCTTACTTTCAGCATACTGAAACCTGTGAGCACATCCTTCGACAATGCTCTCTCCCAGTGTCTCTCCCGCTGTCGACTTTCCAAACCAAAACTTTTGTTGTTCATCAAAGTGACATTCAGTTATAATATAAATAACTGTCCTGTAGTATTCCATGACCTTTAGTGATGCTTACCCTAGTGATTCCACTATTAAGAAGCTGAGGAAAAGTTTATTTTTTAAAAGCATAACTTGCAGTTTCTTTGCTCTACACGGTGTTTCATGTTGGACAGTGGGATTTCAGCAGTTTTCAGACACGTCTTTGTAACTTGTGCTGAGCCTATTTACTGAAAGCCCGTGATAACCACTATTTGCTGATCATTTGCTCAGTTGCATAAGGAATCCCTTCAACTGTGTTTGATTCAGACCAAGATTCTAACTTGTCATTCAGTGACATCTAATTTAATTCGGTTATTGAAAATTTACTAGAAATTGTTTCCGTGGAAGTTGTGTTTTAAGCTGCTGTGTACATTCAAGAAGCTTAGAACATTTGGTGACCCAATCTGGAGAAGTTATAAAGTGATGAAGTTGAAAGCATGAAATTGAAAGAATACCTTTAAGAGAAAGTTGAAAAGCTGTCATGTGGCTGACTGCAGGAACAGAGTGTTCTGAACAATTTGAAAATGAACCCTTTTGGCTGTTGCGTAAAAAACCTTGTTGCCTTGTTGTTTTCACAGCATTTCGAATACAACCAACCTGTTTAAATTATGTCCCAATAATGCCACAATACTCTAAAAGGCAATCGAATTTGAATGTTACTCTTTTGACAGTATTAAACTAATGAGACGATTCAGTGTTTTGGGGTATAAACGCCAATATTACCGACAGTTAGCAATAAAAAGAGCACCTTCTGCCATTGAACGACTGCAATTCTCTCTAAAAGGAACCATTTTACCCATATATATATAGAAAAATCTGTAGCAGAAGGCCGAAGACGACCCGGGGCCAGTAGAGGAGAATCAACACTGTTAGCTGGTTTTGAAAATTATAGGCTGTAAATTTAATAGGGGCTATATTGGATCAGTATATTGTTACAGAGTAGAAGTTAGCTAAATATTTAATACAAAGGATGCTAGGAGTTGGAATATTTTGTTATTTAATTATCACTTTTGGAGTTAAAGAATAGCATTTTACGTTTTTTTCGTTAAATAGTGATATTTGGGGTCGTTCTCTGTCACCCAGAGATCTTTCGATCATTTTATTTCTTCTATGTGTGAATCGTGCCAGATCAGTGCAGGGTTGTATATGTCCCAACCTGTTTATAAAACAAGACAGAGATAAAACAACAGACCAGGTGTATAAAATGTCTGATGGGGCCATGTCTAGAGGCCACAAAGCAACGTAAAAATGTTTCTTGTTCACTGACTTTTTGCAATGCTGCTCCAAGTTTTAATGACCAGTTATTAAGACCTTTCAGAACATTGAAACATCTTTCAGAGCACCGAGACTGCTTCTCAGGAACGGGGAGAAACTAATCTGACACCATGTGCCTGGAACAGAGGAATATGAGGAGGTTATTCAGCCCACACGGGCCTTATACCACTGAAAGAGTTGGAAAGCTGAAAATTGGCACGTTTTGCAAAAGGAATGGGTCAAACCGTGGAGAAGTGGTGCTGCACCTGTACGAGGTGTTCATGAAGGTACACCTGGAGTAAATAGTGCTGTTTGTTTTTCCGTAACTGAGAAGGGTGAGAGATCCAGCAAATACTGTTTACTGGCTGTTCATCATCCATGGGTTGCTGCGTCATTTAATGCCGCCGGCCTGCTATACACGATTAGGAGAAGACCATTCAGCCGAATGAGCCTGTTACAGAGGGATAGATAAGGCCATTCCATCCAGACCGAGTAAATGTTTCCTTTTATTGTGATATAAAAGTTCTGTAAGGAAGGGGTTAACTGAACCCATTTGTTCAGTCATGATTTGAAGACGCTGGTGTAGGACTGGGGTGTACAAAGATAAAAATCACCAAGTTATAGTCCAAAGGTTTACAGTGTGATGTAATTGAAATTATATATTGAAAAAGATCCAGATTATTTCGTTTATGTGTAAATCGCAAAAAAATTTAAAAAGAAACATTCTCTGTTTATCGGTGCTTAGTATCTCTACTTTGATTACCCAAACTTTTGCCAATTGTTCACATTTAAAATTATTTCCTCCATGTGTATTCTATCTCATAAAAAGGTTTTCATACCGATAACCAAAAACACACTTACACATATGCACATCCTGTATCACCTGATCCTGGTGCAAATGATGTACAGAACCATACATTTATGGGAGTTCATTTACTGTTACTCGATCAATTGTATATCCCCCCCCCCCCCCCCATGCAATGCAACGCATTTATCAAATGCAAGCATATGATTGATATATGGCAATGGTTTGCAATGTTCCCCATGCTGGGCAGATAGCCCAATTTATGTGGTACTGCAGTGGAACGGTCTGCACAGCTCTCCATTCTGACTGGTACCTTGCCCCGTTAATGGTGTCTGGGGCGGTTCTATGAGGCAAATTAAGAATTTGATGTGACAAACCATTTCTACTGATCTGACAATGTCTTTATTGTATTTTCTCAAGCTTGTGATTGGACCAACCATTGTCTCACTTCTCCAGCTATTTCTATTCTCCTGTCTCCTTATCCATAAGTTCACAACATGTTAGCCATTAATTAATCACTTGTCTTTCTGTGTCTTTCCCTGACATTGGCTTTTGACTCCCCATTGTGTCGAGTGTTGTCATGTTGAACATCAGAAAAAATGAAATGGTCGTTGTTCACTTCCCAATGTGTCCCATATGGTGCTCCATGTTGGACATAGGGCATTCAGCAGCTTTGATTTATGTCTGTATCTTGGTCTATGCCTGTCCACGTACCGCCTGGTTATCCCTCTCAGCTGATTGTGCTGTCAGTAACACGAGGAAGTTCCTCGAGTATTATTCTAAAGCGTCAAGCATCTATCTTGCAGTTTAGGGACTTCTGGCTGTTTCCTGTCATTGAAAAGTTAGTGCAGGTGCTGGGGATGTTATGTTGGAGGTTGTAATGTGAGCAGCCTCAGACATTCAGGGAGACAAGCAGAATCTATAAGGGAAGACAAGACGCTCTGTCTTCCCTTCTTGTGGATCGTTTCACAGAACATCTCTAGGTCACCCGCACCCACCAACCCCACCGCCCTGTTGCTGAACACTTCAGCGCCCGCGCCCTCGACATCAACGACATACAGGTCCAGCCAACTGTTCCTACTCGACGCCTGGATGAAGAATGCTTCATATTTCGCCTTGTGACCCTACAAACACACGGGATCAATGTGGTTATTACAGCTTCCTCATTTCCTCTCCCCCTACTTTATCCCAGTCATAAGACTCCAACTTGACAGCGCCTACCAGAACTGTCCATTCCTCCTCCCTCAGACCTATCACATTCTCTTTCACCTTAACACACATTTCGCCTTCTCAACTACCTTACCCCCAACCCCAACCCCTTCCCATTTATCTCTCAGCTTTGTCCCACAAGCCTCATTCCTGCTGAAGGGCTGATGCCTGAAATGTTGATTCTCCTGCTCCTCGGTTGCTGCCTGACCTGCTGTGCATTTCCAGCAATACATTCTCGACAACACAATGATGTTTGCAATTAATAATTTGGGAGAAACTTTTTTGTGCTGCAAGTAATAGTTATCAACAAAATTAACATGACTGTCCGATGCAGTATAGAGAAACAATGGATGGAGTGCATTTGAGATTTTAGGAATATTTTTCATAATGTCCCAAGCCTAGAGTGCAAAATCAAACCAAGTGGTAATGGGGCTAATACATGAACATGGTTTTAGAATGGGCGAGCTGACAAGAAGCAGTGTATCGGTTTAAAGATATCCTTTTTTTTGTCTCAGAACCATCATGGGATGCCACAAACAGTGGTACTTCGGCCACAGCTATTGCCTGTACATCTCAAACATTTGATTGAGAGGAGCAAATGCAATATTTCCAAGTCTGCTGATGGCACTAACCGATGTTTGATGGTAGTGGGTGAGGAGGATGTAATAATGCTCCAAGGTGATTGAGACAAGTGAGTGACTGGGCAAATACGTGGCAGATGAAGAGTATTGTGTGTAGATCTGATGTTGTGCTCTTTGGTGGGAAAAATAGAATGGCAAAATACCATTTGAAAAAGCATCGGTGAAAGAATGTTGTTAGAATAAGGTGGATTATGATCATTTTCCTGTTTCCTGCTGCAAACCCCTCCGAGGACCATGCAAGACCGTGAGTTCTGAAGCCAGAAGTCAATACTGGGAATGGCATTGGCACGCTGACCAGTGTATATAGGCCCACATGGGTAGCTGTAGCACAGAAAAGGATCTGGATATCTTTTCACTACAGTCAGCGAAAGCAGTTAAGAAGAGAAATGTTGTGTTGCACTTCATTTCGAGGGGATTTGTGTCCAGCCGTGGGGGTAGCTCACTGCAACTGTACAGGGGCTTGCTGATACATCCTCTCAAATATTGTGGAGGATTGTGTGAAGTTTTGGATTACTTAACAAACAAACGACAAACCAGACATTGAGAGAGAGCAGCGAAGTACAGCCAGACTGATCTCTGGGGTGACAGGATTGTGTGGGAGAAGAGTATGGGGCAAATGAGCCTGTATTCCTTGGGGTTTAGGAAAATGAGTGGAGATCTCAGTGACATATATAATTCTTTGACAGGGTGAGACCGATTGGAAGCTGGGATGATAATTCCCCTGGCTTAGACGTCTAAAACAAGTGCCCAAAGGATTAGGTATAGACAGGTCACTCTGCATTGAGATGACAATAAATGTCTGCGCTCAGAGACCGGTGAACCTGGGGGACTCTTTCGCACATATGACCGTGGAAGTCAAGGCACTGAATATAAATGAGGATTTCTATACACGAGAGGGAGAGAACAGTTGTATGTTGTGGAGATAGAGCATCAGCTATTATTTTTGGATTATGGTAGAAAATCAATGAACCAAAGGGATTAATCAAATGTCTATTTTTATATTTTTATAATAGTTAATCATATTAAGGAATATGCACATTGTGTGGGTAAAGTGTATTGATGGGATATTCTCAAATGAACTAGAATGGGTGGAGGCTCAATGTGTTGAATGACCTACTCCTTTCCCGATGCTTCTGTGCAGTCTGTGGGAAATCTCGGTAAATGTTGTCACAAGCAGCCACGTGTTCGCAAGGAGGGCTCTGAAGGTCGAAAGGACTGTGTATTCGGATGTTTTTTTTCCAGTTCTGAGGCTGGTGATGGGTGTTCTATCCGGTTTATCCTTAAAGACCTCAGAGCAATGTAGTACAATTGATGTTCTTGCTTGGCCCTTTCAGAGACTATTGAAGAGTTCAGCATATGTCTGTGTGTCTGACGTCATGTTTAGGCCAGACCAGGAAAGCGCGCGAGATTTGCTTCCTGAATGTACATTGGGGAATAAAGTGGTGCTTCCAGTCGACGCTGCATTCAGGGTCAATGTTACTGACACTAGACTTTAGCTCTCAGTATTTTATTAATTGTTTTTAACTTCCATCAGCTGTCAGAGCATTAGCCTGGCCTGGATTAGTAATCCAATGACATTTCCACAACAGCACCATCTCAACATGGGAACCTACCAGAAACCACACTGAGCAGGTTATTTCTGAGCTGCTTGACAGCTCTGTCAAAAAAGAACTCCCACGAATGTTATTGTCTTGATGGGACTGAAGCGGTGCTTTGGTCAAATTGTAATTATTCTCCTCTTTGGGGATGGGACACAGCTAAATGACTTTCCACGTTGTTAGGGAGCTGTGAGAGTTGGAGCTGGAATGAAACAGTTTCCCCAGGGGCAACATGCAACAGAAGTTTTCAGTCCTATTCCAGGAATGGTGTCACGGCCCATTGTCTTTGTTATACCTATTATGTTCAGCTGTATCTTCACGTCAGGTGCAGTGAATCAAATTGGTTGAAGACGGAAATCTGTGATTCTGTCGGTATCATGGCCAGGGTGAGGTGGATCATCGACTGAACACTTCTGGCTCATGATAGTTCAAATACTGCATGCTTTGCTTTTATCTTGATGCGCAGGGCTATTCCATTCCTAATAATAGGATATTTGTGGAGGCATCTCCTCCAGTAAGTTGTTTATTTTTCCATCACCATTTACGAATGGATGGGGCAGGACTGAAGAGTTTCGATCTGATCTGTTGGTCTTGAAAGCATTTCCCCTTCTCTTTCAGATGTTAGTTCTGCTGTTTGGAATGTAACCAGTCCAGTCCAGTAACATTAACAGATTGTGATCAGGTTTCAGTCAACACGTTTCTACCTTGCATGTGCAACACACTCATCACTGAATCATAGATCGGCTCGCTGGTAAAGGTCGACTGAGGGAGTATACCGGGCAAAACCTTCAGGTCGTGGTTCATACCATTTTGCTGCTGTTGCTGTGGCTTGCGGTACTACATCAATGTTAAGAGTATTATTTTCAATGTAAGAGGAGCACGATCTTTGAAATGGATATTTGTCCTAGAAATGAGCTGAGAGCAGCAAAGCATTGGTGATGAAAGAGATTTATAATGTCATAGGGTCTTAGATTCACACAATATGCAAAGAGACCCTTCTGCCCAAGGTGGCCATGCCTACCAGGTTTCTTAACGTGAACTAATCCTATTTGTCTGCAGCTGTCATATAGCCTTCCAAATCTTTCCTACTCATGTATCCATTGAATTGTATTTTAAATGTTGTAATTATATTTCCCTGTACTGCCTTCTCTGGCAGTTTATTACATATACATAGCAGTCTGTGCGAAACAACTAACTGTTAGATCTATTTTACGTCTCTCCCCTCTTACCTTAAACGTGTACCTTTGATTTTGGACACCTCTTCTCTGGGGAAAAGACCTTGGCTATTCACCCTATCCATGTCCATCATTATAATAACACTTTGCAACTTCACCACTCAGCCTGCCATGCAAAAGGGAAAAAATTCCCAGATTATGAAAGGCACTGATCTCGGGATTACTATCGGGACCACATGCTAGCCAGCATACAAATGAAAAAATAGGCAGAATGAACACGTGGATTGGGGGATGGTGTAGGAGGTTCAGGTTTGTTGGACATTTGGACCGGTTCTGGGGAAAGTGTGACTATTAAAAATTGGATGGTCTACACATGAACCAGACTGGAACTAACGTCCTCCGGGGAGTTTTGCTACTGCTCTTGGGCACGATATTAACTAATGTGACAGGGGGCTGGAAACCAGAATTGCAGAGAAGAATACAACAAGGTGGAAACTGGAGACGATAAGAATCATGAAGTTAACATTAATAAGGGGAAGAGTAGGCAGAGAGCAGATGAACGCAAAGAAATGGTGGCCTCAAGTGGATATACTTTCATGCGAGGAGTATAGTGTGGAAGGCAGATGAATGTTGGGCTTGGGTTGGCGCCTGGAATTATGTCGTTATTACAATCACAGAGACTTGGTTGAAAGGAGGGCCTGAAAAGTTCCAGAATATAAACGCTTCAGATAGGGCAGGGAGAGACGTAACCAGGCTGGGGAGTAGTTGCATTGCTGGTCAGGGATGATATCACGGCTCTGCAAAAGGTGGGAATTATGGTGGGCTTTAGGAGTGAATCATTATGGGTGGAACTGAGAAATAAGAAAGGTGCAGTTATATTGTTGGTGCTGTATTACAGGCCTCCCAACAGTGAGTGTGTGGTAGAAGGACAAATAGGTGAACAGAATATGGAAAGGTGTCGAGCCAACAGTGTCGTGGTGATAAGACATTTTAATTTTCCCAACATTGACTGGCAGACAATTAGTGTCTGAGGTCTGGATAGGATAGAATTTATAAGAAGCGGCTAGGAGAGTTTTCTGGAGCAGTGTGTCAATAGTCAAATGGGGGAAAAGGCCATATTGGACCGGGTGTTGGGGAATCATCCAGGCGAAGCGGTAGAAGTTGCGTTGGGGGATTTTTTTGGGAAAAGTAACCACAATTATGTAGGTTTTAGTATATTCAAAGACAAAGGTTAGAGTGGTCCTAAAGGAAGAGTACGAAACTGGGCTACGGCCAATTGTATCAAAATTAGGCAGGAGCTGGGAAATGCGGATTGGGACCAGCTATTTGAAGGGAAGTCCACATTCCATATGTGGGAGGCTTTCAAAGATAGTGTAAATATAGTACAGGATAGGCATGCTCCTGTTCCTTGGATGCTGCCTGACCTGTTGCACTTATCCAGCAACACATTTTCATGCCTTGCTGAAAGCAAAGGATAGGAAACGCAAGATTCGTGAATCGTGGATGACAGGAGTAATGGTACGAGTAGCCAAGAGGAAAAGGGAAGCGTGCATAACGTCCAGGTAGCTAAGAACGGAACGGGCCCTGATGGAATATCGGGAGAGTAGGACCATTTTTAAAAGAGGAGTTAAGTGGACGAATAAGTTTGAAGAATTCATTGGCGGGCAGGCTTTGGAAAAATTCAGATGTAGCAAAGTTGTTGTTATGGGTGATTTCAACATTCCCAAAATCAACTGGAATCTCCTTCGATAAGATTGTTTGGATGGGGTGGTTTTTGTCAGGTTTGTTCAGGAGGGTTTCCTGACTCATTATGTAGACAGGTCGACGAAGGGAGAGGCTATTTTGGATTCGGTGCTCGGAAATGAACCAGGATCGGTGTCAGATCTTGCGGTGAGAAAACACGTTGGTGACAGGCATCATAATTGCCTCACATTTATCAAAGCCTTGGAGAGGGAAAGCAGCAGTTACATGTAAGGAAGACATTTAATTGGGGAAAAGGAAATAATGACGCTATCAGACAGTCGTTGGGAAGTGCAACATGGCAGCTCTTGTTCCACAGAAAGGGCACAGCAGACATGTGAAGACTGTTTAAGGAGAAGTTGTTGCGAGTGATGAAAAAATGTGTTCCTCTGAGATGTGTAAGAAGGGGTAAGATTAAGGAAGCTTGGATGACGAGAACAGATGAGCTTCTCATCCATAGGAAGAAGGCAGATTACGTAGAGGATCACAGGCTTACTAGAAACGAGCTCAGAAATGGACGACGAGAGTCAGGAGTGGGTATGAAAAAGGCATTTAAGTTGTACGTGAGGAATAAGAGAATGATCAGTGATAAAGTAGGGCCGATCAGGGACAGCGTAAGGAACTTATGCGTGGAGTCTGAACAGACAGGGGAAGCCCTAAATGAGTCTTTTGCTTCCATCATCACGACGGAAAGGGACTTTGTTTCGAATCGGAGCTTTGAGGAACTCGTATACAAGTTTGATTCGATCAAAATCCATGATGCTGATGTGCTGGAAGCTTTGGCAAACATTAAAATTGGTGAGTCTCCAGGGCAAGGCCAAATTTATCCTAAGCTACTCCGGGAAGCGAGAAAGGAGGTTGTTCCAATTTTCAAGAAAGGTAATAGGGAATTACCTGGCAAATACAGACTAGTTAGTCTTATATCAATGGTCAGCAAAGTTTTGGAAAGCATTCTGAGGGATAGGATTTATGACTATTTGGAAAAGCATAGCGTGACTAAAGGCAGTCACGCTATTCCTTTAGTAAGGGGCAGGTCATGCCTCGCAGATTTTATTGTGTTCTTTGGGGAAGTGCAAGGCAGGTTGACGAAGGTCGAGGAGTAAATGTGGCATTTGATAAGGTTCCCCATGATAGCCTCACTCATAAATTCAGGAATTATGGAAAACAGGGAGACTTGGCTATCTGGATTCAGAATTGAATGGATGACAGAAGGCAGAAAGTACATGTTGGTGGAAAGAATTCTCTCTGGAGGTCAGTGTTGAGTGGATCCCACAGAGCTCTGTTCTTGGGCCTCTGCTCTTTGTACTTTTTATAAATGAGTTGGATGAGGAGGTTGAGGGGTTGGTGAGTAAATTCTGCAGAAGACACAAAGGCTGGAGTTCCGTTAATAGTATCAGGGGATACTGCAGCTACAGCGTGACATAGGCAAAATGTAGTGCTGGGGTGAAAATGACAAATGGAGTTCAACCTGGAAAATATGAAGTGATACATTTAGGAAGGTCGAACTCGATAGCTGAATATAGGATTACAGACAGGATTCTTGGCAGTGCGGAGGAACAGAGAGATCTTGGTGTTCAAGTAGATAGATCCCTCATAGTTGCTACCCAAGTGTTAAAGAGCATATGGTGTGTTGGCTTTCATTAACAGGGAGATCGAGGTTAATACCACGAGGTTTTGTTACAGCTCTACAAGTCACTGGTGAGACAACACATGCAATATTGTGTCCAGTTCTGGTCGCATTATTTTAGGAAAGGTAGAGGCTTTGGAGACGGTGCAAAAAAGGTTTACCAGGATGCTGCATGGACTGGAGGGCTTGCCTTGTGAAGACAGGTTGACCAAGCTCGGACTTTTACCTCTGGAGAGGAGGAAGAGACGTGACCTGATCGAGGTATACAAGATAATAGAAGAAATAGATAGAGTCAAAAGCCTGAGACCTTTCCCCAGTGCAGGGTTGACTGGTACGGGAGCTCGCAGTTTTTAACATATTAGAAGAAAGGTATCAAATGATGTCAGAGGAAGGTTCCGTATGCAGAGATTTGTGAATGCATGGAATGCGTTGTCAATGGCGATGGTGGAAGCAGAGTAATTAGGGACATTTAAGCGACTGCTTGACATGCACATGGATAGCAGACAACTGAGGGGTGTGGAGCTTAAGTTATTTGATTTTACATTAGGATTAATGCTCGGCACCACGTCGTGGACCAAAAGGTTCCATTAAAAGTGGTCATGAAATAACTTTAGTGAGCGCAATTAATGAGAATCCCAAAATCTTTTGTTAGGATATAAGAAGCAAGCGGGTAACTGGAGAAAGGATTGGTCCACTAAAGGATAAGGAAGGAAGGCTGCATTTTGAACCTGAGAAGATGTGTGAAACTCTGAATAATTACTTGGCATTAGTGTTCACTGAGGAGAAAGACATGATGAATGCTTAAATTAGAGATAGAAGTTTGATTACTCTGGATCACGTTCACATATGTAGTAAGATGTGTTTGCTAGGCTAGAGTTTATTAAGGTGGACAAATCCACAGGACTGGGTGGGATCTATCCCTGGTTGCTGAGGGAGGCAAGAGAGAAAATACCTAGGCGCTGACACCTGTCTTTGTAGCATCCTTAAACACAGTTGAGGTGCTGGAGGATTGGAGAATTGCTTGTGTTGCCCTCCTGTACAAAAGGTGATGTAGGAATATTTCGGTTAACTACAGATTAGTGAGCCTGACGTCAGTTGTAGGAAAGTTGCTGCAGAAGGTACTCAGGGGTAAAATCTATTTATATTTGGAACAGATTGGACTTAGCAGTGATAGGCAAATGGCTTTGTACGGGGGAGATCGTGCCTTACCAACTTACTCGAATTCTTCGAGTAAGTAACCGCCTTGATAGATGAAGGAAGGGCTGTAGATGTCATATACATAGACTTTGACAAGGCGTTTGATAAGGTTCCCATGGTAAACCAATGGAGAAAGTGAAATCACATGGTGTGCAGAGTGTTGTAGCTATGTGGATAAAGAACTGGTTGAAAAACACGAGACTGAGAGTAGTAGTTGAAGGGAGTTTCTCGAAATGGAGAAACTTGATGACTGGTGTTCCACAGGGATCAGTGCTGGCGGCAGTGCTGTTTGTGATGCATATAAATGATCTGGAAAAGGGCACTGTTGGTATAATCAGCACGTTTGCAGATGACACGAAGATTGTTGGAGGAGTAGAAAACATCGGATACTGTCAAAGAATACAGAAGAATATAGATAGTCTGGTGGGTTGGAAGAGAAGTGGTGGATGGAGTTTAATCCAGGCAAATGTGATATGATACATTTTGGGAAGTCTAATTTTAGAGCGAGTTATACAGTAAACGGAATAGCATTGTGAAAACTGGATGAGCAGAGAGATCGGGGAGTGCAAGTCCATTGTACCCTGAACGTCGCTCACAGGTGGATGGATTGGTCACGAAGGCATATAGTATGCTTGCCTTCATCGGACGGGGTATTGAGTATAAGAACTGCCAGGTCTGTTAAAATTGTACAAGACATTGGTTCGGCCGCATTTGTAATACTGTGTACATTTCTGGACGCCACCTTACCAAAAAGATGTGGAGGCTTTGGAGAGGGTGTAGGCAAGGTTTATGAGGATTTTGTCTGGTATGGAAGGTGCTAGCTATGAAGAGCTGTTGAGTAGGTTAGGATTGTTTTCATTTGAAAAAAGGAGATAGAGGCGAGACCTTATTGTGGTCTACAAAATCATAAAAGGTATAGACAGGGTATATTGAAATAAGCGTTTTCCCAGAATGAAGGATTCAGTAATGAGAGGTCACGCTTTCAAGTTGAGAGGTGAAAAGTTTAAGGGGGATACTCGCGGCAAATACCTTACACAGAGGGTGGTAGGTGTCTGGAACGCGTTGCCAGCAGAGTTACGAGAGGCAGGCACGATATATTCATTTCAGATGCATCCCAAAAGATAGATGAGTACATGGGGAGCAGAGGGATACAGATGCTTAGGAATTGGGCGACAGGTTTACACGGCGCATTTGGTTCGGCTCAGGCTTGGAGCTCCAAAGGGCGTCCAGGGCTGTAAATTTTCTTTGTTCTATCCAGGCTACCCTTACACCTCAAGACCTCCAGTCTCGTTCTCATCATTGCAAATAATTTGCCCCCTTTCTGGTTTATAACATTCTTCATGTGTCAGGGCAACACGAATTGTTCACAATACTACAAATTTGTCCTTACTGCCCTCTAGTACAGGCACATCATCATGTCCCAATTACTATATTGACTGCTCTGACTGATGAAGGTAATCGTACCTACTGCCTTCCACACCACCCTGTTGACATGTGTAAGTCCCGCTCTGATTATTCTAAAAAAAAGGCAGCACCTCATATTTAACGGCAGGAAGCTCCACCTGCCCATCCTCGTCCTACTGACGCCGTTAAACATGATCTCATTTTCCTTTTAAATGACCTTCTTCACTGCCATTTTACCAGCAATTTTGTGTCATCAACAATGTTACCATCCATCCTTTGTATGTTCTCATCCAAATCATTTCTCAAAATAACAAACAACAGCGCCCCAGTATTGGTCCTGTGGCCATCTATCTCCTAGTTTAATTTAGAAACTTTTCCTGATCCCATGTGATCTAACCTTATTAACCAGGCTACCATGTGGCATCTTGTTGGATCTCACGAAGCTTCATGTAGAAAAAACTATGCTTGAACAGGCCCTGTGTGTTTATCTAACGTTGTGCATTTTCTAAATTCCGGCACTTCCTCATCTGTAATGTAGCCGCATTTCAAAACATCACTGCATCAAGTTATTTCCCTAATTTCCCCAGCTTCCATGTCTTCCTCCAGAGTAAATGCTGACGCGATATTTTCATGGGGTATCTCGCCCATTGAGCAGGAACTGGCTCTAAGGCATCGGAGTGGGCTGAGGTCGATTCTTTGTAAGTAGTGAGAACCCAGAATAGTCAGAGACAGATATCCTGTGTTGTTGAACCCTTAACTGTGTTTCTGTGCTTCCACCTTTACCAGATTGTCTATAATGCCTTACATTTTAATTGTTTTTTCTTTACTTTTCTGCTTTATATCAAGATGCTGTTTTTTTTTTGGGGGGGGGGGAAACTTTGTGCCTAAGCTAGCGTCATATATGGCGACTTGTACAGTTTTCCCTGTCCTCATGTGAGTACTTGTGACAATAAACCTCATAAACTTAATCCATCTCATATGGGTCCACACAAAGATGGCTGTCTAAGTTTTTAGGAGCCCTATTCTTTCTCTAGATTTCTTTTGACCTTAATACAATAATATAATCTCTTTGAATTCTCCTTAACCTTAACAGCGGTCTCATGCCCTGTTTTTGCTCTCCTGATTTCCCTGGTAAGTATACTCCTACACACATTACGTGCAAGGGATTCCATTGATCCCTGCTGCCAATACGTGACATATACTTGCTTGTTTCCCCTTGACTAGACACTCAATAACCGCCACGCTCTGATCCCTACTCCTGCTAACATTGCTCTTCACACGAACAGGACCATGCTGTCCCTGAACTCTCACTATCTCGCTTTGAAAGACTCCAACTTGCCAGATGTCCTTTTAACTGCGAAAAGCTTCTCCGATCAGATTTTGAACCTTTCTGCCAAATATTATCAAAATTGGCTTTGCCCTCATTTAAGATGTTAACTTGTGGACCATGCTCATCCTTTTCCAGAACTATTATCAAACTAATGAAATTACAGTCACCCATTTTAACAGCTGAACCACATGTTCTGCCTTAATTCCCAAGAGGAGATAAAGGTGATGTCAAGATCAGATCAGCCGTGAATTAACTGAATGGCAAGGATCAGATCAGCCTTGAACTTACTGAATGGCAAGGCAGCGACTAGGGACCGAATGTCTGCATGTGTTTATGTGTGTGTGTGTGTGTGTGTGTGTGTGTGTGGGTGTGGGTGTGTGTGTGTGTGTGTGTGTGTTTGTTTTTTCCCGTGTCTTCGTGTGATTGCTTTAGTGTGCATCTGCATCTCTGCATCTGCATCTCTGAGCAATTGGTTTCTGTTGTTTTGCGAGTGAATCCATTGAAATGAGGATCAAAATGCGTCTCCTCATTCTCTCACTCTCTCTCTTTTTCTCTCCATCTTGTGTTCTAAGTAATGTAATGCCCGCCTCTGCTGTATGCCCCGTGCGACTGCACAAGCAGCAGCTTTGTTTGGAAAAGCCATCAAGGACAGTGAATCCCTCACATTTGAATTGAATTGGCTTCAATGTCACGTCCACTTTAATGAATGCAGTGGCAACATTGCAATGGCTTCACTTATGGTGCCATCTTAGGTACAAGAAATCTAGGTATAGATTCTTAAGTATTTGGTCCAAAAATGAAAGAATGAGAACCGAAAGTTCATAAGAAGAGTAAAAGGGGAAAAAATGAACAAACACGAATTACAGTCCCTGACACACCAGTCTGTGCCAGCAAAGTCTCCAGACCGGACCGGGCCCATTCTCCAGACTGGGCCGGGCCCCGTTTCCAGACTGCACTGGGGCCAGTATCCGGAATGCATCGAGCCCAGTCTCCAGACTGTTCCAGACGTAGTCTTTTGTAAATATGGGACCCAGTCTCCAGAATCCCACGGGCCTAGTCACTAGACAGCAATGGGACCAGTCTCCCGGCGACACCAGTCCAGTCTCCACACCATACCAGGCCCAGTTTACAGATATAACCTGGCCTAGTATCCAGTCCTCACTGGGCTCAGTATCCAGACACTACCGAGTCCTGTCTCCAGGTTTCACCAGGCTCAGTAGCCAGACAGTGCCGGGCCCAGTCTCTAGACCTCACTGGGGCAAGTCTCCAGACAGCACCGACCAGTCTCCTGGCCAAACCGTGCTCAGTCTCCAGGCCCCAATGGGACCAGTTCCCAGGCTGAACCGTTTCGAGTCTCCAGACTGTACCAGACCTAGTGAATGGACTACACCACCCTCGTCTCCATAGTTCCCCAGGTCCAGTAGACACACAGCACCAGGCCCAGTCTCCAGGCGGCCCCTGGCACAGTCTCCACACTATACCATGCCCAGTCTCCAGACCATACAAGTCCCAGTTTCCACACCGTACCAGGCTCAGTCGCCAGACCGCATCGGGCCCATTCTCCAGGCCGCACCAAGTTCAATATCGAGATTGTAGTCGGCCCAGTCTCAAGAGCACACTGTGCTTTCTCGAGGCCTCCCATGCCCGGGACAGCCCCTGTCTGGGACTCACCTCCTCCATTCCCATCGGAGGAATTTTAAAATTTTAGAAGTTTGTGAAGAAGAAGTCTCTCCAGAAATCAGAATAAATAAAGGTTGGTATAAAGAGTGGGCAGAGCAGAGAAGCTCCGGATGGTACATTCTGACTCTACCACTATCTTTAGGATGTTTGTTTCCTTCTTCGAAGAATGACTTTGGAGACTCAACGCAGTTTTTTTTTTCCAATTCCTTGCAATGCTGTCTCTTACTAAAAGGTTATGGGTATGTCTATTGCTGGCCCAGATGCTGACATTGGGTTTGTGTTAGGACTTTACAATACATTCTCACTAGAAATTGGAAAAGTATATGAAAAAATGTTGAAAGTTAGAGAAAATGGTTGAAAATCCATCTCAACCTCTTCCATTGCGCTTCACTGAGAGTAGCCTGAATACAATTGTACAGCTGCGACGCACGACAGCGTTTGTAGAGGAATGCACTGCTGTGGTCTGCATAGCTGCCAGTGCTGGATAGATATAGATTAGATTACTTACAGATTGGAAACAGGCCCTTCGGCCCAACAAGTCCACACCGCCCCGCTGAAGCGTAACCCACCCATACCCCTACATCTACATCTACATCTACCCCTTACCTAACACTACGGGCAATTTAGCATGGCCAATTCACCTGACCTGTACATCTTTGGACTGTGGGAGGAAACCGGAGCACCCGGAGGAAACCCACGCAGACACGGGGAGAACGTGCAAACTCCACACAGTCAGTCGCCTGAGGCGGGAATTGAACCCGGGAACTGTGCCACCGTGCCGCCCACCATCTTGTGTGTCTGGATGAATGCACTGCTGTGGTGAGGATAGCTCCCAGCGTTAGACTCATATCTACTCCGAGTTTATAGATTAATGCAGTGGCGTGGTCTGCACATTTTTCCGCACTCGGCAGACTGCTGGGTTAGACTGAGCAGAGCTCGAACTTCACACTGTGCTGAACAGATATCTCCTCTGAGTTAATAGTTCTCTGTGCTGGATTGCGAACAAGTTCTCACAAACTATTTCAGCTGATCTGGCAATGCATTTAGTTCTCCTTCGTGTGATTGGATCCTCCGTCCCTCCCTCAATTAATGTTGCACTGTGACCATGCACATTATATCGTGAAAGCCCACTGTTCTGGCCTCTTCATTTAGAAGCAGTCAGCCGTTCGCATTGTCCTTGAGTCTCCACGTCAAAAGAAAGGATGGCCAATGGGATAAAGGCTGTCCCCTTGATACACTGCACAAAACATACGCTCCCAGCACTCTTCACCGCCATCCAAGCCAATAGAAATATCCGGTGTGTACTGAGAGCAACTGGGCCACTGAGAACATCAGGGAGCAGTCCTTCAAGGTGCTGGAGCAACACTTCCCATTTGTGAACGACAGCGTGAATCCTCCAGTACACACGTATCACGAAGTCCTGTAAGCTGTCCACAATTATAAATATATAGCTTGTTATTCTTCCTGTAAAAGTAGCAGGTTCACAGTTACCCACGTTATATTCCAAGTGCCAAATTATCATCCATTGTTTATCCAATTAGAGATACTGCACCGCCTCCTGCCATCTTAATTTCCTGCCTATCTTAGTTAGAATACTTTTGTTAAATCTTTCGAAAACCTTGATATTAGTGGCAAATAACTGAAGCCCAAGCAAAGGTCACTGCGTCAACGCAGTCGTTAATTTCTGTCTAACTGATAGAGACTGATTTATCCCTAATTTAGCCCAGCTCCCATCTCAGTAACCAGTTCTTCCAGTATTCCTATGTAGCAGCTTTGCAAGGCTGAATATTCCCTTCCATTTCCCATGTTACAAACATTAGAGATTAAAGATCTGTTTCAATTGCTGTTTAAAAGACTCGAACGGCTGAATGGCCTCATTCTGTTCCTGTTTAAATGTTCTCATGGTCTGAATTGCCTGTTTTAGTATCGGTGTAGTTGTGAATGGTGCTGATAATTTTGGAACCATCAGTGAGCAGCTCACTTCTGATTTTATGATGGAGCGAATGCCATTAATGCTGCAGCTACAGCTAGCCCACAGTGCCTCATGGAGGTGCAGTTCCCACTTGCTCGGTCCATTTGAAGTATGTCCTACTGCACAGGAGGGAGTGCCATATAATACAGTGGGCGGTATCTTCAATATGAGGCTGAGATTTTCCCTTCACCAGGACCGTGTGCTGACTGCTCCTCCAGATAATGTTGGGACAGATCCATCTGTGACAATTGTTTTGGTTAAAATGCTTTCCTCTTATTGGTTCCCCCATCACTTTCCCCCAGTCTGGCTGCTGTGTATTTGAGGCCTCTCCCTGCTCAGTCAGTGGTGCAGTGGTGGACTATGGCGACAAACTTGGTGATAGACTTTGAAGTCCCACACCCAGACTAATCATTGTGTCCTTGGCACACTCCGTGCTTCCTCAGATATGTTTTCGACATCGTGGGGAACTGTGTTATCACTAAGGAATACTGTGGAGGGCAGTAGGTGTCTATCATCAGTCGCTTTCCTTGACCATTTCCGACCTGTTACCATGAGATTTCCCAGGTTCTGGAATCAATGTTGGGGAATTCCAATGTGTCTCCTTTCCCGACCTTGTCCCACCGTGTCGCCACCACTGGTGTGTCTGTCATGTCGGATGAACAGATATCCCTCGAGTTGGTGATGAGGCTTCTTGAAACATTACCCATCAAGCCTGATTCTATGAGTATGACGGTGTCACACTGTTTCCTGACGGCGTCATTATGAGAAATAAAGACGGAAGTAAAGAAGTGAACAATGATTTTAAAAAGTTGATGAAAGGTACTCTATTGTAAAATATTTTATATTCTCAAAAAAGATGAAGAAATGGATATGACTTAATTCCATTGGAGAAACATGGTGATTGGGCGACCAACACTAAGAACTGAACATCCACCTGATTTTAGATTAAGGGATGTTATACAAAACTAAAGATGAGGTAGGGTAGATCTCCTAACAAAGAATGACATCTGTGTGATTGAAAAGGAGGATCTTAAATGCATTGATCATGGTATTGCGTGGATGATTTCGTGTGTGACAAAGTTTGCAGGTGACAGAAAATAAGTGGGCGGTTGAAGTGTATAGAAAACACTGAACATCTGCAGAGGTGTATAGATAGTGTAGTGAGTGGGGAAGGGTCTGTCAGATTGAGTACGATGTTGTAAAATGTGAGTTAATCCATTTTGGAGGAATAGCAGTACATTGGACAACTTTTTATATGGTAAAAAATTGCAGCATGCTGCTGTGCAGAGGGTCCTTGTTTTCCTTGTGCAGGACTCACAAAACATTGATTTGCAGATAACTAAGAAGGCAAATGGAATATTATCCTTCATTGCTGAATGGATACACTTCAAAAACAGAAAGATTATGCTGGAGCTGTCAATGGTGCTGATGACGCCACACCTCGTGTACCGCATAGAGGTTTGGAATCCTTACTTGAGAAAGAACATACTAGTAGTCGATGGGTGCAGAAGAGTTACACTATGCTGATCCTAGAATTGAGAGCGTTGAATAATAATGAGAGATTAAGTAGATTGGGACTATACTAATGGGTTCTTCGAAGAATGATTGTGGATTTATGCTAACATAACATTGTGAAGGGAGTAGATACGGTAAGAGTAGGTAGGATGTTCTCACTGTTGTGTGATACTAGCACCAAGGGGGATCCTGAAAATGAATGAGAGCAGATTTTGGACAGAGTTGTGGAGGAACATCTTCACTTGAATCTGTAGAATACCCTGTTGAGTGAAGTACTTGAGGCTTGTTTTTTGAATGCTTTTAAAGCAAAGCTAGATTTTGGAACAGTAAAGGAATCAGGGTGAGAGGGCGGGTAAGAGGAGCTGAGTCCAAGAAAAGATCCGCCCTGACATTATTGCAGTGCAGGCTTGAGGGGCTAGATGGCCGACCCCTGCTCTAATTCCTTCTGTTCTTATGGATTCATCTTAATATTTAATGTTTTTATGCAAAGTGCCAGTTGATTTGGATTGTGGAGAGATTTCTAGCATGAGGCTGAGGGGATCTCACCAAATTGGTGTTTGAGTCCTCACTATGAGAATCACATCGGCCTTCCCCCACTTCTTATTGCACACCATTCCCACCAGGGGAGAGCCTGGAATTACACAGCATCCCAAGGAATCTGTCCATTCTTTGAAACCCCATAGTGAACTGTAACAAGCGCAGTCGTGTAGAGATAACCTGCACAGCCCCTGATAGTGAGCCTGTACGTGGCAGGCAGTGTGACATTTCTGCCCTCGCCAAGCCTTTGGGCATGGGCATGAGCTCCTCTCGGGTGAGAAGGGTCACAGGCAGGACCTCCCCTTCTCCTAGGTCCAGGAGTGAGGGCTATGACAGCAGACCATGCCTGCCTGATCTGAATTTGCTTCCACGATTAGCGCAGTTATCGGGATCAACGTACATAATTGTCGGGAGATCATTGTGATTCTCCACTCAGCCAGAACAAGGGGAGCCCCGGGAAGAATCTCACCATTCCCCTTGAGAACGACAATCACGATGCACCGAACTTATCTTAACATCAAGCAAGGCCTCAGGGAACATCTCACTGAATCTATAATTAATCTCATCACAGCCCACGGCGCTCAGGATATAAAGCAACATTTTGTCTGGAGTTTGGAAATAGCAAGAAGAAACAAATACTGGTGGGAGTTATCGCTCAATGTCAAACCTGCAAATTTTATGCATATTGTAAGCAAGGCGATAGATATGCAAGAAATTGCTGGCAAACCTCAGCTGGACCCATAACATCTGAAGGAAAAAAAGCAGAGTTTCACAGCAACATTTCAAATCTGAGGACGCTTCATTAGAAGAACTTTTGTTTCAGATCTCCAGCATATGCACTCTGTTTTATTTTTCATCGTCAATTACTGTGCATACCAGAGTAGTAATGATTGACTTAATCTCGGAAGGAGGGAGTGGGTGAGAGCAGAAGTGCAAGACATGGGTCAGTTTCAGCTAAAGGCCCTGTCCATCAAAGTTTGGGAGGGGTAATGTAAATCCTTGTGTGAGAGAAAAAGTGAGCATACTGAATGTACTCCACTCGAACTCGCGAACATCTGAACAGACGTGAAGGTTACAGAGAAAGTAGGAGAATGCACTCCCTCTACGCTGGTCACGGGGGTAGAATGTGGCTCACTGGTTAGCACTGCTGGCTCACGGAACCAAGGGACTAACTTTGATTCCGATCTTGGGTGACTGCATGTGTGGTGTTTGCACATTCTCCCTGGGTCTGTGTCGGTTTCAACACCATTTTTGGCTTTCTTCCCACAGTCCAACATGTGCAGTGACCTTGCTAAACTGCTGTGCAGTATCCTGGGTTGTGGTGGATTGGCTGTGGGAAATGTCTGTTTCTACTCAACAGAGCTTCCATGATTTATATTTTGGGGTATGTGGCTGGCAATATATCCCAAGATCCCACCTATAACTGCTGCTCCCAGTTGCATTACCAAACCGTTACACCTTAAGTTTGTCGAATATAAATTCCATTAGCAAGTCCTCGACTTTTTGGCTCATCTGATCAGGGTCCCATTGTACTCTGAGTTAACCATCTTCACTTTTCACTAAATCAACAATGTTAGTATTACCTGCAAACCCACGACGTATTCCTACCTTAGTCACATTCAAATCATTTATGTTCATTGCAAAATCCATTAGATCGTTATGGTACTCAGCAGAAAACAGGCATCCAGTGCAAAACAAAAACTCTCCGCAAATATTTCCTTCATCTCTTACCTTCGGTACAATTACCTCCGACTCTCCCTGTATTTCATGTGATCTAACAAGTGCTACCCAGTTGACCATGAGGAATCTTTTTCAACACCTCACCAAAGACCAGATGGACAACCCATACTTCCGTCCCTTCATCAATGTACTTCGTCACATCTTCATAAATCTAAATCAAATTCGTGAAATATGATTTCCCACACAAAAAGCCATATTGATTATCTTGCTTAGTCCTTGCCTTTCAAAAAACAAGTTTCTCAGAGTCCCATGGAGCAAAATACCTACCAATGACATTTGGCAAACCGATCTACAGTTCCTGGGTTTTCCTTCCCAGTTGCTCTTTAAAACTCGCACAATATAAGCCACCCTGCCGTCTGCTGGCAGCTTACCTGTGACTGTCCATGATACAAGTATCTCAGCGAAAGGCTGAACAATTAGTTTCCGAACTTCCCAATGGGTTCCGTGAAACACCTGATTAGGTCAGAGAACATCGAACAGTACAGGCCATTTAGCCCTCGATATTGTGCAGATCTTTCATGCTTCTCTAAAACCAAACTAACCTGCATGCCTTTGATTGTACTACGTTCTGCATGCATATCCAGGAGTGGCTTTAAAGACAGGAAGTTCCAACTCTATTTTGATTTAATCCCTGCCCTCCCCTTCACCGTTTGATCACGCAGCATTGCCCTTTGGTCTTAAGGGCACTGCTGGTCACTGGCCACTTGGGTGTTTCTTTTCTTCCTGGTCGTGGAAATGGAATAAAGATTTGTACACCTTGTGTCTTTCACTGTCTCACACCTGCACACGCACGAAAAAAGAACAGGAGTGTCAATGGTTCAGTCACCGTGAGAGCTGCCTCTGAGAGAGTTGGATCAGTGTCAAGTCCTCTCTCTGGTGATGCCGGTCTTTGTGGAGTTACTTCAGTAGCATCAAGAATAAAGCACATTCCCGAAACTTGATTCTGTTATGACACGGGGGAATACCCCTGCAAGAAAATGGAAAAACGACAGGGAGTCATTCACCTTAATGCATTTTAAGATGGACAGCTCTTCATCTTCTGTCATAGGAACATTTGTCAAGATATCATTGTTCATTTCCTCAAGTTATCTGCATCACGTATCCTTCTCCACAGTACATACGAACGAGAAATATTTATTTAATGTCTCCCCAAATCCTGTGGTTCCACATGTTGGTCGCCTTGCTGAACCTTCAGAGGGTCTAGTCTCTCCCAGTTACTCGTTTGACCTTAATATGTTCGCAGAAACTCTTTGGAACATTGCTGGCCATATTTTGCAAAATCATATTATGTCGCCATGTTTCCTTCCTGATTTCCCTCTAGAGTATTATCCTACTGCCCTTGTACTGCTCGATGGATTCAGTGGAGCTTTCCTACCATATCATATGCTTCTTTCTTTTTGTTGACCAGAACGCCCATCCTTTTAACCATCCAGCATTCTCTACACCTACCAACCTTACCCTCCTCAAGAAAAAAAGTATACTGTCGCTAGACTCTTTAATCTGATTTGTGAAGGCCTCCCACTTTCAAACCAATAGCTTCTCTCAAGTGTCTTTTCAAAGTGCCAACCAAAAACGTACAAAGTTGTCCTTACTCAAGCTTTAACGTTTAGGTCAAGACTAATTTCTCCATAAGTATTTTAAAACTTATATTTACTGCATAACAGACTAAACTGGTAGAATGGCTTCCTCCTGTTCCTCTGTGACAGGGTCAACGGGCTGAATGGCCTCCTTCAGTCCCTCTGTAACAGACTCGAGAAGCTGAATTACCCTGGTATAACAGGCAAGAGAGGCTGATGGCCTTCTCCTATCCTTCTGCAAATGGCACATGGGGACAGAATTGCTTCCTCCTGTTCCTAAGCAGCAATTTAAATGCTTTGGATGACTTCTCGAGGTTTGGAATGATTGGTAAAAGGGCACTTAACAATAGGAATGAAATTACAAAAGGCAATGTGCAATAAATCTTGTTACCCTATTTTATGGTCTCGAGAGAATGCCCACCAGGCATTTTGAGCAGGTGGTCTGTTATTTTATCTCTGCCATATACAATCCTGCAGTGTTCTGACAGTGCTCCTACATACATGGAGGAATGATTTAAAATGTTGAAAATTTATGGTCAGCCAACCTCGACCATTCCATTCAGATCGAGGAAATGTTTCTTTTGTTGTGATATGTAAAGTGATGTCAGGAAGGGGTTAATTTCACCTCGTTCTTTGGTGACGGTGATTAATGTCAATCTCCAAATACTCTAAGCATTCCAGTGGAAGGTTTCCATTTTTTAACCATAAGTCGGCTCCATTCAATGTGTTAACCCATCGAAAGAGCGGAGCATCACCAACAGTCCTAACAGGAATTAGCAGCTCCACAGAGAGGAGCTGGAGAGATCACAATCTGAGAACGTTAGACTAGGATGTTCAAACAATTGAACAGAATCTGAGAATATAAGACGGAATCTTCCAACAATGGACAGAAGTTTATACTGGGATATTTGTCTTCCTTTTACATATCATGATCGAAGGTCATTATCATGTTGGATCGAATATGCACTTTACATTATTCAATATTTTGATTATGCAGTTCGAGCTTTCTTTGGTGTCTCTGGTAAGTCTCACAGTTTAGTCATTGTTTGTATAAATCATGTTTGAGTCGAACACTGTTCTTTTCATTGACACTACCATTCTTGCCGCTCTTATTGTTCCTGCTGAGACTCTGATTCAGATATTCACTTTGCAAACCAGTACTAACTGCATCCGTGAAGTTGATAATTCACTATCTCCTTCGTTGCTTCGGGCAGTATTACTATGGGTCTCTATGTTGACCTATTCAATTTTAACTGTGAAACATGTTTCATTGTATCACTGCTCTTGATATTTAAATATTGGGAGCATAGAGCACTGTTTTCTATTCTGATTACAAACTCAATTTCCTTCCTTTGACGGCATCCCATCCCTAAACAATATCTGAGGCTGAAACATATAAATAACAACTATAGTGATCCCTTTGGCACTGATTTGATTCCTGATACCATAAACTGCCCACTCCTAATTGTAGTTACTAACACATGTAAGATACATTTCACTGGCTCATCCAATCTGCTATTTGAACATTGCGCTATGATAGACAGTCTGAATAAAGCTAATAATCAGCTGCTAATACTCCCATCTTCAAACCTGCAGATGTAAATCTGTGTCGATTCCATGCGGCTCTTATCTGAACTCTCAAAAGGATTCCCCATCGTTCTGTCATTCCTTTGCGCAATTATGTATGTTGTTATTGGGTCTGGCAATGCCTTTACTTTAATACTCTCAAGCATATCTTCACATCTGTCCATGAACTATTTCTCACTCCCTCTCTGTCCATCATCCCAATCCCTGCAGTTATTCATATTTAAAATGGTATTCTACATATGTGTTCTATCTTAGACAATGATTTTCACATTGATCATCGCCTCAGTCGTACACACACACATGCATTCTTAAAAAAAAACCTTGCATCGAGCTGATGCATGGAGATACAGAAATATAAATTTTCGGGAGCCCCATTTACCGTCATTTACAGTATGGACTACAAATCTTCCCATGCATAACAGATATCTATTGCACATATAGCAGGAATATATTGTCCAAGGTTTTCAATATTCCCCATGCTGGGCAGATAGTCTTTCTTACTAAGAATTACACGAGCATAGTTTGCACTGCTCTCCATGCTAAGCTGTCAACCTATCTCAGTTAAGATCGTCTGTGTTTGTTCTGTGAGGCATGGCCTTAATTGAATGTTCTCATTCTTGGGATTGGATCTATCAAGGTTTCACTCTTCTAATTAGACGTACTCCCCTGTGTCTTCCTCCATATTTCAACATATTCTATTTCTATCTTAATTGTCTCTTTCTATCTTGAACGCGAAACTTTCTGTTCCTCTGTATCGTTCCCTGACCTTGGGTGTTTGGCTTCCGAATGTATCGAGTGCTGACATCGTGAGGCTCAGAAACAATGACATGAGGTTTGTCAGGCTGTTGTTCACTTCCCGGTGTTGGTCGTGTGGTGCTCCATGTTGCACAGGGTGCACAGCAGCTTCACTCACGTCTTTGAAGATTGGTCAGTACCTGTCCACTGCAAGCCTGGATTTGTCTTCTCAGCTGACAATGTGGTCAGTAACATGAGGAAGCCCCTGGAGTAGTATTTTAAAGAAACAGGTATTTACCTTGTGACTGATGGGCTTCAGCCTGATTCCTGTTATTGAAAAGTTAGTAGATGCGTTGGGGATGGTTTGCTGGAGGTTGTACAGTAAGCTGTCTCAGACATTCAGGCAGACCTGGGGACTTGGTGATTCAATTCTGGATTAAGCATGAAGATTGTAATTACAGCATCTGGGTGTGTAACTTGAACAACAAATGGAGCCGAGGCTGCAGAGAATGGAACCTCTGAAATTACAGAGTGAGTACGGGGAAAGGTATCTGCTATATCTGTCTGTGTATTAATGTAGACATACATAATCTGACATTCCCCTTACACACACTCACACTCACAGTCTCTCTCTCTCTCTCTCTCTCTCTCTCACACACACACACACACACACACACATACACACACACACACACATATCCTTCCAACCCCTCCCACAGACACGCTCCACCCCCGCTATACTCACACGCACATACATGTAAACCTACAGTTTGGATTTGGTTTTGCAGGTTTGCTTTTTCAGCTGCATTCTATTTTGTTCAAAAAGCACGCAATTTGTCAACAGTTAATGTCGTATTTTTAAACTCCTATGTAGGAAATAAAGCCAGTCTGACGCCGGCTCAAGGCACTGTAGATAGACTGTAAACAAGACCTCAAGCTTAAAATACATTGTCAGACCGGAGGTTTCACGCACTTTGCATCGATAATACTTGAAGTTATCTCCAGGCATTGACTTGAAGAAAATTGTTGGATTCTCATCATCAAAGAAAAATCTGCCCCTCCATTCTAAATGTTGAAATGTTTAAGAACTATATTAGATGTGTTCATGTCATGTGCATGAATTGTATGAGCTCTTTGTGCTTTCCTTATAAATTCTGTTTTAAGGCCTTCCTATCTTACTAACACCTGATGAAGGAGCAGGGCTCTGAAAGCTAGCATTTTCAAATAAACCTGTTCAGTTTTATACTGGTGTCGTGTGAGTTTTGACCTTGTCCAAACCAGTCCAATAAGAGCACCTCCACATCATGGTTTTGTTTTTATTGGTCAGCCAATCCTCTCTCCAAGAAATTATATTTCCTTAACCTTCTGTGCTCTTACCTGGCATTTTAATCTTTTATGATGCACGTTAGGCAATGCCTTCTGGAAAGGCAGATATAATGCATCTATCGGATCCCTTTTATCCACCATGCTTGTCACATTAAAAGAAACTCAGCTAAATAATTCAAGAACAATTGATCCAACATAAAATCATTTTGTTAAGGATGGATTAAGGGCTGACTTTGATAATCACCTTACTAACAGAATCTAACATTTTGACTTCAATTCCAATAATTTGCTCACTACTTTTCATTCCCTTCTGATATTGGTTATTCGAAGTTCTTCCCTTTCTACAATCTCCACATTCCCTTTCAATTCCTGTGTAACAGGCACAAGCCGGCAAAAAGTACAGCTCCAATTGCTATGAAAGAGGCATGAGTGGTTGATTGGACTCATTCTCTTCCTACTTTACACACTTGAGTGTTGAATGGGTTGCTTGGTGTTCCTACATTATAGTCTTGACACGCTGAATGTCGTCCTGCTGTTCCTATATTATGGTCTCAAAGGCTGAATTTCCTGCTCCTGTTCCTGACCAAGCCACTCCAGACATGAATGCTTTCTGCTTTTTCTTCATGAGAGGACTGGGGACACATGGAAACTTGCTGCAGCAGTGCACCGTTTCAAGTGGCTGAAGTGTCTCCTCATGTTTCTTCATTACAGGCTGGAGAAACTGAACAGTCTCCTCCTATATCCCTGAAATAGCAACGACGGTGTGATTGGACTTCTCGGCTTCCCATAGAACATAAATGTGGAATAATTGCCCCCACCTGTTCACATAAAAAAAACTCAAACGGTTTCATGCCAGTCTGCTATTCTTGTGCAATTGACTCAATCGGCTGAATAGCCTTAAACTAGTGTGAACATTTCTAATAACTTTATGGCCTCTTCCAGTTCTTATGTTGCAGCATTTAGAAGGTTGAATACCCTCATCCTGTTTTGTGCAACACAATTTAGGTCCTGCATGGTCTATTATGGGTACTGTGTTGTGGTGCGAAGGTACTATTGGCCTTTTCCTGAAACTCTATGTCAGGATCCCGACACGAAACATCCTCCTTCTACATCTGCTGTAATAGTTTCGAATAATCTCCTTCTGCTGTTCCTGTGTTCTAGGTTCGAGAAGTGAAACGGATTCCTGAATTTGATGTATAATTGCTTTCCATTGCTGAGTCCTAAAACAAGACCATTGTCATTCTTGCAAACTTTATGAGGTATTGGATCAACCTGCTCACCCCTCTCTCCTAGGTTAACGTGACGCTGTGGCTTAGTTTATTGAAGTTCCTCCTTAATAAACAGGTAGATCTGGGGTTAGGAACCTAGCAGCGTCTGCACCTCACATGTGCTATTCCTTGTTAAATCTCTCTCAAATGCCATGTTGATGTTCCATCAGGTTGTTGATCCAACTTCATGGTGCAGAAGGAGATGGTTACTTGTTGAACGTGTGTCAGGGAAATTAAATCAACATTACTCAAATGCCAGCAAGAGGAATGCAAAAGCTTTACTGCAACCTCTGCAGGGGGCCCAATACACTTTGCAAGATGCTGCATGTAAGGGGCTGAACAACGTGCACATATTATTTTTATACTACATTTCACTTATCCTTATTACACACTCAAGGACAAAAACTGGGAACATTCGAGTGTTGGTATGAGTGCGTAGTTTTCCCTGACTCCTGTTGAATCTGACTGCTTTCCAAGACTTGCAAGATGAAGCTGTCTGCTTGCGGAATCGAGCAATGTCAGGCTGTCTACTTAAAATTTTAGCAAAGTGTTAGTTTTATCGAAATATTAGATTAGCAAAGTATTCTCTTTCAAATTTCGCAGCAAATGTAAATTTGGCTAATTTTCCATTACATCTCCCCCCCTTTTGGTATTTTACAGCAATGACAAAATCAACAACAACTAAAAAACTATACAAAGCTAGATAACTATCAAAATTGCTTAGGTAGCACCAGGCTTTTCCTCAGACACCATCTAACTTTTAAACAGCTATGTGTTAGTATCATCACTTGCCGTTGTGTGCTCTGTACATAGCCCATTTTCACATGTCATACTCGTCAACGTCACGGTATGGTGTGGTCCTCGCAATCGGATCCTCCTGTTGTGGGGCCACTGAATGTTTTACCATTTGGAAGCCCACTGCACTCATAAGCAAACGGCACAGCCAGGTACACAAGCAGGGCCCTATACAAAGCATTATGAGTATCGCCAGTCCTACAAGTAGTAGAATGTGGAGGATCCAATATCCGCAATCCTCCCCTAAGGGAGGGTAGCCATTTGTGCAAGTACAAGTTTCTCTACTGCCTTTCACCATATGGAAGGCTGTAGTCGGAAGCGTGTCAGCCTTGGGACTGCAGTTGGCCTTTAGTTCGGGGGTGGCTCGAGGTTTACCATAATTTCTCCCTTTATCAGGGACAGGGTAATCACCGCCACGGAAGCACAGAGCTCGCATTTCTCGCCAGACTCTCTGTAATTCGTTCAGTCGTCACCATTGGGCAGTGTAGCCAGCAATGGCTGGCGTGTATCAAAGTAGTCAACGTCTAATTTCCTGTGTTGTATTAGTTCCAAAGCACATGCTCTGTTCCCTTCACATCTAGCAATGTTCCTTCGCATATCCGAACCGATTGGCGTCGCATTTACGCCATCAACCTCCTGCAGGGCCAATTCCACTACCGAGTTAGCGGACGACTCCCTCCAGGTTTGGGAGTGACATTACTGCCCTCTGCCCTGCTTGGGGTTAGGTCCATGATCTGGTTTGTGTAGTTGCCATAACCCGGTGCTCCTATCTTCTGGAGGACCTTCTGCACTGCATCTCGGAGCGGGGGTGTGGGGAGTGACTAAGCCACTATATTCACCTGCCTATCGATTTCAGAGCAGGTTCTATCCATTTCACCAGACTCCCTCATCGCTCTTCTGAGTCTTGGATATTATCACCCGTGCCCAGGCACCTCCTACCTAGTTCTCGGTCAGGTGTCCCTGTAGCCGTGGTAGCTACTTCTAATTGCCAGTCACTGGCGCCACCAGAATCCCTGCATAAATATTTATAATCCACATCATTGTCATACTGTTTGTAAACGGCCATGGGTCGCATGTGAAAGTTCTTCTTGCACCGTCAGTTAAGATTACCATCTGCGGCTCTATCCCAGACGACAGTCGTACCAGGGCGCTTGCTGAGAGTGTGAGCTGGGGCATCCCCATATGCGTACGAGGTTTCTAATTACAACTTGCACTTAATTGTTTCCTGTGCTGTCCGATGTCTCCTCAGGCCCAGTTGCATGTTTGCAATGGCTGGCGTGTATCCACGTCGCTCTTTCGGCGACCTTAACGTTGTCTGTGTCGTGAGGAACACTTGAAACGGTCCCAGCCACCCAGTCGCCTTCAGCTTTTCTTCCTGAAGTCTTTCACCACTATCCAGGTTCCAGGTTCTACGTCGTGCAGCTTCCCTCCTACTGGTTGGGGTCGTGCTGCTTTCACTTGATTCCACATTTGAAACAAAAGTGTAGAGAGTTTCATACAGTAACACAACATTTCGCCCTCACAGTGGTCTGTTATCTGTCCTACCGTGGGTCTTGTTCTAATTCCTGTACTGGTAGCCTACCAAACAAAATCTCAAACGGGTTAAAATTAGCTCTCCCTCTTCTCCGAGATCTCAAATACATTAACATAATTGGAAGTGCCTTTGTCCATGTCACCCCTAGTTCGTCACAGAATTTGGTCAAATTATTTTTTAGGGTAGCATTTTCTCTTTCCACTGCCCCACCGCTCGCTGGGTGATAGGCACAGTGTTGTTTCATGTTTATTCCCAAATATTCACTGATTTGCTGTCGGACATTATTGACAAATGGTGTCCCATTCTCACGACTAAACCTTTCAGGATTGCCCCATCTCGGAATTATCAAAGTTAGCAAAACATTGGCTACTGCACTGGCATCATGTTTAGAAGTGGGGAACGCTTTCACCCATGTGGAAAACATATCAACCTTTACCAGATAATACCCTTTCCCTTCGCTGAGTTTTCGTTCAATAAAATCCATCTGTAACTGTTCGAAGGGTCTTTGGGCTGGGGGGGGGGGGGGGGCGGTGGCGGTTGCTGTCTGACTCATCTGCACTCCCCTCTACACATTATTAGTAGCACAGATAACACACCGTTCACAATATTTCTGGGAGTAATGATTAAACGCCTTTGTGTACCATTGTGCCAAAATACTGTCATGCATCCCCCTTTTGACACATGATCCTTACCGTGTGTCAGTTTAGCATAGAATGGAAGTAAGCATCGTGGTAGGCAAGGTTTACCATTGGGGCCACACCATCCCTCTTCCCTCACGCTGGGCCCTGCTTTTGTCCACTCCCGCGTTTCTTCCAGCGAGGCATGTGACTGTAACTCCTGTACGTCTGCTGTTGGGGTACAATTGTTTTCATAAACATGTCAAACTGATCACTGCTGCGCTGCTGTCCTTCCAGCTGACCCTGCATTTGCATTGCGTTGAGAAATAAAATCGTTATTTTTCGGTGTGGGCTTCATATTTTCACACATCGATTGATTTAGGCAATACAACCGCTTCCACGAGGTCAGAAATCAGGTCACGTTGTGTGACGGTCTTTCTGGTGGAGCTCAAGAAGCCCCTATGTTTCCACGGGATTCCAAAATTATGTACCACCCTGAATGCGTATCTGCAAGCGGTGAAAACATTCACTGTCTTCCTTTAGCCAACTTACATGCCTCAGTCAAGATAATCAGCACTGCTAACAGATAAGAAGGGAGTGATCCCGCTTTGACTTCCTCGTCGGTAGTCACTACAGCATTCTGGCTACAATTCTGGCTTGTCTCCTTACTCCTGAATGCTGACTAATCCACAAAAACCTCCATATGCGGATTCTGAAGTGGTGAATCCTGCAAATGGGCGGAAACTTCATTAGTCACAGCGACACAGGCTCTCCGCCTCCTTATGTTGGGATAAGGCTAGCAGGGCTAAGGGCGTTAAATCTCTTTATTGTAATGTTAGGCATCTCCAATAACGCAGTATTGTATCCGAGCCAATGTGCTTCCGACATGTGTGCTGTCTTTCGCTCGGAAAGCAGTAAGGATACTGCATGTGGGACCAGGATGCAACAACATCCTTTTCAGCTGCAGTCACAGCTCGCAGCCATTTAGACAATCCTGCTTCTACGGGGTCCAGCTGAGCCGAGAAATAAGCTACCAGCCTCAATTTTCCCCCATGATCGTGCAACAGCACAGATGTCAGGCAGCCACGATTCTCATCTGCAGTTTTTACAAAAGGTTTGTTTGGATTCGGAATCCCCAGTGTAGGTGTAGTTTGGAGCGCTTTTTTATAATTCAACAAATGTACTTTCAGTTTCTGGGGTCCATTGCAACAGACCCAGGCTCTGAAAACTTCTCTCATTGGCTATGTCACTAATGGGCGTCTCAGGGGGTGCGGATTGTGGAATAAACATTCTACAGTAGGAGCACATGCCCAAAAAGGATAACAGTTGTTTCTTCGTGTGAGACTTCGGAATTTGCTGGATTGCTTGAACTCTGTCTTGATCAATGGCCTTCCCTTGTTCAGATATTAAGTGACCTAAGAACTTCACCTGTTTTGCACAAATTGTAGCTTTGTGACACTAGCATTCTGCCCTTACCTCGCTTGATGGCAGAACAATACAAGTGCATCTTTTTCGCATTCTTCCTCTGTCAGTGCTGCTATTATACTGCAGAAGCGCTGACCCCAGGCTTAAAACTGGAGTGGCCGTACTCCTGCGTAAAACCTCATTACATATGATGGGGGACTCATAGTAACCTTGACAAAGTCGCGTGAAGCTATATGATTTCCCTTTGAATGAAAAAGCGAACCAGAATTGACTATCTGCGTGTACCGGTACATGAAAGAAGGCATTGCTAAATCCACAACAGAGAACCACTTACTATCCGGTGTAACTTGAGTTACTCTTGTACAGGGGTTGGGAACACTTGGGGCGTGCAGGACAACAGCGTTATTGACAGCCTACAAGTCTTGACCAATCCTCCATTCCTCCGGTTCAACTGGAATGTTTGTCTTTTTGACCAGAAAAATGGGGTCCTCAACAGTAGGTTTTCACAGTGGGTTAGGACTCCAGCCATTGGGAGAGATTTAAAGACTGGAGTAATTCTTTCAATGGCCTCGGGTTTTTACGATTATTCTGCCCTGCAAGCACGATACTCGGACTTCAGGGTTATTCTTAGGGGTTCACAGCCTCGTATGAGCCCCACACCATGTTTGCCTTTTGTCCACAACTCATTAGAAGCCGTTTTTAATCTTGGGTCCGGGACTTCTATCTTAGGGAAACGCTAGTCTACCCTCCAACGCTCTTCAGGACTAATGGGGGTTATTTGGACTGTGCGATCTGTCTGAGTGAGCCAATTTATTTTCTTCCTATATGTCTGCATATCTGCATTGCACCAGATACCCACATCGTCCCTGAAGACCAAACCTTTGTGCCATTAGCATCCTTGGTCCTAATTCCTGCCACCTGTCGCTGGACGGCTTCGTCAATGACACGTGGGGAAAAAGAGCCTGACACATCAAAAAGGAATTTTCTGCTTGCCGTTACAGATACGTTAGGTAGGTTCACACCGACTGCACATCTGTGATCATTCCAATAAATTTCGCACAATAACAAATGATCTGGTTTAACGAATCTCCTGAACCAGTCCTTTCCATATGATTTGTCAGGGTCATCGTGATGTATATGTGCTGTGCAGTGCAGCATGCCCCCAGCATGAAAATCGGTGTTAATAGTCACTTATTTCCATGGCGAGTGAATCACTCACTGAACCTATCTCTCTTTGGATAAATCGGTACTCATGGATATACATCACGTGTCGTGGGTCGTATTTTACAGCCTGCACGGGTAGGTATTCCCTTTGAATTACGTGCAAAAGCTTGGGGTACTGAGGAAATCCAAGCCAGACTCATTATGAGATCAAATGTAAAGGACAGAATCCAGATTACAAAAGTGGGCGTTGGAATGCTTCCCCAGTACTCGGTTCACAAAGTTGGGGTGACGAAAATTTCTCTCATATCACGATTTCTGATGCACCCATTGTGTTCAGCGGCCTTCCACTGATCTTTATTTCCGTCGTTACTCTGAACTAGATTAATTTATGGACTGAATATGTTGCCCCTATATCTTCCAAAAAGGTAACTGGTGTGCCTTCCACATATAACACGGAGGGAGGCATCGACTTATACTCATCATATTTATCATGAACATATAGTCCGCACTTCACAATCTCCGTGCTCAATATGGCCTTCAGATTTGTTTCAGTCCCCTGTACGTTTAGCAGTAGAGATTAGCATAAGGGAGCCTTCGTTGCCAAGCATAAGGGAAAGAAGCTTACCTGTACCTTGTAGGCTGCCCACCTACACGTCAGCATTCCCCTGTCAATTACCTTGCTGTCCAGCCTCCAGAGCCAATTGGGATCGTCTGGACGGACACTGTCTCGCCCAGTGATCCATTGCTCCGCAAACAAAGTACCCTCCAGATCTACCTCTGCCAGCATCTCTTCCATGACCCCTTCGACTTCCTCTTCCACGACCTATACATCTGTCTCTCTCCCTGCAGCTCTTCCCTCCAACGGCTGACCATTCGCATCATAGTAAGTTGAGGTTTATGTGCTTGTTGTTCCATCTTTAGTTTCTGCTTATCCTTCGATTTGGCCAGCATTTTTTTCAGCATATATCATATGTTCTTCTATCAAATTCAGCTTTCTAGTGTCCCAGGTAATACATGTATCTTTTACATTTTTGACTCTTTCGTCTTTGATTCCATTGATGACAATGATCCTCAGGTGTGCATCATAAGGTGTAATATCTGCTGTCGTCATGTCCTCGGGTGGTCTCCGTCCAGCATGGGCGTTATGGACTTCATTGAGGCGCGTAGGGCACTGGGAGACTGTCTCACCTTCTTGTTGTTTACACATTGCAACTTTGGTCACATCCATTTGCACTGGGAATGCCTCCCAACAGGCGGCTGCCAGCGTGGAGCAAAAGCATTTAAGTCTCTGTTCTCTTACGTTTGCAGGTTGGTTGATTTGGCATGGACATTTACGGCTGACCATTTATACTTGATTTTGGTGACATCGGCACCAATGTTTTTCCCAGGAGATGTCTCATCTCATGTGACCTGGGACGGAAATCGACACAGAACTTTGTTACTTTTTCAGCGAACCTATTACCTCCAGACTCGCGTGGGTCAGCATCCAGCGAAATTTGGCTGTCTACTTAAAATTTTAGCAAAGTGTTAGGTTTAGCAAAGTAATCTCTTTCGGATTACACAACAAATGTTAATTTTGTTAATTATCTATTATACGTGCTTACTGTGTTTGAATGTAACAGCGCTGCCGCTCCCATAAGCTGGGCTTGTCCCCCCATCAGACAATGTTGTGTTCACTTGAGGTGATTATGCACTTCCCTATGCAGCCAGAAATGCAGTGATGTCCTCAGGAGCTCGGTTCAAATCCTGTTCATGGGTTCAGTTTTGCTTGATGGTGTGGCCGAGCAACTTAAGGTGCTGTTTGTAAGCTTCACTGTGAAAGTCACTGAGGGCTTGAATCCCATCATTGCCATTTGTACTAATTGCGTGTTATGCTGAATCTTCGTGTGAGAGAGCTATGTTTAAACTGAACTTGACAAAAATGTAATCTGTTTCTTGCAAATTGATCTATGATGAGGGACAACGCAGAGCCTTCAGGAAGTAAGCGGCCACACTATGATTCTGTAAAGTGGTAGTAGTTACATTCACCTCACGTGGGAAAAGTCCCTCGATAGAAACAAGTGTGTGCTGCTCCCTTATTATGTAGGCAAGATCTAAGACCGACAGAAAGTAGCTCAGACGTTAGCACTGCTGCCTCTCAGCGCTAAAAACCTGCGTTCAATTCCCGCCTCAGTAAACTCTCTGTGTGGTGTTTGCACACTCTCCCTGTGTCTGTCAAGGTTTCATTTGATATTCCAGCTTTGACACACAGTCCCAAAATTTGAAGAACAAGTGGATTTGCTATGCTAAATTAACCAGGATGTCCGGGAATGTGCAGGCTAGATACATTAATCATGGAAAGTGCAGGGTTACAGGGAATGTTTGAACGAGAGCAGTGTTTCAGATTGGGATGTGATGGTCTCCTGAGGCTCAATATGGGGTCGATGGTCAACTGACCAGCTTCCACACTATAGAGATTCTATGATTAAAATCTTCACCGTGGAAATAAATTAAGGGAACAATCTCTTTGTTAATTCAAATATCCTTTCTTCAGTGTGGAGATTAAATCTGTACACCATACTCCAGGTCTGATCGCACTAAGATACTGTACAGCAGCAGCAACATTTTAACTGCCTGCTGTAAGGTTCCCACCAGGTTAGAGCGGTCTCAGTTGTTTGGGGGAATGCACAGCATTGCTAAAATATTTTGCTCTTCTCTACTTCACGAGCACAACGGGAGAATTGGCGAATATATCAGAATGACACTTGCGAAGAACGTGTGGGATGCGGCGAGATAATATCAATGTTCAAACATGCCTTGGCCAAACATTTAGCCTGAATCGGCTATTAATTTTCCTCGATCCCACGTCGCTCAGATTCCATAGAATCTGCTAAAGTGGAGCTTAGAAACAGCAAGGATAATCAAATTTTGATGGGAGGTATTTATCAATGTCAATGCTGTGACAGAAATACTGCGCATGTTACAAAATAGGAAAATAGAAATACAAGATTTTGGGTACTGCAGTAATTATAGAGACATTAGAATCGCATCTAAACAATGTGAATCAAAGTTAATGTTCATGCTGGGAAAATGGGTTTCATGAGTGTGTATGAGCTGCTTTCCTTGAACAATATGTTGAACAGTGAACTCGAGATCAGGCTGTTTTGAAGTTGCTGTGTGATCAGAAGACCTACTTGAAAACCATGCGGAAAAGGAGCCTTTGGAAATATTCATCTTAACATATTGAATTTTACATGACGTTTGAATACAAACTATTCTTTTAAATTAAATTACGTGTATCTGACGGGAGTCATGAATGCATGAGGAGCAAGGTGGCAATTTTAAAAGTCCATCATAAAGATACACTGGAAGACAGGCCCTTTCTGTTGATTAGATTCCCAACAGTGTTGAAACAGGCTCCTCGGCCCAACAAGTCCACACCAACCTACCCAGCCCCATTCCTCTACACCTAACACTGTGGACAATTGCAAATGACCAATTCACCTAACCTGCACACATTTAGACTGTGGGAGGAAACCGGAGCACCTGGTGGAACCCCAGACAGACATGGGGTGAATGTGCAAACTCCACACAGACAGTTGCAAGAGGCAGGAATTGTACCCGGGTCCCTGGTGCGGTGAGGCAGCAGTGATAACCAGTGAGCTACCGTGCCGCCCTTCATTTATCGAAACACTATAAGTTGCACAGTATATATATATCCTCAAGGCGCACATGGAAATAGGGTAAGGTGACTCAATCATGATTAACAGACGAAGTTAAAATTTGTATGATATCAAGGAAAGTCAATCAGAAAAATGGAAGCGATTATGGATTCATTGGAACGAAGGAGAACGAAGAAATTGATAAGGGCATTAAAAAGACGTCAAGAATGCAAACTAAAAAATAAACACAAGGACTGATGCAAAGATTCAGACAATATTTGAAAGGAAATTTTAAAGACACCTGAAATGTTAAGCAGTGTGGGACAAATGTGGATCGGATAATTTATTGCTGATAAAAGTGAAATTGCAGGGAAACTAACTCGTTATATTGTGTCTGTCTTCATGGAGGAATACATACCATCTCCCAGAAATACAAAGTGACCATGAGACTTGTGTAACGAATGACTCAAATCATTCATATTAGTAACGAGGCATGTTTGAAAAAATAGCCAGGTTCGTGATTGATAAGTCTGATAGAAAAAGTGTACTTCATAATGAAATTTCAGAGAGGGAGGCAATGCACAGATTGATTGCATTAGGCAACACAGTACTTCTCCTGTGAAATTTGGAAGATTATAAATGCATTCCACGATCCAAAAAGGGAAGAAGAGGATAATTGGGGAAGTATAGACCAAGTAACTTGTCATGCACAGGAGGGAATCAGTTTAAATCTGTTATAACAAATGTGTTATTGGTAATTTAGAAAGTAATAGCAAACTTCAAGAGAATGCAATTATGACAGGGAAGTTATAATTTTGAGACTTTTTTCTTGAAGATATCGCTTGGAGGTATAAACAATGGAGAACCAACAGATATGATATAATTGTATATTCAGGAGGATTTTATTAAAGACATTCCATTGCAAGCTATTAGAAAGAAACTGAAGAAATGGGTATTGGAGAAACATGTGGAAACATGAAGATATATGTTTTGGTTTACCTTTATTTAATGTGAATCAGAACGTAGATGACGAACAGTCATCCAGACGGGAACATTAGCTTGCTATCTCTCCATTGGTGCTGTCTGAACAGCTGTGGTCTTCTGCATTTCTTGTTTTCAGTACTGATTCCAGCATCTACAGTAATTTACTTTTATTAAAGGTAAATGTGTCTTCCCTCGCTTACACCGAGTGTTGCTGAGACTATGCCTTAAATACTGTGGAAAGTTTCCGTGTCCTGATCTAGGGAAGAATATAATGGCAACATATACTGAAAGGACATTCTCCAGATTAATCCCACAGACGGCAAGATTGTCTGGTGAGGGAATTCGGCCGGTGTTACCTACAGTTTCAACGATTGAAAAGCAATCTTAATGAAAACGAAAAAGTTCACACAGAAAGGGCTGAATAAAACAGGGATTTGGAGAATTGGTTGCAGGCAAGATTGGGGAGAGTCCTAAGAATTTCCACAAGGACATCAAGCTGAATACTATTACAAGCGAACAGTTAGAACCCATTAGAAACCATCTGTGTGCGAAGGAGGAGGCATGGACAGAGTTTGATAAGATGGAGTGGGAAGCTATTGAGCAAATTTATATAATATGTGATCTTCGATTGATGGTTTTAGTTGGTCTAAAAATTGGATAAAAATGATCCGGATGTGTTTTATCCCAGGCTGCTGTTGGAGATAAGGAAGAAAAGACCTGACCAATATTTTTATATATTAAATCTGGTGATAGGAGAGAGAAGCTAGAGGATGGATGAGTTTACACAGTACGGTAAGGGTGGTGCAGAAAGACCAGGGCATTGTAGATCAGTGAGTATCAGGTCACTTTCAGGTAAGCTATTGGAGAATAAGAAGAAGGATAAAATCGATCTCCATTTGAGAGGCAATGTTTCATCTAGGACAGTCACCATGGCTTTATCGGAGGGAAGTCATGCCTAATGAATTTTATTGGAAGTTTTCAAGGACTTCTTTTAATGGTTTTATCATCAAATCCATTGACAAAGCCCTGCATGGGAAACTGATAAATTTATTAAAGTCTTATGGTATCAAAGTTAACTTAGGAAGTTATATCCAAAACTATCTCAGTGCAAGGAGAAGGAGGGTGGTGGCAGAAGGCTGTTTGTGTGACTGAAGACCTGTAACACAAGGATAAGTGTACTGGTACTCTACAATAACGGAAATGTAGATGTTGAGGGTGGTGAGAGAATGTGGTTAACAAGTGTTTGTTTGAGAGTGAGGAGGAAGGTCTTATCTAACAGGAACATGTAGATGGAATGGCCAGATCAATGACAGATGCAATGTAACACTGATAAATATGAGGTGATGCACTTCAGAATTAAAAACGCAGACAAGAGAGTACTCAATGAAGGGCAGCAAACCAGGAAGTCCAGAGGGGACTTCTGCACTGATCCCTGAGTGTGAAAACACTTTTTTGGGGGTGGACTTATCGTTGTGCGTGACTGGAATTGGGCCTTGGGCCCCAGGTATTTCCAATTTACATCAAACATAGGGTTGTCGGACCCAAATGCAATATTTCCAAGCCTGCTGACAGCACTAAACGGTGTCTGACTGTGAATGCGTAAGGAGGATATCAAAATGCTTCAAGGTGACTGAGACAATTTGAGTGAATGTTCAAGTACGTGGCAGATGAAGACCAATATGTTGAAATGTGATGTTGTGTACTTTGGTGGGAACAATAGAACGGTAGCCTGACATTTGAAAAGGGATAGGTTAAAAATATTGTTTTTAAGGGACTTACGCGGATTTTCTTGTTTTTAATCTGCAAAGACCTTCGAGGTTCATGCACAGCTGTGAGTTCTGGCGCCAGAAATCAGTACTGCGAATGGCATTGACAAAGTGATTAGTGTACATATACCCACTAAGTGGTTAGTTGTAAGATTGGAAATAATCTGGATCTTCTTGTACACTCGTCACTGAAAGCAACATTTAAGTAGATAAATGGTGTATTGACCGTCATTTCATGGGACTGTGAATACAGGAGTAAGGGTGTCATATTGCAGCTGCAATTTGGTGAGAACCCATGTCTAACATTGTGCAACATTATGTGCAGGTTTGATTTCTGTTTCTCATCAAGGACAAAATTGACCTTCAGGGAGTGCAGTAAAGGATCCTTGGGATATCAGGCGTGTGTGGGAACATATTTTGTGTGCACTGAGCTTGTATTCCAAGGGGTTTCGGAAAATGAGTGGAGATCTAAGTAAATAATATGGACCTGTTACATGGAGACAGATTCGAAACAACTGCCCCTTAGATCCCATTAAATATCTTCCCTCTCACCTTAAACCTATCCTCTCTGGTTTCAGACACACTTACTGTGGGGAAAAGTCTTGGCCGTGCATCCTATCTGTGCCCCTCATGATATTATATACCTCTGTGGGGTAACCTCACATCCTCCTATGCAAAGGGAACAAAATCGCAGACTTGCCATATATCTCAAAACCTCCCATCTCCACCACATCATTTAAAATATTTTGTCTCCTTTCCAGTTTATAACATCCTTCCTATAGAATGGCGACAAGAATTGTACTCAGTACACCAAATGTGTTCTTACCAGTCTCTTGCATAGTCACAACATGATGTCCCAATTCCTAAACTCAGTGGTGTGTCAGTTGAAGGTAAGCATGCATAATACCCTCTTCTCTACCCTGTCGACCCGCGACTCCACTTTCAAAGAACTATGTGCCAGCAACCTGGGTTTCTCTGTGGGAAAAAACTGCCCAGGGCCCAACCTTTAACTGTCTAAATCCTGCGCTGGTTTGTCGAACAAAATGCAACATTGTTATGGTTCTATTCGCCGAGCTGAGAATTTGTGTTGCAGACGTTTCGTCCCCTGTCGAGGTGCTTTCTCAGTGCTTGGGCGCTTCTATTATAGGACAAGCAAAACAGAGAACAGCCAGGGAATTCCTACAGGCATGGCACTCATTCACAGATTCTATCAACAAACACATCGACCTGGACCCAACATACCGGCCACTGCAGCGGACAGCGAGAACTGACAACCGGAAGTGACAGGGACAAATCACTGTAAGTGCCGAGGAACCATCACAGACGCACTACACAGGAGGCGCCCAAGCACTGAGGATGTCACCTAGACAGGGGACGAAATGTCTGCAACAGAAATTCCCAGCTCTTTGAACAGAACCACAATAACGAGCACCTGAGCTACAAATCTTCTCACAAACTTTGAAAATGCAACATTTCACATTTAACAGAAAGAAGCTCCATCTGCCATTTCTTAGCCCACTTGCCCAGTAGATCAAAATTAGATTTCCTACAGTGTGGAAACAGGCCCTTCTGCCCAACAAGTCCACACCGACCTTCCGAATTTCACCCAACCCGACCCATTTCCTTCTGATTAATGTTCCTAAAATATGGGCAATTTCGCTTGGCTAATTTATCTGACCTGTGCATCTTTGGATTGTGGGAGGAAACCGGAGCAAAGCCAGGCAGATATGGGAAGAACATACGAACTCCACACAGAAAGTTGTCTGATGTTGGTATCGAACCTGTGATCCTAGTGCATTGAGGCAGCAATACGAACCACTGAGCCACCTTTCTTTTCCAGAACCTTCGTCACTACCCACTATAACAAATAATTTTGGGGTTTCATCGTCAAACTTACTTTCCATCCAAATCATTTACAAAAACAATGAAAAGAAGCATCCTGCTCCTTGTGGCACATCGCTGGTCACACGCGACCAGAAGAAACAAAAAATCTCTCCCAGCACATTTTGCCTCCGACTGTTAAGACATGCCTGTATCTAATTGGCTAACTCTCCTAAATGTTGGGGCTCTCTAAGGTCCACGTAGACAATGTATGCTGATTTACCTTCATCTATCTTCTTGGTTATCTATGTAAACTATTTTTGAGACCAGTTCTCCCGCGCAAATAGCCATGCTGACTATTTCTAATCAGTCCTTGTTTTTTCCCAATGCATGTAAATCCTGTCTCCCAGAAGCTCCTATAAACATTTAGCCACATCTGACGTCAGAGGCACTGGTCTGTAGTCCCTGGCAGCCTTTTTAAAAATAATGTTGCCACATTAGCTGATTTCAAATCCTTCAGCACTTCACCTGTGGCTGTCAATGATACAAATAAAAAAAATGAAATGACTTAAGATTCAGTGACTCAGTAAGAAGGACAGAAGGTTATGGGAACGAAAAGAATCTCAGGGAGTCCCTCTCCCACTGAAACTCCCAGGTCATTTCCTCTGCCATGAAGCTATGCTACTTTCTTCCCACCCCCACCCTCCTCTAGCTTATCTCTCCACCCTTCAGGCTCACTGCCGTCATTCCTGATGAAGGGCTTTTGCCCAAAACGTCGATTTCGAAGCGACTTGGATGCTGCCTGAACCGCTGTGCTCTTCCAGCACCACTAATCCAGAAGTTGGTTTCCAGCATCTGCAGGCATTGTTTTTACCTCGTTGATTTTAACCCTACTGTGAATCCTGTTGCAAGGATGCCTGCCTTGAAGAAGTTTACCTCCTCTCTCTACAAGAATCTCAGGGAGTCCACCTCCCACTGCAACTACCAGGTCATTTCCTCTGCCCTAAAGCTATGCTGCTTTCTCCCCACCCACACCCTCCTCTAGCTTATCTCTCCACACTTGAGGCTCACTGCCTTTATTCCTGATGAAGGGCTTTTGCCCGAAACTTCGATTTCGAAGCTACTTGGATGCTACCTGAACTGCTGTACTCTTCCAGCACCAGTAATCAAGGAAAGTTCAACAGGTCGGGCAACAACTGCAGAGAAATCGGAATTAACGATCCAGTAACCCTTCACCAGAACTCTAAGGAATGATACAAACATCTCAGCTCGTGTTAGCACAGTTTCTTCCCCAGCTTCCTGCAATGATTCCGGGATGCATTTGAACATGTCCCGGGTTTTTAATCTGTGGTTATGCATTTTAAGACCGTCAGCTCTTCCGATAATGCAATGTGGTCTCGTTTCAAAGATCACTCATTTTTACTTCCCTGACTTTCCCCTCCTCCGCATTTTCCTCGAGAGTAAATACCGATGTGAAGTCTTTGTGTGGGACCTCACCCTCTGAGCACAAACAGTTATAAGGCAGCGGAGTGGGGGAGGTCGAATCCTTATGTAGATTGTGGACTCAGCATGGCCAGACGCTTACGGACTCTGTTATTGAACCATGAAATAATTTTCTGTGTTTTTCCACGACTGCAGGAACGGCCGGAATGTTTTATATATTTTTTTTTTATTTTTCTGAATTCTACCAAGATTTTGTATCTTGGAGGTGAGGGTGGCGGGGGGGGGGGGGGGGGGGGGGGGCGGAGGTTTTATCTAAGATTGTGTCACATGTGGCGACTTGTAAACTTTTCACTGTCCTCACACGAGTACATGTGACAATAGACCGAATAAACCTCATTCATCTCCTGTGGATCCAAACATTAGATTGATTTTTATGGGGCCCTAATGTCTCTCTAGTTTCTCTTTTGTTGAATCTCTTTCAAATCTCCTTAACCTCACCAGCCAAGCTACCTCATGCAACCATTTTGCCCTCCTGATTTCCCTGGTAAGTGTTCTCCTACACTCTGTATGCTCAAGGGAATCCTTTGATTACACTTGCCTGTACCTGACGTTACCTTCTTTTTTCCTTGTCCAAAGCCTCAATATCCCCTGACATGTCCTGCGCCCTACTCCTGTTAGCATTGTCCTTCACACTAATGGGAAAATGTAATTCCTGAAGTCTCACTATCTCACTTTTGAATGACTCCCTGACATCCTTTCTCCTTCAACAGCTTCACCCAATCATCTTTTGAAAAAAAATTGCCCATTTCCATCACAATTAGTCTTGCACCAATTTGTCATGTAAACTTGTGGAGCAGGTATATCCTTTTTCAGGACTATTATCAAACTAATAGAATTATGTTCACAGGTTCCAAAATGCCCTCATTCTCATACGAAAGTCACTTGAGCGTCGTTATTTCCCAGGAGGAAATAAAGGTGAGGCCATGTTCAGATCAGCCACAGAATGTGAAGGCAGCCTTTAAGGGCAGAATATCTCCAATGGTCTGTGCGAATATGGTGTGTGCACGTGTGCACGCACGCTTCAGTGTATTGATGTATGTATCTCTGCATCTGCGTCTCTGAGCATTTGGATTTCTGTTCTTTGGGAATAAATCCATTGAAATGGAAATCAAAATGTTCCCCCTCACTCTATCGCTGTCTGTCTCTCCCTCATGTGTTTAAATTAATGTAATAAAATTCTCTGCGGATGCTCCATGTCACTGCACAAGCAGCAGGTTTGTTTGGAAGGAGCATCAAAGATAGTGGCTCTCTCACATTTGAATTGAATTGGCTTCATTGTCACTTGCAGTTTAATGATTGCAGCAGAAAGTTTGCAATGACTTCACTTACGCGTTATCATAGGTACAAGAAACCAAGGTGTAGATTCTTAAGTGTTTGGTACAAAATTGATGAATAATAAAGGAAAGTCAAGCAGAAGAATAAAAATGAAAGAAAACTGACTCGAAGTCAACCCAGTCTGTGCCAGCAAGAAGTATCCAGACAACACTTGGCCCAGTCTCCAGACTGCACCAGGCCCAGTCTCCAGACTGCACCAGGCCCAGTCTCCAGACTGCACCCTGCCAAGTCTCCAGGCTGCACGGGGCCAACACTCATAGAACATAGAAAGTTACAGCGGAGTAAAGGCCCTTCGGCACTCAATGCCACTGAACGGTGAAAATAATCTGATGCACATTTAACCTATACCGTTCCATTATTATCCATATGTCTCTCCATGGCCCATTTAAATGCGCTTAATGTTTCAGGCTGGTCATTCCTGGCCCCTGTTGCACTCTGAGTGAAGAAACTGCACCTAATATCAATCCTATGTCTATCACCTCTCAATTTAAAGCTATGCCTCCTCATGTTTGCCTTCACCATCCGAGGATAAAAGGCTCTCACTGTCCATTCTATCCAACCCTCTGATTATCTTGTACATCTCGGTGAAGTCACCTCTAAACCTGTTTCTCTCCAACGGATACAGTGTAAGTCCTCATTCACCCTTTCTTCGTAAGACCTTCCTTCCATGACAGGCAACATTCTCGTAAATCTCATCTGGAACCCGTCCAAAGCTTTCACATCGTTCATATAATGCACTGTCCAGAACTACAGGCAATAATCCAGGTGTGGCCTTACCAGTGTCTTGCTCAGTTGAACCTTGTCCTTTTGGCTCCGACACTCAATCCCCCTACAAATAAACGCCAACACGCCATATGCCTTCTTAACGACCCTATAAACCTGAGTGGCAACTTTCAGGTATGTATGCACCCGGACACCGAGATCTCTCTGTTCATCTAAAATGCCAAGACTTTTACCATTACCTCAATAATCTGCATTATTGTCATTTCTTCCGAATTGAACTACCTCAAACTTTCTTGCATTAAACTCCACTTGCCACTTCTCAGTCGAGCGCTGCATCTTATGTATTCGTCAGAACGATCCACAACTTTGCCTCCCATCGTGTCGCCCGCAAATTTACTTACCCATCCATTTTCACCCACATCCAGATCATTTATAAAAATGACAAGCCGCAGTGGTCCCAAACGAGGTCCTTGTAGCACACCACTGGTAACTGACCTCCCGAATGAGCATTTCCCATGAACCACCACACTCTGTCTTCTTTCAGGTACCCAATATCTGATCTAAACCGCTGAATCACCTTGAATCTTAAAACTCCGTTGGTTGTGCAATGCCATATCGTGTGGAATCTTATCAAATGTTTTACTGAAGTCCTTGTACATCACATCAACCACTTTACCTTCACCCACCTGTTTTTTTTCTCACCTTATCGAAGAATTCAATAAGGTTGATGAGGCATGACCTACGCTTCACAAAACTATGTTGACTATCTCTAATCAAATTATTCCTTTCCAGATGATTACAAATCTTATCTCTCACAAAATTGTCCAACATCTTACTCACAACTGATATAAGGTGCACTGCCCATCAGTTACTAGGGTTATTCCGACACCCCTTCATAAGCAAAAGAACAACTTTTGCTATCCTCCAGTCCTCTGGCAATACTCCTGTCGACAATGATGACATATATTTTGAAGTCAAAGACTCGGTAATCGCCTCCCTGGCTTTCCAGACAACCCGAGAATAAATCCCGCTGGCCCAGGGTAAACACCTATATTCAGATCTTCCAAAATTGCAAAAACACCCCTTTGTCAAGATCATTCCAATATAATCTTATAGCCTGTATCTCCGTACTCTTAAGAACATTGCTATTTTCCAAAGAGAATACTGACGATAAGTACTAACGAAGTGCTTCCCCATGTCCTCAGATTCAACTAACATTTCGCACTACTATCTTTCATTGGACCAAATATTATTAGCGACATTATACAATATCTAGTCTCGAGACTGTAGATCACACCATGTTCAGTCGGCAGACAACACCAGGCTCAGCCTCCAGACCGCACCGTACCCAGTCTCGAGGCATCACAGGGCCCAGAATCCAGACTATACCAGGGCCAGTGTCCAAAGCACACCGGGCCAAGCGTCCAGGCCGCAGCAGTCCCAGTCTCTGGGAAACACTGGGCCAGACTGCAGAACATTCCGGGACCAGTCTCCAAACTGCATTGGGCCTATTGTCTGTGCGACACCGGGCCAAGTCGCCAGGCCACACTTGGCCCAGTCTCCAGACTGCACGGGGCCCAGTCTCCAGACTGCACCATAAATAGTCTCCAGACTGCCCCGGGCCCAGTATCCATACCGCACTTGGACATGTCTCCAGGCAGAACTGCTCTTGAAAAATTGAAGCCTTGATTCCCCTCGCAATCCTCTGATCTGGGACTCAATTCCACTTTTCCCAAAGGAGTCACGTTAAAAGCATAATAGTTTGGCAACAAAATACTCACCAGAACATAGAATGAATAAGAAAAACAGAGAGTGTAGGCGGAGCATAGGCATTCACATTGGAACATTCTGACCCTGCCACCATCTTTACGACATTCCACGCTGTTTCCTTGCTCAAAGAATGCCTTTGAAGACTCAGAGCAGTTTTCTACGATTCCTTGCAATGTTGTCCTTGAGATAATAACAGAGACAGACATGCCCTTTGGTGTCCATATGCTGCCATTGGGGTTGTTTCATTACTTTACAATCTATTCTCACTGTACTTTTGAAGAGAATTTCCAAAGAAACATTCAAAGTTGGAGAAAGTGAACTAGAATGAAACTCAACCTCTCCTAAATTACTTCACTCAGGGTGACCTCGATGCAATTTAACTGCTGTGGTCTGCATAGCTCCCCTGTGTTGGACAGATATCGAGTCCGCGTGTGTAGGTAAATGCACTGCTGTGGTCTGCATAGATTTTGGTGCTGGACAGATAAATTGTTCAGGTCTACAGATCAATGCACTGCGGTGGTCTGCGTAGCTCCCCATGCTGGACAGATATCTTTTTTAGGTTTATAGATCACTGCGGTGTTGCCGTCTTCCTAGCTCCCAGTGCTGGACAGAGACCTATGAGAAAGTGAGGACTCAGATGCTGGAAATCAGAGTCGAGAGTGTGCTTCTGGGAATGTACAGCAGGCCAGTCAGTATCCAAGGAGAAGGAGAATCCCCGTTTCCGGCATAATCCCTTCATCAGGAATCTGATCAGGGCTTATGACCGAAACTCCGATTCTCTTGCTCTTCACATGCTGCCTGGCCTGATGTGCTTTCCCAGCAGCACACTGTGGAAAGACGCCTAGTCTGGGTTTATAGGTCAATGCACTGCTGTGTTCTGCATAGGTCCACGTGCTGGACTGATTTCCATTTCGGGTTCATAGATCAATGCACTACTGCAGCCTGCATAGCTCCCGGTGCTGGACAGACATCTAATCCGGTCTGTAGATTTTGGCTCTGCATAGCTCGACGTACTGGATTGATATTTAGTCTGTGTTTAAAGTTCAATGCACTGCTGCGTTTTGCACAGCTCCCAGTGATGAACATATATCTTGTCAAAGTTTAAAGATCGAGGCAATGATGTGGTCTGCACAGCTCCCCGTGCTGTACAGATGTCTAGTTTGGGTTAAGAGCAATACATTGCTGTGGTCTGCACAGTTTTCTGTACATGGCAGATTGCTGGGTTGGGTTGATCAGATCTTGATCGAAACAGTGTTGTCTGCTGGAGAGATATCTCCTCTGATTTAATGCTTCTCTGTTATTGATTGAAAATATATTATATCTATCAGTTTCAGCTGATCTGTAATGCCTTTCATTCTCATTTTGTGATTGGACCCTCCGTTTATCACTCCATTAATGTTGCAGCGTGACAATGTACATTACATCATTTTGGTGAATACCCACTGTCCTGGCAGTAACCACAGCTTCTTCATTCAGAAGCAGTCAGCTATTCCCATCATCTTCAGGTATCTACGGAGCCAGAAATGATAGCCTTCAGAATAAAGGCCATCCCCTTGGAACAAGGCTCAAAACACAGTACCCCTCACCACTCGACACCGCCAACCAGCCACTTCAAAATATCCCGCGTGTAACGAGACCTGTGGCACCACTGGGAACATTAGGGAGCAGACCATCAGGGAGATGGAGCAACACTTCTCATGTCTGAAAAGTTCAGACTGAATTCAACAGTACACACTGTGTCTCTAACTTCTGTGATGTCCCGACATTTATTTAACATATAGCCTGTTATTCTTGCTGATAAATATCATAGTTTTCATATACCCACGTTACATTCCAACTGCCAAGTCACTGTCCATTGCTTATCCAGTTAGAGATTCTCTACGTTCTCTTCATAACTTAATTTTCTGACTATCTAAGTTAGAATACATCTGTTGCATTTCTCTAAAACCTTGCAAATCGTTGAGGTCCCAGGACTGGTCACTGTGTGACTGCAGTCGTTAATTTGTGTTGAACTGATAAATACATATTTATCCCTGACTTATCCCTTCTCCTGGCTCAATAACCAGTCCTCCCATATTCCTGTGTGGCTGTTTTGAAAGGATGAATTTTCTCTGAAGTTTCCAATGGACCAGGAATGGGATATTAAAAGATCAGCTTCAACTGCTGAGCCACAGGCTCGAATCTATGAATAGCCTCATTCTGTTCATGGTAAAACACTTGATGAGCTGAATAGCCTGCTTCAGTATAGGTGTAATTATGAATTTTACTGAACATTTTAGAACCATCGCTGAGCAGTCCACTTCTGAATTTATGATGGAGGAAATGTCATTGATGCTGCAGCTGCTGATAGCCCAAGTTGCCTCATGGAGGACCAGTTTCCATTTGCTTGGTCCTTTCGAAGTATGTCCTACTTCACAGGAGGGAATGCCACATAACACAGTGGGCAGGATCTTCAATATGAGGCGGCTGAGACATTCCCTCCACGAGGACTGTGTGCTGGCTGATCCAACGGATACTGTTAGAGACAGATCCATCTGGAAAAAGGAGTTTGGTGAGAATGTTTCCTACTTTTTGGTTCCCCCATCAATACCCTATCTGGTTGTTGTGTATCTGATGTCTCTTCCTGCTCAGTCAGTGGTGGACCTGTGGAGACACACTTGGTGATGGCCATGAAGTCCCAGACCCAGAGTATGCTCTATATCCTTCTCACCCGCAGTGCTTCCTTTGATTTGTTTTCAAAGTCAAGGGGAACTGAGTTACCACTGAGAGGTGGGGTGGAGCGGAGCAGGACATATCCATCCTCAGGTGAATTCCTTGACCACTTTTGACCTGTTAGCATGAGATTTCCCGGGTCCTGAAATCAATGTTGGGGATTTGCAGGGTAACCCTTTCCCTAACTGTACCCCAGGGAACCCCCATTACTTTTGGGTCTGTCCTGCCTGTGTGTCAACATATTCCCAGGGATGGTGACACTGCTTCATGAAACATTAACCATCAGGCCTGATTCTTTAAGTAGGATGGTGTCAGACTGTTTTCTAACTGGGAATGTAATGCTTGAAAAGCACAACAGGTCAGACAGCATCCGGGGAGAAGGGGAATCAACGTTTTGAAAATCAGCCCTTCATCAGGAATGAGCCTTCTGGGCTGGGTGGCTGAGAAACAAATGGAAAGGGGTTGGAGCTGAGAGCAAGGTGGCAGAGAATGTGATAGACAGGTAGAGGTGTGGTAGAAGGTGATAGGTCAGAGAGTAGAGCGGACCAGAAAAAGTGTAAATTTGAAGGAAAGAACAAGGGTGCGGTGCCGAGTTGGAGGCTTCGGATTGTGGTAACGTAGGGGGAGAGGAAATGTGGAAAATGATGAAATCTACATTGACCCTGTTCAGTTGCAATGTCCCACGGTGGAATATGAGGCGTCTTCCTCAGGGTTTCGGCTGGTTATTGTTTCTCGATGAAGAAGCCAGGACCTGCATGTCCTTGATGGAGTGGGGGGTGGGGTCGAAGTGTCCAACATGGGGCGGTGGTGGTGATTGCTGCGGGTGTCCCAGAGACGTGGTCTGAAATGATCTGCAAGATGGCGTTCAGTTTCCTAGATGTCGGGCAGGCCACATTGCGTGCAAAGGATACTGTTGATGACATTGGCGTAGGTACAGATAAATTTCTGTCGGATGCGAAAGGATCCTTTGTGACCGTAGATGGATATGAGGTAGGAGATGTGGGCTCATATTTTTCAGGTCTTGCGATGGCCAGGGAAAGTGTCGGAGTGGGATGAGGGCTGGTGGAGGGCGGCAATCTGACGAGGAAGTTGCGGAGTGAATGGCCTCTGATCAGGGTAAGGAGGGAACTGCATTCCAAGTTGTGGGGTCTGTTTGTAGGTGGCGTAAATGGCAAAGGATGATGCGATGTATGCAGAAGTTGGTGGGGTGGAAGGTGAAGGGTTTCTGTCCTTGTTGCATTGGGAGCACTGGGGTTGGATGTCACTGGTGCAGGAAGTGGATGAGATGCGCTTGACGGCATCATCAAACATGTGTGAAGGTAAATTGTAATCTGTGAAGAAGGAGGCTAACTGGGTTTTGTCTGCGGTGTAATTGGTCCTCCTAGGAGCAGTTGGGACGGAGATAGAGCAATTGTGAATAAGGAATCGCGTTTGTACAAGAGGCAGGGTAGAAGGAGGTGTAGTATCTACGTAGGTCACTGCGCTTGTAGGAAATGTCCGTTGTTAATTCGTCGCCAGAAATGGAGATGGCGAGGTCTCGGAAGGGATTAGATGCCCAGAATGGTCCAGGTGAATTGAGGTTGGCTAGAATAAATTTGTGAAGATGATGAGCTGTTCAATCTCCTCGTGTGAGCATGAGGTAACTCCAATACAGTGACCAATGTAGCGGAAGAAAATATGCGGAATGGTGCTGAAGTAGCCGTGGAAGATTTCCTGGAATACACTGTACCCAATATTTTATAACGGACATTCCATTAACATTCTGATCCCGGACATTATTTGTAAACGGCCGGACATCAATGAATTGCACTAATGGTCAGATGCCGAGGGAACGGGTTCCATTCCAGGGAGAAAGAGTCCGAAGTCCTTCAGGCAGTGAAAGTGTTGAGTCCGTTTTCCCTGCGTTTACATTTCTTTACGACACAGGATCGACCATAACTTCGACTAAAAAACAGAAATTTCGAAACTCCGTTTGTCTTCAAGGAACTGGGAATGAATCCTTCAGGGAAGCAACTTTTTCACCCTCCGTATTCGGAACTGGAAACCTGTGCTTGCTCTCGAGTGATCGAATGTGTGGGAATGTTTTAGGAACGATCTGTCCTTATGGACGTGTCTCTGTGTGTTTGGGGAGGGAGGGTTTCTTGTGGCTTGTGACACTTTGTCAGTAATTCAGAATTTCCCATTTGTTATTGCACCTCCAATTATTTCAGTAATAATTCCCTGTGACACATTTGATAATCTCACTGGGCCCTCAGTCAGACTAGGAAATTTGCATCCAGGCTGATGTATAATCTGCTTGTTTTCCTTCCTCACAGTTAATGCACTGACAATCTACGTCCTGCGTGAGAAAGATTGTGGATTGTCTCTATGTGTGAGACGTTACCTGGTAGCCATGGCAGCGGCAGATCTACTGGTCATTACCTTCGACCTGATACTGACAAGGATTCCCGTTGTTTATGCAGAGTTGTTTTATTTTTACATGTCCATCCCCGTGTGTAATATCCATGCCGTCCTGGTTTATGCATCCATTGACTGTTCCGCCTGGTTCACCGTCACGTTCACCTTTGATCGGTTTGTGGCCATTTGTTGCCAGAAACTGAAAAGTAAATATTGCAGTGAGAAAACATCGTTAGTGGTGCTGGGAGAAGTGGCTGTGCTGAGTTGTTTAAAGAACATTTCCTGGTATTTTATGTTGACAACTCAGTATGTGCTGATAAACAGCTTCTTGTTTTGTTTTCCAAAAGTTGGTGTTCGATTCTCCCATGTCTGGGTCACGATCCATTCCATCCACTACATTGTTACCCCGGCTCTCCCATTTCTCCTGATTCTGCTGCTCAATGGTCTCACCAGCATACACATTTTAGTGACGAGCAGAGCCCGCAGGAGACTCCTAATTGCCACCAATGGGGACGCTCAGTCGGACACAGAGATGAGAAATCGAATTAAATCCGTCATTTTACTGTTTTTGATCTCTGCGAATTTCATCCTGTTATGGTCAATACTTACGCTGTATTCTATGTGGGTCCGGATTCAGGACATTGTGAATACCGGTGTGCATCTCCATTCTTATCTGCGGGAATTGGGCTTCATGCTGCAGCTCCTCAGTTGCTGCACAAACACTGCGATTTATGCAGTGACACAGAATAAGTTCAGACAGCTTCTGAAGAATGTGCTGAAATATCCATTTACCTAAATTCATCAAATTCAGTCATTAATTAGTCCATTCAGCATTTCCTCATGTCAGATCAGAGGTTCAGAGATGAAACAGTCTGTCTTGATGTTAACAGTCTGAGGGTAGCTCTGGTCTGTCCAACATTACCCCATAGTAGGGTTACAGGGACACATTAGAATGTTTCTCACAACTTCGGGGGCAATGAGCAACAGCAACATCCCACTGACTGTACTCCATCACTTCAATTTGTAAATAACAAAACTGTTCATTAAAAAGCGCCAAGCAGTAGAATAAATGGCATTGTTATTTGCTTTTTCTTTGAAGAAGCTGGGCTGGAGAGAGACAGACTCAGCCCCAAATCCTGGATCACAGGAAGGGGAAGGAATGGGCCTGAACTCAGCAGTTTGGTTTAAGTTACTCTGTCCTTGCTTTCACCTCTGTGTCCCCCCACTCTGACCTGGCATTCTGCACAATTCATCTCTCTGTCTTTTCCCTCTCCATCCATATCTCCTTCCCATGCTCACACTGTTCCTCTGTTTATCTCACTCCATCTTCCATTTAGTCTATTTCACTGTCCATCCATTCCCCATTCTCTTGCACTCTCTGTGTTCTGCACTCATTACCTCCCAATTTGCCTCTCTCCAATTCGCTCTTCTTCGAACACTCTCTTTGCATTTCTTGCTGGGGAAACAGAAGAGAGGTGTAGATATTCAGGCCGATGCTAGGGGAGCAAACATGAATGTGGCGTGTCAGACTATTGCTCACTTAACAGCCTGGGGCTTGGGAAAAACGTCATTGCTCTGTGAATGTGAGAGCATTAGTCATTACAAGGAGGTAATAATGGGGGAGACACCATCGGCTGTGGCAGGGGCTAAAAGATGGGAGTTGGACAAAAGGTTGCTTCAGACAGAAGAGACTGTGTGGAATCCATTGTTGATGCTCATTGATCTGAGTGAGAATGAGATCAAAGGACAGTTTGAGAGAATGAACTAGGGAGGCGTACATGACCAATGCTTAGGGTAGGGAATAGGCGGGGAGTGAGCGCAATGGTGAGGGAGAATCCGAGCGAATGAGCGTGACGGCATGGACTGTGCAGTAGAGTAGGTGTGACGGTGCTGGAGTGTACTAGGAGTGAACATGACGGTAGGAGATTGTGCGGGTTGATTGAGTGGGACCGTGAGGTAGTGTGAAGGAGACTGAGTACGATGGTGGAGTAGTATTCGGGGGAGTGAACATGATAGAGTGGGCGTTTGCGGGGGAGAGATTGTGATGCAGTATGAGTGTGAGTGGAGGGGGATTGATGGCGGGGAGTGTGCGGCGGATTGAGGGCAATGGTGTTGGCGTGGGAAGGGCAGAGCGTGCCACAGTGGAGGAGAGTGGAGGGGAAGTAAACGTGATGATGAGGGAGTGTGGGGGGGAGTGAGTGCAACAGTGAGGACGGGTGCAGGGGAGTAAGCGTGATGGTGGGGAGTGTGCAGCAGTGTAGGCGTTATGGGGATGAAGTGTATGAGGATTGAGCATAATGTTGGGGAACTGCGCGGTGGATTGAGCATGGTAGTGTGGGCATGTGGGGGGAGAGAGAGTATAACGTTGAGGTTAGAGTATGAGGGAGCCAGTACGTTGGTCGGTGAGTGCGGGGGTTGAGCGTGACGGTGACAGAATTTGTGGGGGAGTCAGCTTGACTGTGGGGATGTGTCCAGGAGTGTGAACATGATGGTTTGGGCGTGTGCGGGGAAGAAAGGGTGGCAGTGAAGAAGAGTGTAAAGGGAGTGAGTGTGATGGTGGGGGAATGTGCAGTGAAGTGACAATGATGGTGCAGTAATATGCAAGGGAGTGAGTGTGACGGTGATGGAGTTTCTTGGGAATGAGTGTGATGGAATGAAGTTTGCTGGGGAGATGGTATGACAGTGGGAGACAGTGCTGAGGAATGGGTGCGACGGCGGGGCTGTGCGTGGAAGAGTGAGTGCGACAGTGTGAACGAGTGCTGGGGAATGTGTGTGACGGTAGGACAGTGTGCAGGGTATTGAGCATTACAGTGTGGCGGTGTGTAAGGAAGTGAGCATGTCGGTGCAGGTGTATGCTTGATCATGAGTATGGTTTTAGGGGTGTGTGCAGGGGACTAAGTGTGACCATGGCGAATTGTGTGGGGAGTGAATGTGACTGTGGGGAGAATTCAGGGGAGTGTGCATTTTGGTGGAGCGTGTGGGAGTGAGTGAGCGTGCTGGTGGGCATTTGTGTGGGGGGTAGACTTATCGGTAAGGCAGTGTGTGGTGGAGCAAGCATGATGGTGTGAGAGTGTATGTGGGAGTGAACATGATGGTGGAGGGTTTTTGGGGATGTGAGTGAGATGGTGGGCAAGCATGTGGGGAGTAATTGCAATGGTAGTGAGGTGAGTTTGACCGTATGGGTGCTTGCAGGGAAGTAAGCATGACGATGTGGGTGTGCAGGTGGAATGAAAATGACGATGGCATTTGCGCATATGAGCGAGCCTGTCCATGGGGGAATTTCTAGCAGAGTAAGTGTGACAGTGGGGGAGTGTATGGCTGTATGCATTACATTGGCGGAGACTGCGAGGGATGAGAGTAATAGTGGGGCAATATGTGAACGAGTGAACATGTTGGTCAGGGAGTGTGCGGGTGAGTGAGTGTGATGGTGTGTGTGTGTGCAGAGGAGTGAGAGTGAAGGTGGAGAAGTGTGCGGGAGGAGAACGTTAGAGAAAGTGAGTGGAAAAAGGAATGAGCGTGATGGTTTTGGGAATGTGCAGTGAAGAGACAGTGATGGTGGGGGAGAGTACGTGAGAGTGAGTGTACAGTGCGGGAGTGTGTAGGAGTGAGTGTGTAAGTGGGGGCGTGTGCAAGACATTGAAGGTGATTGTGGATGATTGTGAGCGTGACAGTGTGAAAATATGCGGAGTGGTGAATGAGAGTGTGCTGTAATATTTGGGAGTTAGTGTGATGTTGGAGTGATTGCGGGAGTGTGTGTGACCATGGGACAGAGCGGAAGGAGTAAACATGATGATATTGGTGTATGCAGGGGAGTGAGTGTGATGTTGATGGATACTCCTGCTGAGTGAGTGCAACATTGCAGGAATGTGAGGCAGTGAGCGTGATTATGGGGGAGGGTGTCATGGAGTAAACATGACAGTGGAGGAGTGTGCGGGGGAGTAGTGTGACGGTGAGAGAGTATGCTAGTGAGTAAGTGTGACAGTGGGTGTGTGCGTAGAGAGTGAGCATGATGATGGAACAGTGTTTGGGAAGAGACTGTGATGGTGGCAGAATGCATTGGGGAATGTGTGTAATGTTGGTGGAGTTTTTGGGGTGTCCACACGATGATGGTAGAGTGCGCTTGATGGGGAGAATACATGGGTGAGAGTGATGGTGGCGGAGTGCGCAGGGGAGTCGGCAAATCAGTCGGGAAGCAAGAGGGAGTGCGTATGACAGTGGAGGATTGTGTGAGGGATTGATTCTGACAGTCTTGGTGTGGGTGGGGTTGAGGGCGTGCGGGAAATAGGCATAACGGTAGAGGAGTGTGTCAGGGAGTTAGTGTCAGGGTGGGAATTATGTAAGGAGTGAGCATGAAGTTGCGAGAATGTTTGGGATAGTGACGGTGGGAGAGTGCACAAGGGCCGGAGTATGATGCTGGGAGAATGCACGGGCAGGGAGAGTGACGTTGTACAAGTTTGTGGGGGTGTGAGTGTGATGATGCTGAAGTGTGCAGGTGAGTGAGTGTGACGGTGGGGGAGAGTGCGGGAAAGTCAGTGTGATGGTGGTGGAGGAATGACCATAACGCAGAACAGTGTGCAGGGCAGTGAGTGTGATGTTGGGGGGGTGCACATGGTAATGAACGTTCTGTAGGGGAGGGTAGTGAGCGTAACGGTGGGGCAGTGTGCATGGGAGTATCTGATTCGAGATTGAGCATGACCGTGGGGAAGTATCTGGGACATTGATTGTGATATTGTGATAGTGGGTGTGCATGTGTAGTGGATTGTGTGTGACGGTGAGGGAGCATGCAGAGCAGTAGGTGTGATGGTAGGGGTGAGAGTATCTGGGTACTGTCTGATAGGGTTGAGCAAGATAGCAGCTGTGTGCACGGAGACGTGAGCGTGATGGTGGCTTGTGCGCAGTTGAATGAACGCAACACTGGGGCAGTGTGCGAGGAGTATGAAAATAACAGTGAGATATCTTGTGGGAGTTTGAGCATACATTGTGGTGTATGTGGGGGGAGTGAGAGGGACTGTGGTGAAGTATGTGGGGGAGTGAGCGGGACGGCTGGAGATCAAGTGCCGGAATGAGATGGACGGTGGTGGACTGTGCGGGTGACTGAGTGTGATGGTGGGTGAGCATGCGGGGGAGTGGGCATGATGGTGGGGGACTGTGCGGGCAAGAATGTATGAGGGTGGATGACTGTGTGCAGGAGTCAGTGTGATGGTGCGTGAGTGTGTAGTGGTGTGAGTGTAACGGGAGGGGAGTATGCTGGGGAGTGAGTGCAAAGGAAGTGGTGTGTGGTGAGGACGGAGTGTGATGGTAGGAGAGTGCGTGGGGGAGTTTGTGTAATGGTGCAAAGGTGGATAGGGAGTGACTGACGGTGGGTGAGTGTGGTGTTAACTGAGTGTGACGCTGGGGCATTGTGTGGGAGAGTGAACTTCATTGTGTGGGAGTGTGTAGGAGTGAGAGTGAGTGCGGGAGAGTGTGCGGTCGACTGAGCGAGACCATGCGGGAGTGTGGGGGCAAGTCAATATTGACGTTGGGTGAGACTGCAGGGGAGTGAGTGTGAAGGTGGGGGATTTTGTACTAGAATGAATATGTTGGTGTGGGTGTGTGTGGAGAGGGGTGAACATGATGGTGGAAGCGTGTGCTTGGGCGGTGAACATGATGGTTGGGGTGTGTGCGTGGGGGTGCGATGGTAGAGGCGTGTGGGCAAGTGACGCTATGGTGGGGTTGTGATAGTATGAGGGTGGGGATAGTGTGGGGGCATGAGCATGACGGTGGGTCAGTGTGCAGGGTAGTAAGCATGACAGTGTGGAGAGTGCGGGGGAGTGAGTTTGATTGTGGGTGAGTGTGCAGTGTAGTGAGTGTGACGTGGAAGAAATTGTAGGGAAGTTAGCTTGATGTTGGGGTGAGTGAGGCAGATGCTCTGGGAGTGTGCAGTGAAGTGAGAGTGATGGTGGTGGACTGTGTAATGGACTGAGCATTGTGGTGGGGAGTGTGTGGTGAAGTGAGAGTGATGGTGGACGAATGTGTAAAAATATGAGCAGAACGGTGGATACGTATGCAGGGAAGTGAGCATAACGATAGGGGAGTGTACAGGAGAGTGAACGTGATGGTTGGGGTGTGTACTGGAAAGAGAGCATGATGGCGGGAGACCACTTGTATGAGTGAGAGAAAAGGATGTGGAACACGCAGGGAAGTGATCTTGACGGTGAGGGATTGGGCAGGTGAGTGACCGCGACTCTGTGTGCATGTACAGGAGAGTGAGTGTTATGGTGGAGCAGTGTGCAGTGGAGTGAGTGAGAATTTAGGACAGCGTGTAAGGGGACGATTTCATTTGCTAAGCAAGAGTGCAGGAGAGCGAGCGTGAGGGTGGGGAAGTGTGCGGGTGATTGAGCTTAACAGTGGTGTATATGCACGGGAGTAAGCGCCACCTTGGTAGATGAAACATGAGATTGAACGTGACGTTAGGAGATCATGTGGGTTACTGGTAAGGGAGCACAGTAGTGAGCGTAATAGTGGGGGTTTGTGTGAGGAAAAGAGTGTGATGGTGCAGGGACACGAGGGCAGTTGTGAGTGTGACAGTGCAATGAAGTGAGCGCGAATGTAAGGGTGACTGTGACGGAATGAGTGTGATGGGGTCAAGGTGACATTGATGAAGTGAGTCTGAGAGGTTCAGAGTTACATTCACTGAGTGAGAGAGACGAGGTCAGGGTGACAGTGATGGAGTGAACGTGAGGTGGTCAGGAAGACCGTGACAGAGTAACGGCAATTTTGAAGGTGATGGAGTCATTGTCAGGGGATCAGAGCTTCAATGAGGGTGTGAGTGTGTGGGGGGAAGTTAACAGTGACGGAGTGAGTGTGAGGGGTCAAGGTGACGGAGATAGAGTGTGTGTGAGGCTGTCAGGGGAACTTGGATGGAGAGTGTGTTTGGGGTTCACAGTGATAGTGAAGGAATGTGCGTGAGAAGGTCAGGGTTACAGTGATGGAGTGAGTGAAAGGTGGTCAGGAAGAAATTGACAGAGTGTGGGGGGTCACGGTTACTGTGATGGGGTGAGTGTATTGAGATTAGGGTAGCAGTGACTGAGTGAGTATGTGGTGTTCATGGTGATGGTAACGGAGTGTGTGTGAGGTGGTCTGGTTGACAATGAGGGATTTGGTTTGAGCGGGTCAGGGTGACAGTGACGGATTGAGTGTGAAGGGGTCTGGGTGATGGTGATGGAGTGAGTGTGATGTAGTCGGGGTGACAGTGAGGGATGGAGTGTGAAGGGGTCAGGGTGACTGGGATGAAGTGTGTGTGAGGCGGTCAGGAAAGAATTGACAGAGTGTGAGGGGGTCACGGTTACTGTGTTGGAGTGAGTGTATGGAGATTAGGGTAGCAGTGATGGAGTGTGTGTGAGGTGTTCACGATGATGTGACGGAGTGTGTGTGAAGTGGTCTGGTTGACAATGAGGGTTTGCGTTTGAGGGGATCAGGGTGACAGTGATGGCGCGGGAGTGAGGTGGCCAGGGTGACAGCATGAGTCTGGGGTGGTCAGGATGACTTTGAGGGTTTGTGTGGGAAGGAGCCAGGAGGGCGGGGTGGATTGGGTGTGATTGGGTTTGTGTGACAGAGTGAATGTATTGGATCAGGGTGATGGTGACGAAGTGAGTATGAAGTGGTCAAGGTTACAGTGATGGAGGGAGTGTGAAGTTGTCGGGTGACAGTTAGGGATGGAGTGTGAAAGGGTCAGGGGGAGTGAGATGGAGAGAGTGTTAGGGGTCAGGGTGATGGAGGGAGTCTCATGGGGACAGGATGAGTGAGACAGACAGTGTAAGGAGGTCAGGATGAAAGTGGTGGAGTGCGTGTGAGGGGATCAGGTTCGCAATTACAGAATGTGTGCGTGAAAGATGGGGGCAGGGTGATGGAGTCAGAGTGAGAGTCAGCGAGTGAGGGTGAAAGTGACTGAGTAAGTGTGATCAGTTTAGATGAGGTGACAGAGTGAGAGAGAGTTTTCAGGGTAATGATAACGGAGTGATACTGAGTGCGTCAGCATCATGGTGATGGAGTGAGTGTGGTGGCGTCAGAGCAAAGGTGATGGAGTGAGTGTGAGGTGGTCAGTGTGATGGTGATGGAGAGAGATTGAGGATGCCAACGTTATTGTGATGGACTGAGAATGAAGGGTTCAAGGTGACCGTGATGTACCGAGAGTGAGGGATTCGGGGTGATGGTTACAGAGTGAGGGTAAGGAGGGCATGGTGACAGTGATGGAGTGAGAACGAGGGGGTCAGTATGAGAGTAATGGAGTGAGTGTGAGTGGCTCAGGTTACACTGATGGAGTGAGCGTGAGCGGGTTAGGGTGACAGCAATGGAGTGAGTGTGAGTGGCTCGGGTTACAGTGATGGAGTGAGTGTAAGGAGAAATTTGTGCTGGAACGGACTTAGTGTGGGTGAGGGTGACAGTGACAGAGAGAGTGTCAGTATGTGCGTGGACAAGTAAAAGACTGAGTGTAAGTCGGCAACTATGACGGGGATGGAGTGATAGTTAGTGGGTCAAGACAACATAGTGAGTGTAAGGGGGGTCAGGGTTGCAGTGATGATGTGAATGTGATCAGATCACGGTGAGGGCCGTGGATTAAATGTGAGGCGGGTAAGGGTGATAGTGACAGAGTGTGTATGAGGGAGTCAGGGTGATGGTGACAGAATAAGCGTGAGAGGGTCAGACTAACAACAACAGAGAAAGTGGGAGGCGGGCAGGATGAAAGATTGTGAGGGGATCAGGGTGACAGAGAGAATATGATGGGAGATGGTGACGGTTATGGAGTGAGTGTGAGAATATCAGGGTGACAAAGTGAATATCAGGGTTTCAGGGTGATGGTGAAAGAGTGAATGTTGGTGAGTCAGGGAGACAAAGGTGGAGTGAGTGTGAGGGAGTCAGTGTGTCAGTGACACAGTAAGTGTGAGGGGTCAGTCTGACGGTGATGGAGTGAGTGTGTGGAGATTAGGGTGACGGAGAAGGAGTTATTATTACAAGGTATAGGAGACTATGATGGTTTTAGTGTAAGTGTGTCATGGTGATGGAGTGAGTGTGAGGGGGTCATGGTGAAGGTGATGAAGTAGATTGAAGGCGTCAGGGTGACAATGATGCGGTGAGTTGAGAGTGGCTTGGTGACAGTGACCGAGTATGTGTGAGGGGAATAATGTTAGGCTGACAGTGACGGAGTGAGTGTGAGGCGATCCCAGTGACGAAGGCGGCAGAGTGGTTATGAGGAAATTGGGTTGATGCAGTGAATGTGAAGTGGCAAGGATGACAAAGATGGAGGAAGTGTGATATGTCCAGGGTGACGTCAATGGAGTGAGTCTGACGGAATAGGGTATTAGTTCCAGAGTGTGTGCGGGGGAGGGGGTGTTCAGGGTGACAATGACCAAGTGTCTGTGAGTGGGTCTGAGTGACAGTGACAGAATGAGCGTGAGGTAGCCAGGGTGACATTGATGAAGTGAATGTGAGAGGTCAGGGTAATAGTTTCGGAGTGAGTGTGAGGGTGTTAGGGTGACGATGATGGAGTGAGCGTAAGGTGGAGCGGTTGACAGTGACGGAATGAGTGTGTGAGGTTCAGGGTGACATTGGTAGAGTACGTGTGAAGTGGTCAAAGTTACAGAGATGGAGTGAGAGTGTGAGTATCCAGGGTGACATCGACACAGTGAGTGTGATGGTCAGGGTGGTAGTTCCAGTGTGAGTGTGATGGGTTCACGATGATGGTGAAGGAGGGTGTCTGATAAAGTCAGGTTCATAGAGATAGAGTGAGCGTGAGGGATTCAGGGTTATGGCGATGATGTGATTCTGAGGGGGTCAGGGTGACAGTGAGGAAAAGAGTGTGAGCAGGTTGGCCTGACTGTGCGAGTATGCCGATGGCCAGGGTAGGGCTGATGAAGTGATCAGCGGGGCGACAGGGTGCCAGTGAGGGTGACTGACGAAGTGTGAGGGAGCCAGGGTAGAAGTGATGGAATATATGTGGTCATGTCAGGGTGAGGGCGATGGAGTGCGTGTGAGGTGGGTCAGTGTGATGGTGAGCTAGTGGCTGTGAGGTAGTCACCGTGACAGCGACAGAATCAGTGTAAATGGTCAGGGTTACATTAACGGAGTAGTGTGGAAGGGAATCAGGGTGACAGTGACGGAGGGAGAGTGATCAGTTCAGGGTAACGGTGACTAATTGGGAGTAAGTGTGTCAAGGTAACCTGTGACAAAGTGAGTGCGAGGGGGTCAGGGTAACGGTGTCCCAGTTGAGTGTGGAGGTGTCAGAGTGACAGTGATGGAGTGAGTGTGAGGAAGGAAATGTGACAGTGACGGTTATGGAATGAGTGAGAGCGTTTCAAGGTAACAGTGATGGAGAGAGTTTGAGAATGTTAGTCTTACTGTGATAGAGTGAGATTGAGGGATTCAGGGTGACAGTGATGGAGTGAGACTGAGGATGTCATGGTGGCAGATATGGACTGAATGTGAGGAGGTCATTATGAAGGTGACAAAGTGAAAGCGTAGGGATCAGGATGATGGTGACAGAGTGAGCGTGAGATGGGCTGGGTGACAATGGCGGACTGAGTCTAATGGAGTTAATGTGACTTGACAAGGTGAATGTCAGCGAGTTGAGGGTGACAGTGACTGATTGAGTGCGGAGGGATAGTGTGATGGACATTGTGTTAGTGTGAGGGGTCAGGGTGACAGTGAGGGAATGAGTGTGATGGGGACACACTGACAGCGACTGAGTGTGTATGAGGGGGTCAGGTTGCCTGTAATTGCGTGAGTTTGAGGGGTTCAGAGTGACAGTGAATGTAAGTGTGAGGTGGCCTGGGTGGCAGTGACGGGGTGTTTATGAGGATGGTCAGTGTGATGGAGTGTGTGAGAGGGCTGCGGGTGACAGTGACAGAGGAAGTGTGAGGGATTTAGGGGGGATCCTTGGCGATTGAGTGTGAGGGAGTCAGCGTGACACTGACAGATTGATTTTGAGGGTTCAGGGAGATAGGGAGGGTGCATGTGTGTGACCGAGTCAGAATGACAGCGTGAGAGTGAGCCATTCAGATTGTCGGTGATGGAGTGTGTGTGATGGGTTCAAGATGACTGTGATTGCGGGAGTCTGATGGGGTCACGGTAATGGGGAAAGAGTGAGAGTCAGCAAGTGAGCGTGACAAAAACAGAGTATGTCTGATGGTGACCAATGAGAAATGGGCGTTCACGGTGACGGTAACTGAGTGAATGTAAGGGGGTCAGGAAGTCGGTGATGGAGTGAGTGTGCGGGTGTCAGGCTGGTGGTGAAGAAGTGATTGCGAGGGTGTCAGAATGACGATGACAGATTGAGTGTGTGGGTGTTAGTGTGACAGTGATGGAGCCAGTTTGAGGGTGTGATGAAGTGTGATTGACGGCGTCAGTATGAGACTGATGGAATGAGAGTGAGGGTTTCAGTGTGATGGTGAGAAAATGTGCATTAGAGGGTCATGGTCATAACAGCGGAGTGAATGTAAGGGGTTTCAGGGTGATGGGGGAGTGTGAATTCATGAGGGTGACGGAAAGAATGTGAGGGGGTCCGGGTGACAATGACAGAGTGAGTGTGAGGGTGTCAGGTTGACAGAATGAGTGTGAGGGGATCAGGGTGGTGGTGTCAGAGTGTGTGTGAGAGGGTCAGGATGATAGTGGCATAGTGAGTGTCAGGGGATCAGGGTGACAGAATGAAGTGGTTGTGAGACTGGGAAGCGGAACAGTTACAGAGAGAGTGTGAGAGTTTCAGGGTGACAGTGACAGAGTGAGTGTGAGATGTTCAGGGTGACAGTGACTGACTATGTGCGAGGGGGTAAGACGATTGCTGAAGGAGTGACTGTGATGGAGTCAGGGTGACGGTGATTGACTGAGTGAGGGGGCCAGGGTGGCAGGGAGGACGAAATATGATTGGGTCTGGGTGACAAATTGAATGTAATGAGGTCAGGCTGACAGTGACGGAGTGAGTGCGCAGGGGTCATGGTGACAGAGATGGAGAAGTGTGAGGTGGCCCGGGGACAGAGTAAGTTTGAGATGGTCAGGATGACATTGAGGAATTGAGTGTGACAGGGTCAGGGTGGCGCGGTGCACTGAGTGTAATTGGGTCTGGGTGATAGTGATGGAGTGAGTGTTAGGGGGTCAGGATGAAGTAGTATGTGCAAGGAGGTCAGGGTGACAGCGAAGTAGTGTGTATGAGGGGTTCAGGGTGACAGTGACTGAGTGAATGTGAGGGGGTGATGTTCATTGTGTCCCATTGAGTGTGAGGTATCAGTCTGATGGTGATGGAATGAGTGTGAGGGTATCAGGGAAACGGTGACAGGGTGAATGTGAGGAGTATACATTGATTGTGACTCAGTGACTGTGAGGGGTCAGGGTGCCTATGACTGTGACTACAGAGTTACTCTGATGGACTGAATGTGATGCGCTCAGCGTGACAGAGACAGAGTGAGTGTAAGAGCGTCAGACCAATAATAGCGGCATGAGTGTGAGGGCATCAAGGTGACAGTGATGTAGTGAGTGTGAGAAGATCAGGGAGACAGTGCCAGAGTGAGTTTGAGAGCATCAGGGTGACAGTGAAGGAGATATTCTGAGTGTTTCAGAAGTGTGTGTGACGGTATTGGAATAATGTTAATGTGATGACGGTGATGCACTGAGTGTGAGGTAGTCAGGGTGACAATGAAGGAGTGAGTGTGAGGTGTTCGAGGTGGGAGTGAGCGTGACGGGGTCACGTTGATGGTGACCGAATGAATTAGAGGGGTTCCGGGTGATGGTGACTGAGTGTGTGCGAATGAGTCAGGGATGTGGTGATGGAGTGAATGCGAGGGGGTCAGAGTGATGGTGATGGTGTGGGTCTGATGGGTTCAGGGTGACCCTGATGGACTGAGTGCAATGGGACAATGCGACAGTGTGAGAGATGGTGTTGATGGTGACGGAGTGAGTGTGAGGTGGGCAGCGTAATGGAGCTGGAGTGAGTATATCGGCGTCAGTGTGGCAAAGAGGGAGTGAGTGTGAGGGGGTGAGGGGGACAGGGACAAAGACAGTGTGAGGGCCTCAGGGTGACGGGGACAGACAGATTGTGAGGGGCACCGGGTGAACATGACAGAGTTACTGTGAGCACCTCAGCATGACAGGGACAGAATGTGCATTTGTGCGCCAGGTAAACAGTGACAAAATGAGTGCGACGGTGTCATCGTGACGGGGACAGGGAGAATGCGAGGGGCTCAGAGTGATGGTGAGTACCTCGGCATATCAGGATCGGAGTAAATGTATGTTTGTCAGGTTGTAACTGATGCAGTGACTGCGAGGGTTTCAGGGTGATGGTGACTTAGTGATTGTGACCCTTTCCAAAGAACAGTGACGGAGTGAGCGTCAGGAGGTCATGGAAGCAATGGCGGAGTGAGTGTGAGTGGTTCAGGGAAAGGGTGACTGAGTGAGCGTGAGGGTTTCAGGGAGACAATTACGGAGTGAGTATGAGGGGTTCAGGGAAACGGTGACGGAATGAGTGTGAGGGGATACAGGTGTCAGTGACTGACTGAAGTGTTTGCAGATGTCAGTGACTGAGTGAATGTGAGCGTGTCAGGGTGACTGACAGAGTGAGTGTTGGGGTGTCAGCGTGACAGTTATGGAGTGAGTGTGAGGGAGTAAGGCTGATGGTAACGGAGTGTGTGTGAGAAGGTCAGTGTGTTGATGATGGATTCAATATCAGGGTGTGAGTGTAACAATGATGTTGTGAATGTGAATGGCTCAGGGTGACGGTGACAGAGTGACTGTGAGGAGGTCAGGGAGGGAGTGAGTGTGACGGGGTCAGTTTGACGGTATCAGGGTTATTGTGATGGAGTCAGCGTGAGCGGGTCAGGGTGATGGTTTGAGAGTGAGTGTGTGGGAGACAGTGCGACAGTGACGGATGAATGCGAGGCAACAAGGAGATGGTGACAGAATAAGTGTGAGGGGTGATCGGTATGTTGATGGGGAGTGTGACGGTGAAAGGACGACTGTCATTGCAGGGAGTGTGTCAGGGTCTGGCTGCAGCAGAGAGTGGCGGGAGCTGGGCGGAAGTGAATTCAGAGCGCAGAGGCTATTTGGGAAGTTGAGCGACTGTTATTTAAGTAGGTGTGTTTTAAGTCCCAGGTGGCACGGTGGGTAGCACTGTTGTCTCCCAGCGCCAGAGACCCGTGTTCAGTTTCCGCCTTGGGTGACTGTCCATGTGGAGTTTGCACATTCTCCCCGTGTTTGCAAAGGTTTCCTTGACTGCGAAGCTGGTTCAGTGTGCTGTGTGCATGATGTTGGAGGTCAAGTACTCTGGTGTATCTGGCTTGTATAACTGTGGAAAGAGTGTATATTGCCACACTGATTAAAAAACTCGAATGACCTCATGCTCATCCACGCGAACGCGATCTTTCTGGACAGTACCTTCAGCGAGGTGATTACACCGAGCATGCCAGAAGGGAAAAGACGCTGAGGAAGGCAGAGAAGAGACAAGTGCTCGAGGCCCTAGTCGAAACATCTGTTCGGAACAGGTTGAATCTTTTGGAAACAGGAGAGACAGATGACACTGCCATTCCGCGAGGCGGTCAGGTCTGCCAATCAAAAGTTGGCATAGGAGGCAGACCCGAGGAGTCAGACGTCATATAAAGCCGTGTTAATAGGGGACTCCATAGTGAGAGGAACTGAACAGGGTTTCTGTGGCAACAGGGGGGATTTGAGGATAGTGTGTAGCTTTCCTGGTGCCAGGATAAAGGATGTCGCAGACAGAGTGCTCAAGGGCAAAGGTGAAAATCCAGAGGTGGTGATACATGTCGGCACAAATGATGTTGGGAAGAGGAGGAGGGACATTCTACAGCGCGAATTCGGAGAACTCGGAAGACAGCTGAAAAGCAGTATGTCTCATGTGGTTATCTCTGGTTTGCTTCCAGTTCCTCGGGTTGGAGAGGACAGGAACAGGGATATAATTGACCTGATTGTGTGCCTGGGGAACTGGTGCAGGAAGCAAGGATTTACATTCTTGGATCACTGGGGTATGTTTTGCGGTAAGGATAAGTTATACAAGAGGGACGGTTTGCAGCTTAATAGATGGGAGACCAGCATTCTGGCAGGCAGGTTTATCACTGCAATACAGTTGTGTTTAAACTAAATAGCGTGGATGGGGGGAAAACTGGAAGTTTAAGAAAGAAATTGAAGGGAAAGTTAGAACAAGAGACGTCAAGAAAGACAACGGAATCAAAGGAGCAGAAAGCTCACAAAGGGATCATGCCAAAAGGTCAAGTGAAATAGGGATTGATAGGAAGGGTGAGGGCAGTAACAAGTTAAGAATATTATATATGAATGCACAAAATATTAGAAATAAGATGGATGAGCTTGCGGCTCATTTGGAAATTGGCAGTTACGATGTTTTGTGGATAACGGAGATGTGGTGTCAAGTAGACAGGGCTTGGGGAATGAATATTTTATGCTATATTCTATCGTAAGGACAGACTGGCAGGCAGAGGGAGTGGGGTGGCCCTGTTCGTCAGGAATGGTATTCAGTCCCTTGCGAAGGAGGACCTAGAAACAGAGGATGTGGAGTCAGTATGGATAGAGCTGAGAAATTCTTAAAGTAGAAATACCCTCGTGGGAGTTATCTACAGGCCCCCAAACGGTAGTCTGGATGTAGAGTGTAAGTCGAATAAGGAGCTGAAATTGGCCTTTTGCAAAGATATTACTACAAAGATATGTGGCAAAGATATGGTGGATTTCAACATGCAAGTATACTGGGAGAATCAGGATGGTACTGGAACACAAGGAATGGAGATTGAGGATTGCGTCAGAGATGGATTCTTAGCACAGTTGGTGCTGCAGCCTAACAGGGAGAAGGCAATTCTGGATGTGGTGTTGTGCAACGAACCGGATTGGATCAGGGACATCGAAATGAAGGAGCCATTAGGAGGTAGTGACCATAGTATAAGAAGGTTAATTCTGCAATTTGAAAGGGAGAGAGTAGAATCGGAAGTGAACTGAAGAATATTTCAATTGAATACAGGTAAACATGGAGCTGTGAGGGAGGAGCTGGCCAAAGTTCAATGGTGCAATACCCTAACAGAGATGGATGGCAGTGGAGCCAGGTATTTCCGAGTATAATGCAGAAGATGCAGGATTAGTTCATTCCAAAAAGGAAGAAGGATCCTAAGAGGAGGCAGGGATGTCCGTGGCTGAAGAGGGAAGTTAAGAAATATAGAAAGACAGAAGACAAAAAGTATAACATAGCAAAGATGAGTGGGACAACGGACTACTGGGAAACTTTTAAAGAACAACAGAGGATAACTAAGAAGGAAATACGCAGAGAAAAAATGAGGTACGAGGTTAAACTGGCTTAAAATATAAAGGAGGACGGTAAAGCTTTTTTGAATGGAAAAGAAATGGTTAGGACTAGAATTTGCCCTTGAAGTCAGAAACGGGTGAACATATTACGGAGCACAAAGAAATGTCAGAAGAGTTGAATTGATAATTTAGATCTGTGTTCACTGTGGAAGACACAAGCAATCTCCCAGAGGTAAGAGTGGCTGAAGGACCTGAACTGAAGGGAATTTATATTTGCCAGGATATGCTGTTAGGTCGGAAGGCTGGTAACTCCCTGGGACTTGATGGCCTACGTCCCAGGGTACTGAAAGAGGTGCCTCGAGAAATCGCAGATGCATTGGTGATCATTTTCAAATGTTCTATAGATTCAGGTTCAGCTCCTTCAGCTTGGAGAGTAGCTAATGTTGTCCACTTTTCAAGAAAGGAGAGAGAGAGAAAGCAGGGAATTATAGATCAGTTAGTCTGACCTCAGTGGTGGTCAAGACGCTGGAGTCAATTATAAAGGATGAAATTACGACACATCTGGATAGCAGTAACAGGATAGGTGAGAATCAGCATGCATTTATGCTTGACTAATCTTCTGGAATTTTTTGAGGATGTAACTCTGAAGATGGTCAAAAGAGATCCAGTGGATACAGTGTATCTGGACTTTCTGAAAGACTTTGATAAAGTCCAACATAGGAGGTTAGTGAGCAAAATTAGGGTGTATGGTATTGGGGGCAAAATACTGACTTGGAACGAAAATTGTTCGACTGATAGGAAACAACGATTCGTGATAAATGGCTCCCTTTCAGAATAGCAGGCGGTGACCAGTGGGGTACTGCAGGGATCAGTGAGGGGACAGCAGCTTTTTAGAATATGCATTAATAATATAGATAATGGTAGTAACAGTAATATTCGCAAATTTGCTGATGATACAAAGCTAGGAGGCAGGGCGAAATGTGAAAAGGTTTTTAGGAGATGATAGGGTGACCTGGTCAGGCGAGGTGAGTGGACAGATGCATGGCAAATGCAGTTTAATGTGGATAAATGTGTGGTTATCCACTTTGGTGACAAGAACAGGAAGACAGATTACTACCTAAATGGCGTTAAGTTAGGTAAAGGGGCAGGACAACGAGATCTAGGTGTTTTTGTACATCAGTCAATGAAAGCAAGCATGCAGGTACAGCAGGCAATGAAGAAAGCTAACAGCATGCTGGCCTTCATAAGAAGAGGAATTGTGTAGAGAAGCAAAGAGGTCCTTCTGCAGCTGTACAGGGCCCTGGTGAGACGGCACCTTGAATATTGTGTGCAGTTTTGGTCTCCAGATTTGAGGAAAAACTTTCAAACTATTGAGGGAATGCAGCGGAAGTTCACGAGGTCAATTCCCGGAATGGCGGGGCTGTCTTACGTTGAAAGATTGGAGCGACTGGGCTTGTATACCCTTGTGTTTAGAAGGCTGAGATGATATCTGATTGAGACGTTTAAAGTTATTAAAGGATTGAACACTCTGGAGGTGGTAAGAATGTTTCCGCTGATGGGTGAGTCCCGAACCAGAGGACATAGTTTGAAAATAAGGGGTAGGCCATTTAGAACAGAGTTGAGGAGAAACTTCTTCACCCAGAGAGTGGTGGGTGTGTGGAATGCTATGCCCGATAGGGCTGTGGAGGTCAAGTCTCTGGAAACATTCAAGAAAGAGTTGCATAGAGCACATAAGGATAGTCGAATATCTTCAGGGGTTATGGGGATAAGGGAGGAACAGGATACTGATTGAGGATGACCAGTCATGATCATAATGAATGGTGGTGCTGGCGTGAAGGACAGATTGGCTTACTCCTGCACCTATTGTCTATTGTCCATTGTGATAATGACGGATTGAGTGTGAGGGTGACAGGGTTATGGTGATGGAGCGAGTAGGGCGGGTGTGATAGATTACGCTGATGGAGTGATTATGAGGACATAAGATGATAATGATAGATGAATACAAGAAGGTCAGAATGACGGGTACAGGGTGACAGTGATTGAGTGAATGTGAAGGTTCCAGGGTGACAGTGACAGAGTGAGTGAGAGGGGTACCGGGTGACAGTGACGGAGTTAGTGTGATTGGGTCAGGATGGCGGAGACAAAGACAGTGTGACGGCCTCAGATTAACGGGGGCAGAGAGATTGTGAGGGGCACATGTTGACAGTGATGGAGTGAGTATGACTGGATCAGTGTTTCCGTGATGGCGTGACGGTGATTTAGTGAGTGTGAGGGGGTCGGGTGATGGTGACTAAGTGCATTGAGTGGTCTGACTGATGGTTATGGAGTGAGTGTGAGGCGGTCAAGGTGACGATGATAGAGTAAATGTCTGTGTGTGTGCGAGTGTGTGTGTGTGACAGTGACATAGTGAGTGTGAGGGGGTCAGGGTGACGCTGATGGAGTGACTGTGAGGGGGTCAGATTGACACTGACAGAGTGTGTGTGCAGGGTTCAGGGTCATGGTGCTGGAGTGTGTGTGATGGTGTCAGGGTGATAGTGATCGAAAGAGTCTGAAGGGCTCAGGGTGACGGTGATGGAGTAAGAATGAGAGTGTCCGGGTAACAGAGATGGAGTGAGTGTGAGGGGCTCAGGGTGATCGGGTTACAGAAAGTGCGAGGGGCTGGGGGGTGACCATGCCAGGGTGAGTGTGCGTGCATGAGTACGACGGGGACTAATGCACCTGTGTGCGTCAGGTTCATATTGATGCAGTGGTTATGAGTGATTCAGGGTGACCGTGACGAAGTGATTGTGACTCTGTCAGGGAAATAGTGACGTAGTGAGTGCGAGGGGGCCAGGGTGACAGTGTCTGAGTGAGTGTGAGGATGTCAGGGTGAAAGTGACAGAATCGTATGGGGTGTCTAGATGACAATGATATAGTGAGTGTAAGAAGGTCAAGGTGGGAGTGAATGTGATGGGGTCAGTTTGATGGTGACCAAGTGATTTTGAGGGGTTCTGGGTGACGGTGACGGAGTGTGCCCGATGGGGTCAGGGTGAAGTCATGGTGTGAGTGTGAGATATCAGGGTTATGCTGACGGAAGGATTGTGCGGGGTGAGCGTGACGATGATGGAGAGAGTGTGAAGGTGACCGGGTGCTCGTCATGGAGAGAGTGTGACAGGGATAGGTTGATGATGATGGAGTAACAGTGATGGGGTCTGGGATCAGAGAGACGGTGACGGAGTGAGTGTGAGCGGGTCAGGGCAATGGTGATGGAGTGAATGTGTGTGGGTCATGCTGACAGTGATAGAATGAGTGTGATGGTATTTGGTTGATAGTGGCGGAGTGAGTGTGAGTGCTTCAGGGTGACAGTGACAGAAATAGTATAATGGGATCAGGATGACGGAGATGGACCGAGTGTGAGGGGGTCAGTTTGGGAGTAAGTGTGACTGTATCAAGTTGAGGGTGACCTAGTGATTTTGAGGGGTTTCGGGTGAGAGTGCCAGAGTGTGTGAGACGGGATCAAGGTTATGGTGAAGGACTGAGGGGGTTAGGGTGACCAGATAACGGTCATAGAGAAAGAGAGTGAGGGGGTTAGGTTGATGGTGATGGAGTGAGTATGAGGGGATCAGGGTGATGATGACTGAGCGTGTGTGTGATGTTGTCAGGGTGACAGGGATGCAGTAAGTGGGAGGGTTTAACAATGACGATGAGGGAGTGAGTGCCATGTAGACACGGTTACTGTGACAGAGTGGCTGTGAGGTGTTCAGCATGGCAGTGAGGGTTTGAATTGTGCGTTCAAGGACACAGGGAGGTAGCACGTGTGACTGGATCAGGGTGACCGCAGGAGAGTGAGGGTATCAGAGTGACGATGATGGAGTGAGCATGAGGGTTTCAGCTTGACAATCAATGATTGAGTACAAGGAAATCAGGTTCATGAAAATGGAGTGAGATTAAGGGGTCAGTGTGACTGTGAAGGAGGGAGTCTGATGGGGTCCGGTTGATAATGGCAGAATGAGTGTCAGGGAGTTATGGTGGTAGTGACAGAATGAGTGTGAGCTGGTCAGGGTGACTGTGAAAGAGAGAGAGTGTGAGTGGGGTCAGGGTGACGGTGATGTAGTGATTGTGAGGGGGTCAGGTTAACGGAGACTGGGTTTGATGGGATTATGTTTATGGTGCTACTGAGTGACTGAGAAGGGGTCAGGGTAATGGTGACGGAGTGAGTGTAAGGGGTAAGGGTGGCGGTGAGTGTATGAGTGTGACGGGTTCAGCGTGACCCTGACGATGTGAGTGTGAGTGGGCCAGTGTGGCAGTTACAGTGTGAATCGGAGCGGATCAGGGTGATAGTGAGTGTGTGAGTTTGAGGGGTTCAGGGTGAGAATGAGATTGTGTGTGTGTTTCATGCTGACGGTACAGAATGAGTGTGAGGGTATCAAAAAGACGGTGATAGAGTGAGTGTGAGGTGGACAGGCTAACAGAGATTGAGTGATTGCGACGGAGTCAGTGTGAAAGCAGTACCTTCTGCTTTCACATCCAATGTATTAATGTACATACAAAGAGCAATGGTTCCTGCACAGAAACCTGTGGTACACCGACTGGCGAAAGAATTTCAAGCACAAAACCAACCCCCCACCAATTCTTGATCCAATATGCCAACTTGCCTTGGATCCCATTGGTCTGTTGGACCAACCTTCCATGTGGGATATTGTCAAAGGCAATAGTGAACTCCAAGGAACCCACATCATCTGCACTGCCCTCAGCAATATTTTTAATCGTCATTTTAAAGAAGACTCAGCTGAATTCATCAGACAGGATCTTCCTTTACCAAATCCGTGCTGACTATCCCTAATTGTCCCTCAGAACTGTTTCCAATGATTTCCCTCCCCCTGTTGTCAGACCATCTGCTCTGTAATTAATTGGCCTATCCCGGCTTCCCTTCTTGAATAAAGGAACCATATTAACGATCCTCCAGTCATTCGGCATTTCACCTGTGGCCAGCAAAGTATTAAATATATCCACCAGGGCCCCAGTAATCTCCTCCCTTACCTCCCACAGCAATGTAACATACATTTCCTTGGGCACTGGGGATTTCTCCACCTTTATGCCTGTGAAAACATTTAATGCATACTTATTGATCTTAACATGTTTTCGATCCTCACTATTCCAACTGAAATCCCCGGCTACAATGCCTTCCTACTGTGTGAATACAGATGGGAAGTATTCATTGAAGACTTCACCTACTTCCTGTGGCTCCATGCACAGATTGCCACTTTGGTTTTCAACAGGCCTCACTCTTTAGCTGGGAATCCTCTAACTATGACCATGTCATAAAATATCTTGTAGCTTTTCCTTAATAGTGTCTGCCAAGGATATTTAATGACCATTGCTCGTCCCTCATTTCTAAGGGAATTGAATTTGAACCAGGTGGGCACCAGTATTCCTTGGTGGTGTTGGTTGGGGGCCGGTGGGGATGGAGATGGAGGTGGAGGCGGGGTTTGGTTGGCTGAACGGCACGCATGAGGCCTGACTGGTAAGGGAGATGAGCTGAGAGCATGGATTGTCTCTGGGGACTGCAATATTCCAACCAGAACAGAAACATGGCTGAGAGATATAGGACATAGATACACTGCTGGGCAGGGAACAGATACATCCTTGGCTGCAATCCCACCATCTGCTGAGAGTCCTGCTTTCACCTCTGCTGTTCTGGTCCTCACTGAGACAGTACAGGGGATCCCAGACATCAATCCTGGCCTATGTTGTATTAGTGATCTCTGTAATATCCTCCATTCTTGATTATCCTTCCTCTGATTGGAATCTCCTCTCGTCCCCACAATGCTCTCTGTTTCTGTCAGGTTCTCTAACATCTAACACACTAATCCCTAAACTTCTCGAATAGATACTAAATTCCATCATCCCTGTAAACCCCTACAGTCCTATCTATCCCTGTAAGATCCTCCCACCAATACACCCTCCTAGTCAATACGTTTGTCTTTAACCTCTCCATCCGTACCTATCTAGGAAAACTTCCCAAGCTCCTCCAACCTTCCTTATCTGTGAAAAACTATTCAGTCCATTGAGCTGTCCCGATCTCTGTAATCCCTTCCAGACCTAAAATACCTCCGTCTTTGTAACTATGTCAGGCTCTTACCTGAGAATCTCACTATCTGTGAAATCTCCCAAGGAACTCTTGACCTTAAGAGCCTTCTCCATCTATTAATATCCTCTATGGCTGTGAATACATCAAGTTCTATCATGGAATTCCGTCTCTACAATCCTAATGATGACAATAATCGCTTCCTCTCTCAACCAGACTCAATCTCTGCATAATCTATTAGTCCCTACTCCTCTTACTGTGCATGTTATCTCCTTCAGTCATTACAAATCTTTATACCCTTAATGTTCTCACCTTATCACCACACTATTTATTTTTGTTACCTTCATGAGCTTTCGTAATTGTCACTGTGACTCTCACCATGTTCCATCCCTATATCCTTCCGTTTCACTGTAAAGTCCTTCTTAATCTTAAAACCCTCCCTCTATTTCACCTGTTCCAGTCTCCACAACTTTCTCTAACTCTGGAGAAATTATATAGTTAAAGCTGCTCCAATAACCTCAAATCCTCCTGATCTTTCTAAATACTTTTCATTGTGAAACTCTCCCCGTCTCTTTAACATACTATCCTACAGGGTTGAAAGCCCTCCCTATCTTTCTATGCTCCTCCAAAACCTAGAACTGTTCCAGTCTTTGTAACTTTGTTCTGCACTTGGAAACCTCCTGGTTGCTGAACCCTCCTCAGGCACTGCACTTTCTCTATTTCTGCTACTTTCCCCTGCTCTTAGAAATCCCCCTGTCTGCGATCCCCTGCAGTCTCTGCAGTGCTCCCTATCTCGAACCACCAACTGCTTCCACAACCCTCTCTACATCTTTTACCACTTCCAGTCCCTTCAGCACCTTCTATAGCTGCAAACTCGCCATTTTCCAATGCTACTCCACTTCGTACAATGGCTGTCAGAATCTGAAGCCCACACTCTCTCTAACCTGCAAGTCTCTCCATAATCCGTTAACATCTACAGCCACCACTGCTATCTGTACCTTTCCTCGCTCCTCCAGTCCTACTAAGCTTCCTATTCTTGCACTAACTAATGCCTGTGTATCTTAGTACTGTCCTAAAAGTTTTCATGTCTCTGCTAACTGTTTCAGCCCCGCCACTATCTCCATAAACTTCTATAGCCCTCCCTTTCTGTGAAACCTCTTCCACGCCTGACAACACCCCAATATATGGACCCCATTTAATCTTCGCTTGTTGGATAATCCCTTGAAATAGCTGCCTATTTTCCGATCGTAGCCCCAACCCAAATCTTTGTGATTCCCAGTTTCCATAAGACTCACTTTCAATGTCAGCTCATCCAATCCCCACATCCATCTGTAACCTCCTTCTCCTTCTACAATTTTTCTATCTTAATCTATTTAAACCTCACCCCCCCAACCCTCCTGACCACAGGAACCTCTTTCAGTTTATGCAACCCTCCCCATGTGTAACTCTCTCCAACCCAGTAACCTGACATTCTCCATTGCCTTCCTATCGATGTAGCTTTCAGAACCTGGAAACCTTTTTATAACTGTAAATGTCTTCCGTCACTACAACGTTCCATATCTCTGTTAGTATATGCAATACACTTCTCCCTGAAACACCCCCTGTCTGTGCCTCTCAGACTGCCTGCCTCTCCCTTCATCCATCCCTATTCCTATTTTCAGAATCTAATCCAGCTCCCACTATCTCTGTAAATTCCTCAAATCCGCAAACCCGTTTGTCTCACTGACATTCTTGACCAGATGTTTAACTCGAACATCCTCGAGACCCTGTTAGCCTCCCTATCTCTGTAACCTCTACCCATGCGTTCAATCCCTCTCTACTGAGGAATGACTCCCTGTATTCGCCATAAGGCAGATGGAATGACAGTGAACAGAAAATGATGGAACTGTCATTCCGGAGATGTAGCTGCAGAATGACCATCACTGGGAAGGGAATATTGAAGGGTTGTTGGGATCAAGGCAGGACAGGCAAAAAGGCAACAAGTTGCGAAGAAAGGATGAGGTTAATGCATTACTGAGACAGTCACGTGGATATGACAATCAAAATTTGCAGTCTATTTGGGTGGAGCTGAGAATAAACAAGCAGCAGCAAGCGTTAGCAATAATTCTTTTATAGGCACCAGACAGTGGTGGTAATGTCAATATGGTTGCGGTCAGGACACTGAATATACTTGCAGCAATGGCAGGATAGTAACTGTGTGTGACAGTAGTCTCCATCCCGACTGGATAACTAACGAGTATCAGGGCTGTAATGGATGGAATCCTGGATTGTATATGAGATGGTTTTCCAGAACATCAAGGAGCCATCAACAAAATTCTATGTTGTAGACCAAAAAGTTTTGAAGTGGCATTTAGACAGAAACATGAACGGACAGAGAATAGAGGGACATGGACCATGTATATACAGATGGGACGAGTTGAGAATGATATCAAGGTGGGCCGAAGGGCCTATTGATGCACTGTTCTATTTTCTAACTTCCCAGCATTTGTCCGATCAAAGTACTTCAGAATCTTGCATGTTTCATTCAGTTTCTCTTTCATTTGTCTCAACTTCAAAGGGTTCATTCTCAATCTACTCCACCTCTTCTTATTAGAAAATCTCTCCATTTCCAACATCAGCCGAGTGGACCTTCTCTGGCCTGCCTCTGATACAAGGATATCTTACCTTCGGGCACACACACTGATCATAATATTCTAGGTGTAGTCTGACTTGTACCTTGCATCGTTTTATTAAGACCTTCCTATATTTAGACTCCATTCACTTTGTAATAAATGACAGCATTTGATTTGCCTTCTCTATTACTTGATGACCCTGTAAGCTACATTTTTTTCCAGATTAAAAAAACATGAACTCCCACAACCCTTTATGGTTCCAGTCTAAAAACAAATACTGTTATCCTGACAGTAAGTCTAGAGCATGCCGAAATGAGTGAAAAACGACATATCAATAAAAAAAAACTGAACCCATAGAAACACATTTTATAAAAGCTAATTTGTTTTTGTGCCTGTTGGATTTTATTTGTTGGTGTGAATATAAATGGCAGAATAGATAAGGGTGTGGTGGTGGGGTGGGCGGTGGGGAGGTGTTGGTACGGAGGGTATGGTTTATTTGAATTTTCAGAAGCCTTTGTGTAAGTTTCAGTTAGGGCTAAAGAGTAACTAGGTAGAGAATAGGGCACCTTAAAGATCAATAAGGTCACCCATGTGTGAAACCAGAGGAGATGGGTGAGATCTTAAAAAAAAAACAGTCTTGTCAGTATTTACTCTGAAGAAAGACATGGAAGCTCAGGAACTTTGGGAAATAATTTGCGATGTCTTGGAAAGAATCCTAAACAGAGAAGAGAAAGTGTTGGAATCTCAAAACAAATAAAGGTAGATCAATTCTCAGTAGCTAATTAGGTCGAACCAAGAATGTTGGGGGAAGCTAGGGAAGAAATTGCTGTGTCCCTAACAGAGATATGAATATTATCAACAGACACAGTGAGGTGTCAGAAGACGAGAGGGCAGCTAATGCTGTTCCATCATTTAGGGTTGCAGGGAAAATCCAGGAAATTACAGCCCCGTGAGCGCAGTGATTGGGAAGCTGTTGAAAGAGATTCTGAGAGAAAGGAGCTCCATATATTTGGTCAGGCAAGGGCTGATTAAAGATAGTCAGCATGGCCTTGTGTGTGGGAAACCGTGTTTCACAAACCGGATTGACTCTTGTAGGGGGTGGCCAAGAGAGAGATGAAGGCAGAGCAGTCAATGTTGTCTACATGGACTTCAGCAAAGCATTTGACATCGTTTAAAGATATGTCGAACATCTAGTCAAGAGGAAGAAGGAAGCTTACATAAGGTTGAGGACGCGAGGATCGTTATCCCCCTCTAGGGTTATATGGGTGCAGCACGTTGGCTCAGTGGTCAGCACGGCTGTCTTATAGATCCAGGGACCCAATTTCGAATACAGTCCCGGGCGACAGTCTGTGTGGAGTTTATACGTTCTCCCCATGTCTGCGTGGGATTCTTCCACGTGCTCCAGTTTCCACCCACCGTCCAAAGATGTGTAGATTAGCTGACTCAGCCATGGTAAATTATCCATAGTATTCAGGGAAGTGCAGGATTGACACGTTAGTCAGGGTAAATGTAGAGTAATAGGGTGGGGGAATAGTTTTGGGCGGGATGTTCTTCAGAGGGTCCGTATGGATTTGTTGGGCCAAATAACCTTTTTCCACACTCTGGGGACTCACTGAAGGTAGCCAGGAAGGAACTGAAGAATGGACTTAGTACAGCTAGAATGGGACATGAAAAAGCTTTGTTGGGAAGGATTAAGGAAGACTGTAAGGCATTCTCCACTTATGTGAGGAACAAGCGGATGGTCAGAGTGAGGGTAGGGCAGGTCAGGGATAGTGGAGGACACATGTGCCTGGAGTCACAGGAGGTTGGGGAGGTCCTTAATGCATACTGTGCCTCAGTATTCACTACTGAGAGGGACCTCGTCATTTGTGAGGACTGCATGAAAAGGGCTGATATATGTGAACAGGTTGATGTTAAGCAGGAGGATGTGCTGAGAATTGTGTAAAACATAAAGATAGATAAGTCTATTGGACCAGATGAGATATGCCGAAAGTTACTACATGAAGCGAGGGAGTGGATTGCTGTGCCTTTGGCGATGACCATTGCACCCTCACTGTCCACCAGAATCGTACCAGATGATTGGAGGGCGGCAAATGTTAGTTCCTTGGTCAAGAAAGGGAATAGGGATAATCCTGGGAATTACAGACCTCACTTTCTTAAATCTGTGTTGTGCAGATTATTAGAGAGGACTCTGAGAGAGCGGATTTATGACTCCGTAGAAAACCATAGTTTGACGAGACATAGTCAGCGTGGCTTTGTAAGGGACAGGTCTCTTCTTCACAAGTCTTATTGAACTCTTCAAGAATGTGACAAAACACCTTTATGCTCATTCAGAAAGTACAGAGGCATGGGATACAGGATACCTGTCTGTCTGGATATAGAATTCCTGGCTCATAGAAGACAGAGGGTGGTGATAGATGGAAAGCATTCAGTCTGGAGCTCGGTGACCAGTGGTGTTCTGCAGGGATCGTTTGCAGGACTTCTGCTCTTTATGGGTTTTTTTATATAAACGACTTGGATGTTGTTGTGGAAGAATGGGTTAGCAATTTTGCCAATGACATGGAGGTTGGTGGAGTGGTGGAAAGTGTGGAAGTCTGTTGTAGGTTTCAGCAGCATATTGACAGGATGCAGAGCTGGTCTGAGAAGTGGCAGATGGAGTTCAATCTGAAAAAGTGTGAAATGATTCATTTTGGAAGGTCGAACGTGAATGCAGAATATAGGGTTCAAGGCAGAATACTTGGTAGTGTTGTGAAACAGAGCGATCTTGTGTTCCACATCCATCGATCCCTCAAAGTTGGCACCCAAGCTGATAGGGTTGTTATGAAGGATTATGTTGTGTTGGCTTTCCATTGCTGGGGGATTGAATTTTAATGCAGTGAAGTTATTCTGCAGCTCTATATACCCTGGGTTAGACCCCACTTGTGATATTATGTTCAGGTCCCCTCATTACAGCAAGGCAGTGGAAGCTTAGGGAGGCTAAATTGGAGGTTTACCAGAATGCTGCCTGTACTGGCGGGCACGTCTTCTGAAGAAAGGTTGAGAGAGGTTCGGCTTTTCTCATTGGAGTGAAGAAGGGTGAGGGGCGAGTTGCTAAGATGATGAGAGTCATAGATAGAGTGAATAGTGAGAGACTTCTTTATATCATGGCATACATGGCTATTCTGAGTGGGCGTAATTTTAAGGTGATTGGTGGATGGTTAAGGAGAGATTTCAGATGCATGTTCTTTACACAAAGTTTGTGTGTGTTGGGGGTGTGGAATGCACTGCCAGCAGTGCTGGGAGAGTCAGATACATTAGGGACATTTAATACACTCGTGGTTAGACACATGTATGGCATTAAAATTGAAGGTATGTAGGTTAGTTTGATCTTACTGTCAGATAAAAGGTTGGCACGGCATCATGGCCGAAGGGTCTTGTGCTGCACTGTTCTGTGTTCTGCGTTCCGTATGGTAAACTGGGTAATTCGCTCAGATCAATGTAAAAGCATGTGGCATTCAGGAGGAGCTAGTGAACTGTTTGCAAAATTGGCTTGATGGTAGGAGACAAAGGGTGAGGGGAGACATGTTGTTTTTCTGACTGTAGGTATGTGATCGGCGGTGTAGTAGGCCTACTGTTGTTTGTCATTTGGATAAATGGTTTGGATGGGAATATTGGTTTCCTGGTAAGTAAGCTTCTTGTGTGAAACTGAAATTGGTGGGAAAGTGGACAGTGAAGAAGGTTATCTGTGATACAACAGGAAGAACAGTACTGCTGGGATAGTGGGCTGAAGAATAGCAGATGGAGTTTAATGAGATAAATGTGAAGTGTTCCATTTTGGTGAAACAAACCAGGGTGGGACTTGTACATTTCATGTTCGGGCCCTGGGTCTTGTTGTCAGTCAGTGACCCAGTGACGCAGATAGACAGTTCTTTTAAAGTAGTGTCCCAAATAGACAGGCTGGTGAAGCAGGCGTTTGGAATGGTTACCTTCATTGGTTAGAACACTGAGAGTAGGATTTGGGATGTCATGTTGTCTGAACAAGACATTGGTGAGGAAACAATGTTGATCAGTCAGATAGAACTCATCTGGTTCAGTTACCTCCATTAGTAAAGCACATCTGATATTCTAACCTGGTTTGACCTACATGTAAATCCAGACCCACAGCAATATAGCTGACTCTGATCTGCCCTTTGGACAATGAGCAGTGGCAGCAAAGAATACTGGTCCAATCAGTGACCACCAGATCCCATGCATGAATAAATAAAATACAGATGTCCCTCCCTACCTTTGCAATCCACATCTGCAGCAATCCGTACTGGCTTTGTAACACGATCCAGGCTCTGACCACGCTCTGTAACACTCTCACCACCTCCAGCACCTTCACCTCTCCCTGTTCATATCGTGTCATTAAGCCCTGACAATGATTCCCATTTCCACTGCCCTTCTCCTGCTAGTCGACCCTTCGCAATCCCTCTAATACTTACTGCTTAAACTCTCTCTCACTTCAGGATTTTAAGTGGTGATCTTCTAAGCCTCATAATCAAATATGATTCATTTTATCCTGAGTGAGGGATGTCAGGTAATTTCTTGCTGAGGTTTTGACTTTTGCAATGGAATTTCCTTTTGTTGAGTAATTTACACTGTTCCTTCAAATGTTTTCCACTGTTCATTTAAAGACACATGTTTCAGTCTGTTTCGCCTGTTTACCTTGGCCAGTTCTCCGCTCATACCCGTGTAATTGGCTGTTTTTATTTCTAGTTGTAGCTTGTCCTTTCTGTAATTCCTTTAAAACTTTATATTTCTTTAAACTGCACTTTATCCCAATTTCCCGGAGGATCTCCCCAGGTGACATCACTCATTCACTAAGTTTCATCACACAACATTCGCTCTGAGATCGTTATGCCCCGAGCCAGTTACACAATGTGTTATTCAAAGAAGCACTGAAAATAAATCTACAATCTGCTCTTCGAATATCACTCCGTCATTATGATTGTCAAGATTATATGAATGTTGAAGTTTCACTAAATTATCACAATACCTTTATTAAAAGTTCCAATGAGTTCCTGGTTAATGCAGTGATGAGCAATGAAATGCTGTTCAATTGCTCAATCTCTTCTGTTCCTTGTGTCCTTGGCAAGTAGTAGCCAGAATTTACATTCAGAATCTCTGTGTCACAAATCCATCCACCTTATTGAAGAAACTTTTTCCATTCCAAAACAAAACATATTTTACTCTTTCCCACTATTTCCTGTCACAAATCGATTCGCTGATATATAGTTTTAGTTAAACTCTGTCCCATCCTGTTCCTTTCCGCTTGTCTCTGGCCACATTCCTATGCTGTTCTGATACGTCATCTTTTCTCTTTGAATTTGGAAAGCTCATTTCACCTGAACCCTGTCCCTGCATCCTCTCTGTCAGTTTAAAGCCCTGTCCATACATCTACCGACATGATTGGCCAGTGGGACCATCAGAACGGATCTTTTTTGAAAAAAATCAAGTATGTGTTATGGATGTCTCTGGCTGACCATACTTTCTTGCCCAGCCCTAACCTGCTCTTCAGCTAAGTAACTTGCTCGGCCATTTAGAGGATAATTAAGAGGCAAACACTTTGCTGTGGGGATGTCATGCCGACCACGTGAGGATTGACAGATGTCCTTCTTGAAAGGAGAACTATTTGGATTTATTGTGCATCAGTAATGATATTTATGGATTGTCAATTACTATATTTAAAATAGTTGATTTCAAATTCCACCATTTCTGATGGTGGGGGTCAAACCTTCCTCCCCCAAACATTAGCTGAGGTTGTGAATACATGCTCTAGCAATAACACCACTAGGCCAACACTTCGCCTGCTGACAGGCTATTCATCCCTGAACACTGATACCAGTGCATCATGGAGCTAAACCTATTTTTTCCTTCATGATTGTTTGATCCTGATACCTTCCTGCAATCTGGTGATATCACTCAGTATCTCTCCATGTGGTATTCCTCATTGCGTGGGTACAATTTCTGCCGTTGTCAGCGCCTCTCGATCTTGCAGCTACTCCAGATCCTGAGCCAACAGAATTCTCCACTCCAGAGAGACACAACAGCACAGGCCAGGAATGGAGACTGGATTTTCCAGATCGTTGGGGGACTCACTGCCATTCTCCATGTATAACCTTCACTGCATCAGTCTAATTTCCCATCCTGTCTATTTCTCTGTCTCCTGCAGGTAATTAGTCAGTTCCTGACTCAATAGAATTCCCAACTGCTGGGTGCCTCGTCTATAACCTCATTGAAGATGGTTTTTTAGCCAGAGGGACAAAGGGCAGGGAGATCTGGAGTCTTCAGTAAATCCTGCAGTGAGGTAAGATCACTCACAGTGCACAGAGATGACAGCAATGAGAGGATTCCAAAGATCTGCTAACAAGACATGACATAAATACAGTGCTGGAGGGGGAGCACAGTACAGACACACCCCAGGTCAATCACCACCCCTATTGTAAGTTTTGTTGCATTGGGATAGCATCGGGAGTGTCACAGTTATCAATCCAGGCTTGTGATGTCTTAGTGAACATCAGAATAACAGAGGGGAAATCAGGTTTCCCATGCGTTTGTGGGAATGCTGCCTGGGATCTTTCTGTTCTGTGTTCCCCCTCCAACACTGTACATATACCATGTCTCGTGGACCAGTGTCTTCAATAATTTTTAACTCCTATAACAGTTCCTGTCCCTGTAACCTCCTCCCTTCCTGATAGTCCCTCGACAGATTTGAAATATACTGCATTCCAGACGACCATTTCCATCGCTGTAACTTGCTTCAGTGCCTACCACATGCCTTATCTCAGTAGTTTCCTCCTCCAATAACTGGAGAAAGAGGCATTCAGAACTAAAACATTTCCTTCGATCCATCTAGTCCATGCTGATCACGGTTCCTGAACAAATTGCATTTACCTGCGTTTGTTCCCTATCCCGTCAAACCTTCTCCTCTCCATGTACCTGCCCAAATGTCTTTTACATGATGCAATTATACCTTTCTCTACAACTTCAGCGTAGCTCATTCACTATATGCACCATTCTCTGTGTTGAAATGTGCTCCTCTGGTCGCTTTTAAGTGTTTCCTCTCCCACCTCATATTTATGACCTCGAGTTATGGATTCGCCTACCCTGAGTTAGAGACCTTCAGTATTCACCCTACGTATACTCCTCATATTTTTATAAACCTTTATAAGGTCACCCCTCAGCCACCTACACCCAATGGAAATACGAAGGATAATGATACAAATATCTCTGCCACGGTCCCCACTGCGACTTTGCCACAATGTTCTGGGATACACTTGTTCAGGACCTAGGGCTTTCTCTACCTTTGTGTGCTAAGACCTCCAGCACCACCTCTTCTGTAATGGGGACTCTTTTCAAGACATCACTATTCCTTTCCTTTTGTTTCCTAGTCTAAGTCCACAGTACGTTCTGACATGAAATATTCATTTAGTGTCGCGCCCATTTCCACACATGAATGGCCTTCTTGATCTTTGAGGGGCTCTATTGTCTCTCTAGTAGCTTTTTTGTACTTGTATGCTGTAGAATCTCTTCGGATTCTCCTTTACCTTATCTGGCAAAGCTATCTCATTCAACCCATTTTGCTTTCCAGCTTATCCAGCCCCTCTGTTTCTGTCAAACACTTCAGTATCAGTAACATCTTCGTCAATCGTTGCTCCATTTACAGTTTCAGAATATGCTTCCTAAAGCAGGAGGATCGGAATTCAAAAGAGTACCCCAACTGGAGTCCCAGCAATGTCTGATACAGTCGTATCATGATGTACCAACTCAGCTACTCAATGCTATGACCCATGAGGGCTAGTGTGCCAAATCCATTTTCCCCATCCTGTCCACCTGTGATGCCACTTCCAACGAACAATGTAACTGCATCCCTTGGTCTCTCTCCGTTCGAAAACACTGTCCAGAGCTCTGCCATTAATTGTATTAGTCGTCCCTGGTTTGTCTTAACAAAATTCAATACCTGAATTCAGCTCCATCTTGCATTTCTTGACCCACTAGCTCAGTTGGTTCAGATCACCATTGATAGCTGTATTCACTGCTCACTATAACACTATTTGATATCCACAAACTTACTAACAATAATTCATATATTCTCGTTTATGTCAATAATGCACATGTGTGGACCCTGCACCGATCCTTATGGTACACTGCTGGACAGAGGCCCTCAGTCTGCACAACAACCCTCTCCCACTACCCTCTGTCTCCTACTCTCAAGCCCATTTTGTGTTTGTTTGGCTTGCTCTCCCCGATTCCATGTGATCTAACCTTACTAACCAGTGCACCACGCTAAATCCTGTCAAAGGCCTTGCTGAAGTCAGTATAGACAACGTCTACTGCTCTGCCTTCATCCATCTTCTTGGTCACCTCTTCAAAAAACTCTATCAAGTTTGAAGTCACGGCTTTGTATGCACAAAGCTATGCTGACTATCCCTAATCAATCGTTGCCTTTCCAAATGCATGGAAGTCTTGTCCCGCGGAATTGCTTCCACCAACATTGGCAACACTGACATCAAGCTAATTGGTGTTTATTTCCCTGGCTTTTCCCCGCAGCCTTTCCTAAATGCTGGCACAACATTAGGCACCCGCCAGGGTCTGAGCTCACCACCCGTGGCTGTCAGTGATAGAAATATCGTTGTAAGTTTCTTATTTAACTTACCCCAATGTCCTGGGATGTACTTGATTAGTTCCCAGGGAGTTGTCTAATTTTAATCTGTTCAAAAACCTTCAGCACCTCCTGTTCTCCAATGTGGTCTCTTTTGAAAACTTCACTGTTTATTTCCCTGCTTCCCCAGTGTGTATTCCACAGTACGTTATGACGGGCAGTTTTTGTTTCGGATCTCACCCATTTCCTGTGGGTTCACACATGGATGGCTTCATTAATTTTTTAAGAATCACATTCTGTCCCGAGTTAATCTTCTGTTGCTGATATACTTGTAGAATCTCTCTGGATTTTCCTGAACCTTCTCTGCCAAGGCTCTGTCAGTTCCCCTTTCGGCCCTCATGGTTTCCCTGTTTAGAATATTACTGCACCCACAATGTTCTTCAATGGTTTGAATTAATCCAGCTGGCTGTATAGGATACGTGTCCCCTTTTGTCTTGACTAGAACCTCAATATCCCCAGTCATCATGTGTTTCCCACTTGTGTCAGCATTGTCCTTCACACTAACAGGAGTATGCTAGCCCTGAAATATTAATTTATCTCTCTTTTGAAAGAATCCCACTTGCCCGACGTCCCTTTACATTCAAATAGCCTCCACGAATCAACTGTTGGACAGTCTTGCCTAATTACCTTCTGGACTGGGGCAAGGCCAGTTTTGATCTTTAACTTGTGGACCAGGCCTGTCCTTTTACATCGCTATTTTTAAACTAATATAATTGTGGTGACTTTGCAAAAGTGCTCCCCCACAAACACTTCAGCCCCTTTCTCTACCTTGTTTCCCAAGGGGATTGGTCAGGTTTTATCCCTTTCTCCAGACGGGCCAGTTACACACTGATTGAGAGAGTTTTCTTGAACACACTGAACAAATCCCTCCCATCCAAGCTGTGAACACTGTGGCAGACCCAGTCTAGTTTTTTGGAAAGTTGAACTCCCCGACCATTGCAACCCTATCCTTCTTACAGATATCTGAGATGTCCGACATATTTGCTGTTCAATTTCCCGCTGACAACTGCGGGCCTGGAGCACAGTCATATCAAACTGATTATTCATTCTTATTTGTCAGTTCCACTAACATAGCTTTCCCAGGAACATCCTCTCTCAGTGCTGCAGTGATGTTTTCACTGATTCACTCCCCCTACTCTCATGCCTCCACTTCTATCCTTCCTGTTGAATCTGTCCTCTGGAACAATGATCTGTGAGTCCTGTCCGTCCCTCAGCTGTGTTTCTCTAATTCCTGTGATTTCCCAGTCCCATGTTCCCATCTGTGCCGTGCGTTCATCTGCCTTACCTGTCAGGCATTTTACATCAAAATAAAGCTTAGTTCATCAGTTTTCCCTCATTGCCTGCTGTGCTCTTACCTGGTTATCAATTGAAATTACTCTGTTGAAATTCTGTCCCTGACACAACCTTCAGACTGCAGCTTGAGACCACCCCCCTCACTGTGGACAACAGCCTCACCTTTCACGTCTTTAGCAAACCTACTAATGAAAACTTCTGCTTTCACATCTGAGTGATTAATGCCCCTCATATGTTCCTCCCCATCTCTGTGATATTCTTCAATTACTGCATTTCTCATTATTTCTCTCCAGAGCTTCCAATCCCCTTGATTGATGTTCGGATATTGATCCCTTGCAGCATGTTTAACACAAGTAGCAGCCTCCAACTCCTCAATGCAACTTGCCCTTGTAACCTTTTCAAATACTACAGCTCACTGTCTTTGTAATATCTTCCATAATCTGCAATCCAGTTGATTTCTGAAACCTCCTCCAGAACAGCACTCTACATCTCTGTGTAACTGATGGGAATGCTGCAAACCTGCCTTCACAGTCCTCACCATCTCGCTGAGCTCCTTCAGACCTACAACCCTCAGCATCTCTGGCTCTTCCAATCCCTACACTTCTCCCTGGCTGTGTGAAGTGATTCAGACCTTCAACCCTACCTATCTTCCTCACTCCTGCAGCTCCAACATTTGTCCATGTCAATGTAGCTCCCAGCACCAGCAATCCTCCCGGGCTCAATAAACTCCGCCAGCTCCAACTATCACCCCAACTGTCTAATATCCAGTGTCTACAGTCCAGTGCCTGCAATCCTCCCTTTCTCCTAAAACTTCTGAAGCTCCTACTACCACCAATATCTGTGTAATCTCCAGTCGAGATAATCCTCCCAGTCTCTGTATCTCCTGAAGCTCCAACGACCACCCCATCTGTGTAATCTTTAGTCCCTATATTCCTCCTTATCGCTGTAACTCCTTCAGGACTGATATCCCTGTAAATCTTCTTGACATCTTTCAGCCCGACAACCTATCTGATTTCTAACCACCAACAGTGATGTCAAACCACCCGAACTCTGTAACATCCTCCAGTCTCTACAACCCATCTTTTCCCTGTTAGCTTCTCTGGTATCTGTATTCCCCTTTATCTCCGGTTACAGATCCTTGCTCAGGGGAACAATGTCTCAGTACCGAATCTGTAAGAACACATGAATCTTCGGTGTATCAATAAATTTGCCTCATTTTCTAAATTTTAACGACTGTAAGTTCAACCTCTCCACCTCTTCTCATCAATACCCCTCCATTTTGAAAACTAGCCTGGTGAATTTTCTCTGGGCTGCTTCCAATGCAAGGACATTTTCCCTCCAGGTAGGGGACCAAACCTGTTCATAGTATTCTCAGTGGGCAGACTGGAGTCCTCTACAGTTGTTACAAGCCTTCCCTATTTTTATTCTCCATTCCCTTTGGAATCAATGCCAGCATTCCATTTGACTTCTTTATGTCCAGCTGGCCCTGTATACCACCTTTCTGAGATTGATACACAATGATTCTTAAGTTATTCTGTGATGTAGCTTTCTGCAGTTGATCTGAAACCAAGAGGTGACAGCAACAATCAGGAAAGTGCTGGAATGTATGGGAAACAATATGCCAGAAATGATAACTGCACACTTAGAAACCTATGGAAAAAGCGCAGTCCATAAGACCATCATATATAAGAGCAGAATTAGGCCATTCGGTCCATCCGCCCTCTTGCACTATTTGATTATGGCTGAATTGTTTATCAACCCCAGTCTCTCACTTATTCCGAGTAACCCTTGATCTCCTTACTCATCAAGAACCTAGCTATTTCTGAGTTAGATACACTGAATTACTTAGCATCCACAGCCCCATGATGCAGTAATTTCCACTGGTCTATCACCCTCTGGCTGAATAAATTCCTCCACATCTCTATTCTAAAGGATTGTCCCTTCACTCTGAAGCTGTGCCCTTGGACCCTTGTCTCTCTCGCTCGTGGAAACATCTTGCCCCCGTCCACTCCATCCCGGCCCCTCAATATTCTGTAAGTTTGAATGAGATTTTGCCGCCGCTGCCGTCGCCGAAACTTCATCAAGTGCAGACCCAGAGACTTCACCTGCTCCACATATGACACAAAATTAATCCCTGGGATCTTTCTTGGAAACCCATTTCTCGTACCCCTTCACATTCTTTGTCCAGACTCTTAATGTATAATGTGTCGAGTGTCATCCCAAAACTGACTCCTGCGGTTCTCCCTCATCACCAGTTCCCATCGTGAAAAAGACCCCTTTCTTCACACTCTCTGCCTTGTGCCAATCAGACAAATCTTCTATCCATGCTCAGCATGTTGTTCTGAAATGGAAATGTCATTTCACACCCACTGCTGGATTTATTTTTCTGGCTGGATGTAAACAGCAGAGTTTCCCCATTACCTTCCCATCTGTAATTCCCTGGAGAAGGTGGTAAGGAGCTGCCTTCCAGACCCATTGCAGTCCTTTGGGTGTAGGGACAGACACAGTGCTGGGAGGATGGAGCGTGCCTTGGAGGGCACCTTGGAAATGCTAGTGTTCCCGTGCACTTGGAGCTCCTGTACCTCCAGGGAATACTGTTTTCGGGTTTGTGAAATGCTGTTGAAAGGGCCTGCCTGAGTGACCACAATGCGTCTTGGAGATCTTTTATTCCGAAATTCATTCATAAACATGAGCTTTGTTGGCTGAGCCAGTACTTATTGGCGATTTGGAATTGCTCCTGAGAAGGTGGTAGTGAGCTGCCTTCCTGAGCCATTGCACCAGCCGTTGGAAGTGTTGTTATCTGTGTCCCCTCCAGCAGGCTCTACTCCTCATGTCTGTAACTGCACACGGACAATGCAGCTCTCTCTTTAATATCTGACATTCTCCCCGCCATATGAATCAGACAGTTCCTCACAATATCTCACCTCCTCCATTCCCATCTGTGCTAGAGATCACTTAAATTTATTTATTCCTGTTTAAACCTCTGATCACATAAAATCCCTCCCTTTGAAAATGGGTAATTCCTTCAGCTTCTATAACTCTCCATATAACTGTAATCAATGATAGCACAGGTTCCCTACCTAAATCTCTGTAATTTCGATGGTTGTGTGTGCCAAAATGGCAATTTTCTTCCTCCTTATCCATCTCAGGACTTCCAGCCCCTACAATCCCACTATTTGGAATGCTCCCATTCTCTGCACCTCCTCATGTCCTGAGGGTACTTGAACATCACCAGTGCTCCAAAAGTTTATATTCCCCCAGTTACTGCAGGTCTTCTAACTCTGTAACATTCCAACAGTCTCCAGTACCATACAACACTTGCTGGCTGCCAATTTTCATTTGTTGAAGTCTAGACATCTCTGCAAGCAAGTCAGAAAAAACCCTTTAGACTCTAAAAAGCTCCGTCATGAACAAGCCACTATCTCTCTATTTCTTTTGCCTTCTTCAGTGTCTGAAACTCTCGCTGTGTCTTCCAGTAAACTTCTTCAAGTGCTGCAGATCTGCCTAGCTTCCCAAATAACCTGTTCCATCGCATATAGCTCGTTCAATCATTGTAACACCCCCTGCTCTGTCCAATCCTCCTCTTTTCCACTGTTTTCCAGGCGCAACAGCGATTCTGTAAGACAGTAGTGCGGAACTGGATGTTATAAATCTCAGCTGAGGCTTGAGGCCTACCTGGGAGTCATAAAGGCAGAGAACCTGAGAGAGATCAGCACAGAGCGGGAGAATATAAATCAGTAGCGAGGATGGAAGCTGACTGGAACTTGGAGTTGGAAAAAAAAGGGAGCAACATGGAGCAGGAGCATGAGGCTAACATATCTGGGAGTTACCGAAGCAGCAAAGTGGGAGGATATAAATCAGCACTGAGGATCGAGGCCTACTTGTACATGGGAGTCACAGAGACGGTGACACTGTGAGGGAGCAGAGTGGAGTGGGAGCTGGAGGATTACACGCACCTGGGAGTGACAGAGATGGTGACACTGTGAGGGAGCAGAGTGGTGTGGGAGTTGGAGGATTACACGTACCTGGGAGTCACAGAGATAACTTTCTGCTGCTGGGATCTGCCTGCACTGACTTTGGAAGAAATGCAAGAGCCATCACAGAAAGGCTGTAAGTTCATTGGCTCATAAATACACCGTTATTAACGGTTAATTCCTGTAAGTCAGCAAAGTTAGTTTTTCAACTTCTGAAGTAAGGATTGAACTCAGAAATAAGAGAGAAGGTGAAATTCTGAGCCAATGTAGTAAATTACCCTCAGGAAGCCACAGTTGAATAAGGGACTTAACCATATTGTTATTTCCCGGATGTTAACTTCATTTTAAGGAATTAATTAATTACTCAAGACATGTTGCATTTTACGACATTGCAAGACATATTTGTCAGATGGGAAATGTGTTCTGTTACATTGGGAAGTAATAGATCCTACTCATGTCCTAGATGAATAGGGGGTCTTGGAGATCAGACAGTGCTAGAGATGCTGAGAGTTTTGGGGATAGCACACACACAGAGCAGATCACCCTGAAGTCATGACAGCCTGAAATAAGGAAGGGAATTGGGGACTAGGCAATCGAAGCGAAACAGCGAATCCAGGAACACCCTGATATCTCCCTCCCAATTCAGTTTCCCAGTTTGGAAGCTGATGAAGTTGCGGCCTGATCAGGGGAGGACAGTCAGAGTCATGTCTGTGGCCCCACAAGCAGCCTGACTGTACTGGAGGGGAGGGAGAAGGAAGGAGGAGCAATAGGCACAAGAGAGTCAGGAAACTGAAGAAGGTGTCAGTGTCTCTGCAATTCCAGGACAGTGGGGTTAAGAGTGTCACTGTGTCTGCAGGACATTCGTCTGGGTTACATTGGGCAGTCCAAAATCACAAAAATATTGGTAGGAATGACCTGGGTAGGTAGGGTGAAGTGGTCTGGGAATCAGAATTTAGGGAGCTAGGTGGATGTTTAGCAAGCAGGACCTCAAATGTAGCAATCCCTTGGTTACTGCCAGTGCCGTGTCCAAGTGAGAACAGAACTCGGAGTTTTAGGTAGATGAGAGTGTGACTGGAACGACGGTGCAGCAAGAAGGGCTTCAGATTAAGGGACATCAGGACTGGTTCTGAGGAAGTCAGCAATTGTGCAAGGTGGATGGGCTAACAAGTGACAGAGCTGGGACTGAATTTCTTACGGGTTTTTTTGGGAGGGATTGAATATTACTTGGCCTGTGCTTACGATCCAAAAAGAAATAGTAGAGAATACCAGGATTCTCAAAATACTGGGAGATACAGTTGGTACTAACTTACAACAAGTTTATCAGTGGAAGATGGAGTAAGAAAGAAAGTCTTAATCTGAGGTCCTCTGCATGGACATGAATACTCGGAGTGTGGGGAGTTACAGATGCAGATTAGTGTGTGGAAATTTGATGGACTGATCACCGAGAGCTGGCTCAAGGAATGGCAGACTAAGTGTTAAATATTGCTGGGTACAAGGGATTCTGAAATGATAGAAGGGAAGGGAAAGGATGAAGGTCGAAATATTGGTTTTGATTAGCGTTAGTTAAGGAGTCCAAGAGAAAGAGGATCCGTCCAAGGACAGAAGGAACTTGGCTGGAGCTACGGAACAAAAACTATACACGACACTGGGAGGTACAGTCTGTCGGCCAGCAACCAAAGAAATGATGGAGAATAAATATGCAGGATCATTTCAGAGCGATGACAATACTACAGATTAGTTATACTGAGAAACTTAATGTGTCCAGGTATAGACAGAGATACTGGTGGTGCAGAGTCAGGAGGGGCAAGTGTTCCTGGATTAGGTGGATGGGAGCTCACTGCAGAAGTATGTGTCCAGCCCAAGACAGCATGTACTGTTGGACCTGGCCCCACAGAAAGAGGTAGCAAAATGGCCTAGTGTCAGTAGGGGAGGGTTTTGGGATGCAGCGATCATTTTATTGTAAAATTCATGATGATTGTAGAGAATGATACTCACTCAGGAAACCTCCTCACCTTTCCCTCATCTGTCCCAGCACTAACAGCTGTAACAACCACTTCCATCTCCCTTAATACCTTGTTGCTAATTTTCACATACGAGAAGGAACCATCCCACAATAGGAGAGAAAGAACTAAGAGAGATCGGGGGCTCCCCAACATTCGGCTCCACATCACATCACAGGGGAAGGATCCTGACCCTAACAACCACGAGAGACTGACTGAGAGTGGCCAAGCTCCCGGACTGGGATCTACAGTGACTGACTGTGGACAATGATATCAAGCTTCCTGGTTTTGTGGTTGTGCTAAATACCAAGGCAATACAGCAGGCGGGTGAGCCTGGTAGCTCTGGCTGAGGGGAGACACTGCTGAGGGCAAGGTATTCAAGGTAATACTTCTGTGAACATTGAGGTCAGTTCAAAGTGAGTGCGTACAAACATGGAGTGAGCAGCCCAGAGGGAAAGCCCGTGAGCTGGGTGTGTGTCCCTGAGCACAGTGTCCTTGCAGCAGCATTGAGTGTGCACAAACACGGAGTGAGCAACCCTAAGGGACAGTCCATGAGCTGGGTGTGTGTCCCTGAGCACAGTGTCCTTGCAGCAATATTGAGTGTGTACAAACACAGAATGAGCAGCCCAGAGGGACAATCCATGAGATTGGTGTGTTTTTGTCCCTGCGCACAGTGTCCTTGCAGCAACATTGAGTGTTTACAAACACGGAATGAGCAGCTCAGTGAGACAGCCCATGAGCTGGGTATATGTTCCTGAGCACAGTGTCCTTGCAGCAGCATTGAGTGCGTACAAACACGGAGTGAGCAGCCCAGAGGGATAGTCCATGAGCTGGGTTGGTGTCCCTGTGCACAGTGCCCTTGCAGCAGCATTGACTGTGTACAAACACGGAGTGAGCAGCCCAGAGGGGTAGTTCATGATGTGGGTGTCTGTCCCTGAGCACAGTGTCCTTGCAGCAGCATTGCAATGAGAGTTGTCAGTGCACCCTCAGCTGCAGCATTGAAGTACAGAAGCGTACTTTCAGTGGGTCGGAAATGTGCTGGGATGGCATGGTGAGCTTAGCATGTGACAGATGCCAGCACTGGTGGGTGTGGAGTACATGCAGCTTCTGTCTGTGCAGTGTCCCCCGAGACGCTGCTGTCCAAGTTAGAAGGCTGCAGGAGCGGGGGGCAAGATCGTGTCATCAGTTACCAGCATGGACTTTCACGTCCAATTCTCCATATTGAGTTTCCCTACTGTGAGAGGGAGGGAATGAAGCTGCAAGTTGTTGAGGAGAGATCCACTGAATGTGACTGTTATCATCAGTAATTATTCAGTCAACATCTTGCCACTCCTGCACTCAAATTTTGTTTTAAAGAGAAGTCCAGCACAGGAACAGGCCCTTCAGCCCAGAAAGCCCGCACTGACACATAATGCCGTTCTCAAGTTAAAACGAAAGTTTTTGCTCCGACACCCTCTATGTCATTCTGCCCCCTACTTCCTCATATTTGTGCCAAGATCACTCTTAAACGTTGCTATATTAGCTCCTTCTCCTCCGTCAGTGTATTCCAGGCACTTACACATCCTGTCTGGAAGAGCAAAAATAAACCTTGCTGATCATATGTCCTAAACTTCCTCCCTTTTACCAAAAACCTACCATCCTGAGTAATTGATATTTCTACTCTTGGAAAAAGAGCCTCTAACTTCCTTCTATCTATGTCTCTGATAATTTTGTAAATATCTATCAGGTAGCCCCATAGCCAATGATGCCAAGATGCACACAAACCGTGTTTGTTCAACTTCTCCCACTGGCTAATACACTCCAAACCAGACAACATCCTGGTAAACCTTTTCCATACCCTCTCCAACACTTTCACATTGTTCTGCTGGTGTGGCAACCAGTACTGTACACAATATTCTAAATGTGCCCGAACTAAGTTTCTCGACAGCTGCAATCTGACCTGTTAATTTTCATACTGTACGCTCCGATGCATGTCTGCAAGTTTGCTGTCAGATTCTTGATCACCCTCTCCACCCGTGTTGCCACTTCCCGGGAATTGTGGATCTGTACACCTAGATCCCTTCGGATGTTGATGCAATCAGTAGTTCTTCCTTCCACTTTAAACTTCTCTCCAGCATTAGACCTTCTAATATGCATCACGTTGCAACTGTCTAGATAAGGTTACTTCTGTGTTTTCTCTGTCCAAGTCTGCAGCTGACCTCCATTCTGCTGTATTCTCAGGCAATCATCCTCACAATCTGCAACTCCACCAAAATATTTACAGATCTCCAGTCACAAAAACACTTTTCCAACACGACTGTGACCAAGCAGTTCTCTATCCATCTTCCTAACTGACCGCTGATCCCATTTCACTTCACCTTCTGTATGAGCTTGCCATAAGGACCCATATCAAAGGCCTTGCTAAGGTCCAATTGGCCAACATCCAGCCCCGTGCCCTCATCAATCAATTTTGTCACTTCCTCAAAATAATCAATCAAGTTTGTGAGACATGATCTTCCCCATGCAACTGTGTTGCCTGTTGCTCGTCAGTCCGTACTAGAGTACTGTTGGAGCTGCACTCATTCGGACAAGTGATTATTCCATCATATTCCTGACTTGAAACTTGGAGGTTAGAGTCCCTACAGTGTGCAAACAGGTCCTTCAGCCCAACCAGTCAACACCAACTCTGAGAAGAGTAACCCACCCAGACTCATTCCCCTGCCCTATATTTACCCCTGACTAATGTAACTCAGACGATGGACAATTTAGCATGGCCAATTCACCTGACCTGCACATCTTTGACTGTGGGTGGAAACCGGAGCGCCCAGAGGAAACCCGTGCAGCCACGGTGGGAATCTGCAAACTCCACATCGACAGACACCAAAGGCCAGAATTGAACCTAGGACTTTTGTGCTGTGGGGCAGCAGTGTTAAGCCTTGATCTCTTGACAGTTACTGTGCAGTGGGAGGTATGTCGGGCCGTGGTGCTTACTGTACAGTGGGAGGTATGTCAGGCCGTGACTGTTACTGTACAGTGGGATGTATGTCGGGTGTGAGGTTGCAGACTGAGTTGTCCAGAGTATGATTCGGCCGCTGCTGTTGGCCAATTGCACCTCATAGATACATTATCATTTGTTGCTCAATCTGTTTACCTTCTGCCCCATTAAAAGCCATATCATGGTGAGGAGGGTCTGCAAAATGTGAAGTTCGCTCATAAGGGCTGTGCAGGGAACATTCTTACCGATATATGAAATGGAGAGGTGTAACTGCAGTAGGCAGATTGGTGACAATGTGGTCAATTATATGTTTCCCTATTACTGATTCCAACATAACCTGCCACAGAATAGTCTTGCAGCCGTAGGATCCAGCATCAATGCTGAGCACTGTGTTGAATATATACCAAGGAGCTGCCCCCTCAGCCTGGCTATGTCCTGTCAGTGGGACAGAACCTACCAGAGAGGGTGCTGAAGTTACCAGGGACACAGTGCTGTTCTTAGAATCCTGTTTTGCAGACAATATTTGACTGTTTTTTAATTAGTCCGTGGGAATTATACTACAGGTCACTTTTATATTTTGTATAATGAAGTGTTAATATCACTTTATCTCTTACATATTTTAAAATAAACCAAACATCAACATTTTTCAGTTGAAAATAATTGAAGTGAACAATAATTGAAATACCAGAGCGCAAAACTAACTATTACACATTTCAGTGACTGTAGTAAACAGCCGATTCAAGTTCAGATCAGGCAGCAAAGCTGTTGGAAATGACTTTGTGGAAAAGGCTGAATTCAGACACAGTGTTACTGTCCCACCATGACCTCCAAAATACTGGCCATCTCGAAAATCTGTCCAGAGAGCTTCCAAACTGGATCTGGACAGTTACTCACACAATCCCTCACAATAGACTGGTTGGAGACATACCTGAACAACAGGGAGAGGTGTGTGTGGCAGACTGGTCAATGGACTAACACATGTTGCTGATCCAGACGCAGTTCAACATTTGTAACAACGACCTGTAAACAGCCATGTCTTGCAAGTATGCCACCTAGACTCTGTAATTCTGCACCTTGGACCTGATCCTGAATGAAGGTGTTATAAAGGTGATGGGCTCCTGCAGCACATGGCATCTTACATTGAATCCCTCATAAACCATATCCAGTGTATGTTATCCCCACAATGTGAGTATCCAAACAGAATTGTGCAGCTCAATTGATGGTCAGCATCATCCCAACCCAACGTCCTTGTGTGTGACTTGAGCTGGAAATCCCTGTGTAAATGTTTGCAGCATTGTTCTAACCGTTAACAGCAATGTCTCTTTACTGAAGGGCTGACATCCTTTCGAAATACCAACTTTTAGATTGTGCAATAAGCACAAAATCCACCCATTTATTCCGTTCATTTTTATAACAATAATATGATGTGAGTGGCCAACTCACAGTAAGGAGCATTGAAATGATGAATCTCATTACCATACCCAAGACCACATTATTGTTAAGTACAAGGACATTGAAAATATTCATTTATTTTCCCTTGTATTAATATTCGTAAGTCATAAACGACTCTCCTGCTCCTCAGATGCTGCCTGAACGGCTGTGGTTTTTTTTTTATCAGAACCACACCTTTTGACTCTGATCTCCAGCATCTGCTGTCCTCACTTTCTTCCTGCTAATAGTCAGAATCACTTTCATGGCAACAATATCACTGCGTTTTTAAACATGTTACAGTCAGATATGAGTACATTTTGAATTGCTTCTGTCTATCTCAGAGCTCAGTAATGTGAATGTGAATGTCAAAGTCTGTGTGATGCCCGGTACGTAAGCCATGCCTCTGAGAGACTGACAGAGTGTTTAAAACAGCATATCTCTTCAGCTGTTCACAACAAACAGGATTCTGCCTGGACCCTAACAGACTGAGCTCACAAAGCCCAAAGCACAGTGTCCAGCATTGAACACGTCTGGACAATCTTTTCATTTTCAATTATACATGGAATATGATTAGGGCAATATTTATTGCCCAGGTCTTGTTACCATTGAGAAGGTGAGGGTGAGCTGCCACATTGAACCACTGCAGTCAATGTGCTGTAATTAGACTTACGATACCATTCGGAAGGAACTTAAAATAGTGGCACTGAAGGAAAGGCAATATACATCCCAAGCAGGATGGTGGAAGTGAAAGCGAACATGGTGATGATCTTATGTATCTGCTTCCCTTGTCATTCTTCACGGTCATGGTTTCAGAGGTACATTGTCAATGCCTTGGTAAATTTCTGCAGGGCACCGTGTAGATGGCAGGTATTGCTTCTCTTGAGTGTCAGTGGATGAGGGCTGAAGCTGCATTCCAAGGCAAATGGGGAGGGGGCGGGTATTTCATCACACACACATTCAGTGTGTGCCTTATAGATGGTGTATACGTTTTGGCATTCATAAGGTATGTTATTTCTACAGGATTCCTTGCCCTTGAGATATTCTTGCCGCCAATTAATTTATATGCGTCAAAGTGTGACGCTGGAAAGGCACAACAGGTCAGGCAGCATCTGGGGTACCGGAGAGTCAGCGTTTTACATAAGCCCTTTACAGGAATGGGTGATGAAATTATGTGGTCAGTCCAGTTCTGGTTAATGGTAATCCCCAGAATATGGGTCGTTGGGAGTTCAGTGATGGTGGTGGCATTGAACGTTAGAGGACATGGTTCCATTTTCAGTTGTTAGAGGTAATCGTTGTCTGGCATGTGTGCAATGGAAATTGTACTTGTCACTGTTAATCACACGCCTTCATATTCCCATGTCCTTGTTGCTTTTGGATAAGGATTGCTTCAGTATCTGAGTAAATCACAAATGGTGTTCAACATTGTCCAATCATTGACAAACATCCCCAGGTGTTACTTCACTTGAGTAGGGATGGTCATTTATGAAACAACTAAAAATTATTGCGCCTAGGGTAGAGAGCTCACTTACAGCTCAGTGATGCTGTCCCTCTCTCTGAGCTAGGAAGCTTGCTTCTAGTTTCACCTTCTCCAAAGGTGTCTAACAAAATATCTGAATGCAATAATATTACAGTATCTTCCCCAAAACGTCGAGTGAGGAAATGGTTAGCGCAATCAGTTGGACGACTGGTTTGTAATGCTTATTAATACTAACAGTGTGGGTTCAATTCCTGTACTGACCGAAGTGCCTGAAAAGGGCTATCCTACTCAACCATTCCCTCATTTGAGGCATGGTGACTGTCCAGTTAAACTAGCGCCAGTTGTCACAGTTGAACGAGCGATCATCCTGTTGGGGTATGGTTCCCTACCTTTCCATTTCTGATCTACAGGTTTACCCAGAAACCCCTACTCTGGGAAACTGCGGCGGAGCTGAGATGGCTGCTCTCCAACAACCCCAGCCACGTTCCTTTTACCAGGTGTAACTTCTGCCAATGCAGATGATTCCTACTTTCTCCAGTTTTGCCGTTAATCCTGGATACGACATTTGGTCAAATGCAGCTAGGATCATGTTAAAAGTGCAGTCACTGTCACCTTACCTCTAGAATCCACTTGTGTGTTCTACTCGTTCAGCTTGTTTTACATCGTTAAACCAAGGCTTCAATGAGCCCAAGGAATGAGAGCCCAAACTGAGCTTTAGTGAGCAGGTTAGTGCTGAGGAAGTGCTGCTTGATCCCACTGTAGGTGACATCTGCAATCCGTTTATTAATGACGGTGATTAGAGCATCCATTGATTGCCTGATGTTTTGTCTGTTTATGTGCAGGACACACCCGGTGAGTTTCCCACATTGTCAGGTAGATGTCAGCGCTGTATCCCTGCAGGAACAGCCTGAATGGAATGTTATCAGGGCCCACAGACTTTGCATTCTCAAATCCCTCAAGCTGTTTGTAAATAACATATAAAGTGAATCGCATTAGCTGAAGAATTCCATCTGGAGGAGACTAAAATAGATCAGCCCATCGATATTTCTGTCTGAACATTGTTCTGCAAGTTTCAGCCTTAGCTTTTCCATTATTGTGCTGGGCTCTTCAATCTTTGAGGAAGGTGGTATTTGTGGATCCTCCTCCTCCAGTGAGTTGTATGATTGTCCACCACCACTCACCCAGACTGCATGTTAGAGGATTGCAGAGATGAGTCCTGATTCATTGGTTAGATTTGTGTATCATTTGCTATTTATACCATGTGGTTAGTAAGTGGCCCAATTTAGTAACTTCATTTCATTCTGAGGTGTATTTGGTGCTACTATAGGCAGGCCCTCCTGTATTCTCCATTTAGCAAGGGTGTATCACTGGCTTGATGGTCAGGATAAAGTGGAGTGTAAGTCAGGCAATGATAGTGAAAATTATACTGGATTAAAATACTGCTGCTGTTGATAATGACCCGAACCACCTCACACAGGCCAGTGCAAAATTCCAAAATCTATTGGAAATCTGCCCTGTTTAGCACAGTGATGGTGTCACAAATGCACAGGGGGTCTTCACGATGTAAAAGTGGAAGTTTGTCTCCAGAAATACTGTGTGCGGTGCTCACCGTTCCCAACACGATCATCGATCAATGTGTCTGCAGCCAGTACGTTGGTGAGGATGAGGTCAATTAGGAGAAAGTGAAGACTGCAGATTCTGGAGATCAGAGCATAAAAATGTGTTGCTGGAAAAGCGCAGCAGGTCAGGCAGCATGAAAGGAGCCCGAAATGTCGATTCTCCTGTTCCTTTGATGCTGCCTGACCTGCTGCACATTTCCAGCAACACATTTGTAAGTTAAGAGGTTGAGGTCAAGTATGTTTCTCCCTGTAAGTCATTTCCCACGATTTGGTGCAGACGCAGTAAAGCAGTTATGTCGTTTTGGACGTGACCATCTCGATCAGTAAGGCTGCTGCTGAGCCCCTCTCGGTGTTGAGTTTGAAATGGCCCACACAGTTTAGATTCCCCAGCTCTGTCACTCTGTCAGTGCATCCTCCAAGTGTTGTTCAACGTGGAGTGACACTGATCCATCAGCTCAGGTAGGGGAGTCAGCAGGAGGTTTCCATGTCAGTGTTTGATCTGACACCGTGAGGCTGAGGGAGGTGAGTCAGCAGGAGGTTTCCGTGTCAGTGTTTGATCTGACCCCGTGAGGCTGAGGGAAGGGAGTCAGCAGGTGGTTTCCGTGTCAGTGTTTGATCTGACACCGTGAGGCTGAGGGAGGGGAGTCAGCAGGAGGTTTCCGTGTCAGTATTTGATCTGACACCGTGAGGCTGAGGGAAGGGAGTCAGCAGGTGGTTTCCGTGTCAGTATTTGATCGGACACCGTGAGGCTGAGGGAGGGTAGTCAGCAGGATGTTTCCGTGTCAGTGTTTGGTATGACCCCATGAGGTTTTGTCATGTCACATTGTTGCTTGACAGTCTGGAGGACATCTCTCTCAATTCTGGCATAAGCTCCAAGGCATTAGGAAGAAGGAGTTTGCAAGGTCTTCAGGGCATTTAATTTTTATTACTGTCAACACAAGAGCCTCTCCTGTGTATATGACACTCACTCTTTGGCTCCCATGATTGGACCCTCCAAGGTCTCACTCCTTCAATTACTCTCTGTCCCTTGTCTGTCCATTCATCAACAAACCTATCCCTGTAAATATCTGCAAACCCGACACCCCTTCCAATCTCTCTAGCTTACTCCAGCATTACACCCGCTCTCATCTGTGTAACTTCCTCCAAACCCTACACCCTCCCTATCTCTCTCACCTACTCCTGCCCCATAACAGTCCCTATCTCTGCAAACTCCTCCAAACCCAGATCCCTCCCTATCTCTCTAAACTCCTCCAAACATGCGTCCTTCCCTATCTCTCTGACATCCTCCAAATCCTACACCCATCCTGGTCTCTCTAACCTCCTCCAAATCCGACATCCCTCCTTACCTCTCTGACCGACTCCAAACCCGACACCCCTCTGTACCTCTCGAAACACTTCCAAATGCTAAGCACTCCCTATCTCTCTGACCTCCTCCAAACACTATACACCTCCCTATCTCTCCAATACACTCCACCTCCTTCTCCCCTCCTTATCTCTGCGACCTCCTCTAAACCCAAATCCTTCTATAACTCTCTAATCACCTCGAAAACCTACACCCCTCCCGATCTCTCTAACCATTCTCAAAATCTACACCATTCTCTACCTCTCTAACCTCCTTCAAATCCAACACCACTCTCTATCTATCTAATGCTTTCCAACTCTGTCACCTCTCCATAACTCTGCAACCTTCTCCAAACTCAGATGCATGTTTGCAAGTTTGCCATCAGTCTTCTTGATCAACCTATCCACCCGTGTTGCCACTTTCCGGAAATTGTGGAGCTGTAAACCTAGATCCCTGCGGATGTTGATGCGGCCAGTAGTTTTTCCATCCACTGTATACTCTCTCCTGCATTGGACCTTCTAAAACGCATCGCGTCACAACTGTCCATATAAAGTTACATCTGTGCTTTCACTGTCCAAGTCTGCAGCTGACATATATCCTGCTGTATTCTCTGACAATCATCCTCACAATCTGCAACTCCACAAAAATATTTACAGATCTCCAGTCACAAAAACACTGTTCCACCACTACTCTGTCTTCTATGACCAAGCAGTTCTCTATCCATCTGACGAACTGAACGCTGATCCCATTGAACTTCACCTTCTGTATGAGCCTGTCATAAGGAACCATATCCAACGCCTTGTTAAGGTCCAAATGGCCAACATCCAGCCCCATGCCTTCATCAATCAATTTTGACACTTCTTCAAAATAATCAAACAAATTTGTGAGACAAGATCTTCCACACAAAACTGTGTTGTGTTTTGCTATTAAGTCCTAATCCTTCCATAACTCTAATCTCGTCCAAATCCTACACCCCTCCCTATCTCTCTAAACATCTCCAAAACCTACACCACCCCCTACCTCTCTAACTTCCTTCAAATCCAACACCACTCTCTGTCTCTCTAATACTTTCCAACTCCTTCACCTCTCCCTAACTCTGCAATCTTCTCCAAACTCAGATCCCTCCTTATCTCTCTAACCGCCTCCAAAATTTGCACCGTCGTTGTCCCCCTCACTGCCTCCAAACCATCCATCCCTCCCTCTGTCTCTAACCTCCTTCATCATATCTCCCTATATCTGTGACTTACTCCCGCCCCTACATATCTGTCTAAACTGCTCTCCCATATACCCTGTCACTGTAACCTTGTCCAGCCACTCCCCGCTCCCGACCTTGGTAAACCTCATCCAACCACTAGGTTCTCCTGATCTCTGTAACCTCCTCCAGCCTCTCCATACTGCCCCATTATTCTGGCATTCTCTATTACCTCTACCGTTTCTTACGTATATAACCTGCATGAACACATTTCGATTAGTGATTGAAAGGAATAGGTATATGCCATAGGGCAAGATTTATCAATGAGAGGAGGGCGGTTGTAATCCGATTAGGCAGGATTTAGGATGCATAGAATGGGGTTGCAAAATGCAGAGGATGGGGATAATCGAAATGTGGAGCTGGTTTAGAGAACAGACATCGCGTGTCCTTGAATAGCATGCCTCTATCAGGCGGGGAGGAAGTGATAATGTAAGGGAACCGTGGTTTACTACAGAAATTACATTCTTGTTAAGTCGATGAAGGAGGCTCATGTGACGATGAGACGATGGAGAGTTACAGATTAGCTGGGAAGGATTTAAAGAGAGAGTTAAGAAGAGCAAAGTGAGGACATGAGGAGTCTTCAGCGGGTCAAATACAAGAGAATCCTAATGCTTTCTATAGGTACTTTAGGAATAAAAGGATTGCGATGGTAAAAATAGAGCCAGTCAAAGACAGAAATGGGAAGTTGAGTGTGGATACTGTGGAGATCGGAGAGGTACAAAACGAACATTTTTCATTGGTTTTAACTCAGGAAAAGGAAAATGTTATACAGAAGATCAATGAGATACGAGATATTTAACTGGAAAGGATCGCGGTTGGTAAGAAAAATGTGTTATCATTTCTAGAAGGATTGAAAGTTAAAACGTCCCCCGAACTTGATAGGATTTATTCGAGCATTCTCTGGTGCGCTGGGGAGGAGTTGTTGGAGCTTTTGGCTTTGATATTTGAGTCTTCGTTGTCTACAGGTTTAGTCCAGAGGACTGGAGGATTGCAAATGTTGTGCCCTTGTTCAAGAAGGGCAGAAAAGATGACCCAAGCAATTATAGACCAGTGAGTCTTACGACTGTGGAGGCAATGTTTTGGAAAGGATTATAAGAGATAGGATTTATAATCATCGAGCAAGCAACAATTTGATTGCAGATACTCAACATGGTTTCGTCAATGGCAGGACGTGTCTCTCAAACCTCGTTGAGGTTTCTGTGAAGGTAACCAAGCATATAAAAATGAGGGTAGGACAGTTGACGTGGTGTACATAGACTTTAGTAAAGCCTTTGATAAGGTTCCACATGTTAGGCTGTTGGAGAAAATGCAGAGGGATGGAATTGCGGGTAATTTAGCAGTTTGGATTAGAAACTGTCTTTCTGTGAGAAGGCAGCGCGTGGTGGTTGATGGAAAATATTCAGCATATATTACGGTTACTAGTGGCGTGCCACAAGGATCTGTTTGGAGCCACTGCTGTTTGTCATTTTTATAAATGACTTAGATGCAGGCATAAGTTGATGGCTTACTAAGTCTGCAGATGATACTAAAGTCGGACGAGCAGTGAACAGTATGGAAATATTTTGCGGGTTGCAGGGGGACTTGGATAAACTGCAGAATTGAGCTGAGAGGTGGCAAATGGAGTTCAATGCAGCTAAATGTGAGGTTATGCACTTTGGGGAAGAATAACAGAAAGGCAGAACACTGGGTGAATGGAAAGATTCGTGGTGGTATGGATGTGCAGAGGGATCTTGGATTCCATGTACATAGATCCCTGAAAGTTGCCACCCAGGTTATAATGCTGTTAAGAAGGCATACGGTGTGTTAGGTTTTATTGGTAGAGGGATTGAGTTCCTGAGCCGTAACGTCATGCTGCAAATATACAAAATGCTAGTGCGGCCTCACTTGGAAGATTATATACAGCTCTGGTCGCCCCATTACAGGAAGGATGTGGAAGCATTGGAAAATGTGGAGAGAAGATTTACCAGGATGTTGCCTGGTCTGGAGGGAAGGTCTTATGTGGAAACGCTGAGAGACTTGGGTCTGTTCCGATTGGAGAGAAGAAGGCTAAGAGAGGATTTGATAGAGGCATACAATGTGATCAGAAGATTAGATCGGGTAGACAGTTAAAGCCTGACATCAGCTTGTACGAAGGGCCATAGCTACAAATTGAGGGGTGACAGGTTTAAGACTGATGTCAAAGTCAGGTTCGTTACTCAGAGAGTGGTAAGAGCATGAAATTCCTTGCCTGCCACTGTACTTAACTCAGCCAGGTTAGGGGGATTTATACAATCCTTGGATAAGCACATGGATGATGATGGGACAGTGTGGGGAGTTTGTCTGAGATTAGTTCACATATCGGTGCAACATCGAGCACCAAAGGGCCTGTTCTGCGCTGTATTGTACTATGTTATATAAACACCTACATCTTTCCTCATTTCAGTAACCACACCCAGGCACTACAGCCCTCTTCATCTCTGTAACCTCCTCTACCCACTTCATCCTTCTCTATCTGAGTAAAAACCCCCAGCCGCTCTACGCATCCCTACCTATGTGAACTACATCCATCATCGACGGTCTTCCTGACCTCTGTCACCTCCTCAAGCCTCTCCGCACCTCCCTATATCGCTGACAGACTCCAACATCTAAACCTATTCAGATCTGCATAACTTACACCAACACATACATAAACAGCCTTCCACCCCTACTGATCTCTGCAATCTACTGCAGTATCTTCAGTCCTTCTTATCATCGTAGCTTTCTTCATTACGTATATCCTTCCATATTTCTGGAACCCACTCTAGCAATTACATACAGCCCTCTCGCTATAAACTCCACAAGCTCCTCCAAATCTCCCTGCTTTTCGAACCACTAACAGCCCCTACAGCCTTTTCTAAGTTTGTAAAGTCTTCCAGCATATAAAACCGTCCGTATCTTGGTAATCTCCCTGTTCAGTTGCAGCTTCCAACATCTGTAACACCCTCCTGAACCTATAACTCCATATCACTGTAACCTCATCTAACCTGAAGCTCCTCCGTATCTCTGTGAAGTTTTGACTGTATTCATTGACAGTGCATCTACACACTTTGGAATGGCGAATACTGAATACGCTGAGATCCTTTGAGGGATATGTTTTCACATCATCTTAGTCTCAGATAATTGGCCCCTTATCCTGAGATCTTGTCATCATGTTTTGGATTCCCAGACCCACAGAAATAATTTCTCAGCACCTGCCCTATCAAGCTCTTTCCACTCAGAAGCTTTTGCACTCAATCAAATCACTTTTCCATTTCCTGAGACTCAAGAACTTCGACTAAATCTATTCACAAATGCAGAAAGGAACACTCAGATGCCAAAGAGTGAAACATTATTGTATTATTCATTGATTAGTATCGGACATTGCTAGCTGGGCGATCACTAATTGCCCATACACCGTTGTTCTGGACATGGCGGCAGTGCACTGCCCATTTGAACTGTTGCAGTCACTTTGGTGCAGGGTCACCCACAATAATGCGAGGGATTGAAAATCAGGATATTCATCATGTGACACCTGCGAGACTGAGATATATTTCCCAGTTAGAATGGTAATTGCAGGGTTAGTGTTGCCATTGCTACTTCAGATGATCAAGGCTTGGAAGGTACTGTCGAATGGACTTTGGAAAATGTCTGCAATGCACCTTGTAGCGGGAACACACTGCCTCCATTGAGGGTTGATAGTGGATGGAGTGAATGTTGTGGATGTTGTGGCAATCAATCTGAACTACACATGTACCCTTCCTTTTCCATGGGCAGCATAGCTGTCCGAGATATGGTCTTTTTTCTTTCTTTCTTATTTTTAATTCTTTTTTTCTTTTTTTTTTAACCCCCACACTACCGCCTAACTGTGGTAGTGCTTATTTTTTCCCCAGCATCCATGGCGTGTGTGTGTACATCTGTGAGACGCAGTGAAAGACACAAAGTGCACAAATCTTTATTCAATTCCACCACCAGGAAGATAGGAAAACACCCGAGTGGCCAGTGACAAGCACTGCCCTTCACATCAAAGGGCAATGCTCTGTGATCAAAACAGTGAAGGGCAGGGTAGAGACTAAATCAAAATAGAGTTGGAGGGAGAAATAATGCACTCCACTCCCTGCGGCGCCCACCTCTCCCTGAACAACTCCAGGGTGTTGGTGGACACCGCGTGCTCCTTCTCCAGAGACACCCAGGCTCTAACGTAACCGTGGAAGAGGGGCAGGCAGTCGGCCCTAACGACCCCCTCCACGGCCCGCTGCCTGGACCTGTTGATGGCCTGTTTGGCCAGGCCCAGGAGCAGACCCACGAGGAGGTCTTCGGACCTGCCCTCCCTCCTCCGTACCGGGTGTCCAAAGATCAGGAGCGTGGGACTGAAGTGCAACCAAAAGCAGAGGAGAAGGTTTATAAGAAAATCAAAAAGGGAGTGCAAACGCCCACACCCAATATATACATGGTCCACGGACTCCACAGCGCCACAGAACAAGCAGTTGGGCTGGGAGTCCGTGAACCACCGCAATCTGCGGTTGCAGGGGACTGCTGCGTGCAGCACCCTCCACCGCAGATCCCCGAGAGAAAGGGGGAGGACTCCCGCATAGAGAGACCTCCACTGGAGATCTCCACCGCCCGGTGGCAAATGGGCATGCCAAGGCGTGGCCGGACGGTGGATGAGGGAGAAGATGTGGACGGTGTGCAGCAGCAGTCTATACAGGGCCTTCCTTTTTATATCTTTGAAAGGGACAAAATTAAAATTCCGGAGGCGGCTCAGGTTGTGGGGCACAGGATCCCGCGGGAAGTACGGGACCTTGGGGCCAATGTGAAATTCCGTCCGGGCTGGGGTGAGCGCGGACGGGATCTCAATGCACACCTGAGCGTCCTCCAACTGATGCACTACGTCAGGTCCGAGCGCCGCCGTTTTAAGGCATCAGATGGCGGTGGCCACGTACTGGACGTCTACCACTGCGCTGCTAGCTATGTCCTGCGGCAGCGTCCAGCCCAGGCCCCCGGCACCCAACACGTCCCAGACCCTGGTCGCTCTCGCCGCCATGGCCCTCCCCTCCGACAGTCACTCGAACCCGCGTGTACGGAGGTGCAGATTCCTGAGCAACGGCTCCCTGACGACAGTCGCTACTCTAGCCGGAGGGTAGGCGCGACGCGATTCGACCATGTTCCAAACAGTGATCGGGTCCTGGTAAAAGGCAGGAAGCATCTTGAGGGCGACCCCCAAACCGTCACGGTCGACGAACAAGAGCTGTGTGTCGTAGTTGAGGTTACGCACCTGGCGGAAAAAATACGTCGCCAGGGCGCTCCACCTAGGAGGAGGCTCGACGTAAAGGTTTCGCCGCAAGGTCTGAAGACGGAACGTTGCGACTTGGGTGCGGACACACACCAGCGACTGACCGCCCTCTTCAATAGGGACACTTAGAACCTGCACGGCGACCCAGTGCATCTTTTTGTCCCAGAAGAAGTCGACCAACGTTCTCTGGATGTCAGCGACAAAGCCAGGAGGAGGGACCAAAGTGACCATCCGGTACCACAACATGGCGGCCACCAGTTGGTTTATGACCAGCACTCGACTCCTGTAAGTTAGCACTCTGAGCAGTCCTGTCCAGCGGCCTAGACGAGCCGAGACTTTGGCCTCCAGTTGGCCGGCCAGGATTCCTCAGCGCGGCAAAGATTTGCACACAGGAAGTGCCATAAATGAGGATTAGATGACTTACAGTGTTGAGACACGGCCTTCGGCCCAACAAATCCACACCAACCTGTCAAAGCGCAACCCACCCAGACCCATTCCCGTACACCTCAATACTGCAGGCAATTTAGCATGGCCAATTCACTCTAACCTGCACATTTTTGGATTAGGGGAGGAAACCAGAGCACCGGCGAAAACCCACACAGACACGGGGAGAATGTGCAAACCCCACACACAGAGAGTCGCCTGAGGTGGGAATTGAACCTGGGTCTCTGGCACTGTGAAGCAGCAGGCTAACCACTGTGCCACCTATGAGGGGCGAGATATGGTCTTAGCTACTTTTGGCAATACGATTTCAATTTGTTACAATCATTGACTCAATGTAATTTAAATGAACAATTATCTGCTGAAACGAGTTTGTAATTGGCTGCATGGTCGCCGTGCCATTGCCACGTGGAACATAAGACGTCTGCACAGGATGAGGTTGTTGAACCCCTTGCGCCTCTTCCACAATTTAAGGAGGTTATAACCGATTTGTTACATAACTCATTTTACCTGCCTTTGTCCCAAATCTGTCACGATCTTTCCTACGCAAAAGTGTTTCTATCTCAGGTATTCAGTTGTAAACAAAGAACGAAACAATACAAACCAAAACAGGCAACAAGATGGATGTTGATTGGATAACCTGAAACGTGTCAACTCAGTGTTGACTACAGAAGGCTGTTGAGGGACAGTTTAAATGATGGGAAAATGTCCTTCACTCATTGCCTTTGCTTCTGTTGAGAATATTTTCTTCAACAAAGACAATTATGCAGGTTTTCAAAGTAAGAAATAAAAGATGTAAATTGTGTTTGGCATGTATCAAGGTGGTTGCAAAGGAAAAGTGGGAAATTTGGAGGTAATAATGCTCAGTTCAAGAGCCAGTGACATCACTATGGGCCTTCTTCACTCCAACAATTCTATAATTATGAGTGGACACGTATGGATTAATTATTCACGAAAATGCTGGAAACACAGGGATAAAGATGTAAATATTTATGAAAATTGAATGGGCCTCCACATGGGCAAGGTCATTGCAAATGACATATGGTGCAGAAACGTGCAGTTATCCACTTTATTGGAGAAATTAATGGACATTACATTTCATAAATTGTGAAACGTTTAAAAGTACTGATGTAAATAAAACTCAAGGTGTCCTTGTTTATACGCTGCTGACGTCTAACTTACAGTTGCAGCAGGCTATTTGGAAAGACAGTGGAATGAGAACCTTTATTGTCAGAGGATGTCAGCACAAGAGGAGAGACATCTTCCTTCAGTTGGAGAGGAACTTGGCCAAACTGCACCTGGAGGACTCTGTGCAGTTTTGGTTCTTTCTTTCAGTAATTATTTTATTGCCATCGAGAGAGGAAAGGGAATGTTCAGTAGGCTTCTACCAAGGACAATGCTATCCAAGAGGTCCATTAAAAACTTGGCCTGTGTTCCCTGGTGTTTCAAGGAACAAAAATTATTTTCATTGCAAGTTACAGAATACTGATTAGATTCCTGTTTCTAACTAATTTCTGGCTATTTGTGTAACGTTTATAAATTCAGTGGTATTTCGAACTGTGTCTCACTGCAATGGGAGACAGGTTGTTCTCACAAAAATAGGAACAGCAGCAGACTGGATAGCATAAGGCATAGGGACATCAATATGCCCAGCAGCTCAGCGAGTATATTCTGCCTTTCAGTTCAATGATGTTTGTTCTGATAATCCCCAAATCAACTTTCCTGCATTTTCCCCGTCACCTATGAATGAATGAATGAAAATATGTCTCTCCACCTTGAAGGTATTTTCAAAGTCTTCTTCAATTGTTGCCCTCACTGATATGTGACTTGGTCGTCTTTATTTCCCTCGTTCATTTCTAGCTCACTTTGATGCCGACCTCTCCTATCGCACCTCCACGCTGTTCAAAAGCACAATAAATAAATAAAGCTCAGAGCCTGTTATTATCTCCCTCTTCTTTCATATCATTTTAAGATACAGCTCATACAGATCTGGGGATTTGTCTACTCTCTACTCTGCCAAAACTTCCGGTTCTTCCTCCCGGTCGCTATCAATCTGTTAAAGGCTCACATGGTCACTCTCCCTGAATCCAGGAACTCCTTCGCCCAAGTAAAGACGGATATGAAATGCGTTTTTCACGTATTTTCTGTCTTTGTGCACAGGCTAACTCCTTGATTCGTAATAATCCCTATTCCTTCCCTGGTTATCTTCTTCCCCTGATATGTGGATAGAATATCTTGGGCTTCTTACTAATGTTACCCCCTAATGTTTTATCACGACTCCTTTATTCTCTTCTGCTGACTTCGTTAACTTCAGCGCTGCACTTCCTACATTCTTACAGGGATTCCATTGATCTGCTCACTTTATAGCTGCTTTAAACTACTCTTTACTTTGTTTTTAAGTTCTGAATATTTGTAGACGTCGGAGTGTCTCTCGGCTTGTTTTGCTAAACTTGATCTTAGATTGTAACATATTGGGCCCATGCTCTCACCAATTCCATTTTGAGCATGGACACTCCTCCCTCATCCATGCTATTCGACGACAGCTTTGCCCAGAAGTAAATGTCCCCAGACTACTTTGGCCACATCCTATTTTCTAACAAACTCTCCCTCCCCAATCCAAAAAACGTTATATTTGGAAGACTTTCTTTTGCCTTTTACTTAAGGAATTTAAAATATATAATATTATGGTCATTGGTCCTAACCCTCTCTCCCAATCCAGCCTCGAATATATGATTGACTTCATTCTCCACAATAAGGCTCAGCCATTAAGTATCCCTTGTTGTATCTTCTACATGTTGATATGAGAAGCTCTCAGCCATAAATCTCAACATATTTGTCCCTTCCTAAAACCACGTGACTACCCCAATAAATGTTGGATATTGAAAAGCATGAATAGAATTACCCTCTTATTGTTTTATACACGACGTGTGTGGTTACCCAATAGCTCCTGTACTTTCTTCTAACTGGACGTCTTAATGTGACCATAGGAATGTATCTGCCATCTTTTTATTCCAGTCTCTATTCACGAAGCCTCCACTTGAAGGGCCTTCCAAAATATCATCCATCTTTACTGCAGTAAATGATTCCATAATTAATAAAACCAAATCATGTCCAGCCTATAGTTCCTGTACTAGAGAATATTAAGTTTTCAGTCCTGATCTCCTTCAACCATATCTCCTTGGCACAAATGTCACTCCATCAAAAACACAACTGTCTATCTTTGTACACTCCTACAGACCCTACACACTTCACAATTTCTGCATCCTAGTCAAGACCCTGCACATCCCCCAATCTCTGTAACATCCTCCATCTCCCTACAACCCTCCATATCTCTGGAATCTCTTTCAGCCCCAACAACGCTCCCTTTCTCTGAAATCTCCTCTAGTCACTACACACCTCACTATCTCTGTAACATTTTCACCCCTCTACCCTAACTGATCTCCAGCATCTTCACCTCTTCCTGTAACTGAGGATTCCTCCAGCACGTACGTCGCTCCACAGGGCTGGAAACCACTCCTGAAATTTCATACCTCCCTATCACTATAAACACCTCAATCTCCTCCAGTCCTCCCTATTGTTGTAAACTCTTCCAGCACCTACAGCCTTCTCTAACATCAAGCCCATAAACCCATCACTATCCAGGCAATGTTTGTGTCCTGTTACAGCTTCCCTATATCTGTAACATTCTCCTACACCTTTACCTCCCTATTTCTGTAACCTCCTCTAACCCTGAGCTCCTACATATCTCTGTGAACTTTACATTGTTTTCATTCAAAGTGCATCTACAATTCTTAAGATGATGGATACTAAACACTCTAATACCCTTTGATTGAAATGATTTCACATCCTCTGACACCCAAATAAATTGCCCGTTATCCCGAGACTCTGTTATCGTGTTTTGGACTCCCTGACCCACAGAAATATTTTTCCAGCATCTGCCCAGTCTAGCCCTTGCAATTCAAAATCTTTTATACTTCAATCAAATCACGAATCCATTTCCTGAAACTCAAGAATATAGACGAAATTTATTTCGAAAGTGAAACCCAGATTGCAAGCTGTGAAACATTAGTGTATTATTCAGTAACAGGTATCAGCCATTGCTGGCTGGGCCATCATTTATTACCCATACACTGTTGTTCTGGACAAGGTGGCGGTGCGCTGCCGACGTGAGCATTTGCAGTCAGTTTGGTGCAGAGACACCCACAATAATGTGAGGGAAAGAAAGCCAGGGTATTCTTCAAGTGAAACCCATGGAATGGAGATGTATTTCCATATCAGGACAGTCATTGACTGTATGTGTAACTTGCAGTGGGTGGTTTTTCCATGGATTTGTTACCGTTGATATTGCAGATGGTCATGGATTGGAAGGTGCTGTCGAATGAACTGTGGTAAATATCTACAATGTATCTTGTTGGATACACTGCTTACATTGAAACTTGATGGTGGAGGCAGTAAATGTTGTGGATTTGGTGGCAAACAAGGTGGACAGTAAATGCACCCTTCCTCATACATGGACAGCATAACATATCCAGATATGTTCCTAGATTGCTTTAGCAATACAAATTCATTATGTTACAATCAGTGACTCCATATAATTTAATTAAACATTCATTTGTTGAAATGAATTTGTAATTGGCTGCATGGTCACCATGCCATTGCAACATGGAACGCAAGACGATAGAATATAATGAGCTTGTTGAACCCTTTGCGCCTGTTCCACAATTTAAGGACATTTGTTACGTAACTCCATTTACCTGCCTTTGGCCCAAATCTGTCACAACCTTTCCTTTGCAAAAGGGTTTCTTTCTCCGGTATTAAGGCGTAAACAAAGAATTAAACAATACCAACCAAAACAGGGAACAAGACGGATGTCGGGTGGATAACCTGAAACGTGTCAAATCAATTTTCACTATGGAAGGCTGCTGAGCGTCAATTTGAATACCGAGGTGATGTATTTCATTCATTGCCTTTTCTTTGGTTGAGAATATTTACTCAGAGGAGATTGTTCTCCAACAAAGCCAGTCAGATTGCTTTTCACAGAATGGAATACAATAAGTAGATTGTGTTCAGGATGAGTCAGGGAGGATACAGAGGAAAGGCAGGATATTGGTTGGAGGTAATGATGTGCATTTGAAGAGCCTGTGAATGCACACTGGGCCTCCTGCACCCTAACAATTCTAGCATTATAAATCCACTCGATGGATTAATTATTAGTGAAAAGACAGTAAACAGAGTGTAGGACTTAGACGTAATTTTTGTGTGGGAATATGTGCAGTGAGGAAGATGTAAAGATTTATGAAGATTGAACCGGCGTCCCCATGGGCAAGATCTGTGCAAATATTTATGTGGAAACAGAAGGTTATCAACTTTTTTGGCGAAATTGATGTGCAGTATAATTCTTAATTCTTAAAATGTTGGAAAGTACAGTTTTAAATAAAATATAAGTGTCCTTGTCTATAAGCTGCCGACATCTAACATACAGGTGCAGCAAACTACTTGGAATGTCAGTGGAATGGGAACCTTTATTGTCCGAGGATTTCAGCACAGGAGGAGTGACGTCTTGCTTCAGCTGAGTAGTAGCTTGGCCAGATTGTACGTGAAGGACTATTTGCAATGTTGATTCTTTATCTCAGGAAATATATTACTGCCACAGAGAGATGGCAAGCAAGGTTCAAGGAATATTCTTCCAAGGAATATGCTATCAAAGACGGCCATGACAAACTAGATCTGTTGTTGCCTAGTGTTTCAAAGAATGGGACTACATTTCATTGCAAGTTATAAACTAAAGATTGGATTCCTGCTTCAAACATATTTCTGCTTATCGGTGTAGTATTTATAAATTCCTTGAATTAGTCAGTTGCAATATGAACTGTGTCTCAGAGAGTGGTTGTTGTTCCTGCGAACATAGGGATAGTAGCAGACCGAGAACCATAAGGCATAGCAACAACAGTAGGCCCAGCAGCTCACCGAGTATGCTCTGCTATTCAGTTCAATGATGTTTGTTTTGATAATCCTCAACTCTACTTTCCTCGTAACCTTTGATTCATTGATTAAATATATGTCTCTCACCCTTGAAGATACTTAATGAAACAAGCTCAATAGCTTTCAGAACCTTCTACAATTGTTTCTCTCTCACTGATATGAGACTTGGTGGTTTTAATTCTCTCGTTTGTCTCTAGCACACCTTGTTGAATCTACATTTGATTGCACCCTGTCCTATCGCATATCTTCTGTGGCAAAAGCACAGTAAGAAAAGAGGGTCAGAACATGCAATTTCCTCCTTCTGTTCCCATATCAGATAAGATATGCTCATCCAGATCTGGGGATGTGTCCACTCTTTATTCTGCTACTCTCCCCGATTCCAATAAGTCAATCTCAAAACTGAAGACTGATATGAAGGACATATTTATCATATTCTCTGGATCCCCGCACAGGCTGCCTCCTTGATCCCTAATACCACCATTCTTTCCAGAGTTCTCGTCTTCCCCTGGTATTGCGATCGAACACCCGCTGATGTTTTATCACACCCCATTTTTGCTTTTCACAGAGACAGATCCTTCAGTCCAACTCGTCCGTGCCGACCAGATAGCCTAAATTAATCTCGTCTCATTTACCAGCACTTGGCCATATCCCTCTGAACTCTTCCTATTCATATACCCATCCTTATGCCTTTTAAATGTTATAATTGGACCTAATCCATCACTTCCTCCAGCAGATCATTCCTTACACTTGCCTCCCTCACCTCAAACATATTATCCTCTTATTCTGGACTTCTCCCATGCCAGGGAAATGACCTTGTCTATTTACCCTATCTATGCCTCTCATGATTCTATAAACGTCTGTAAGATCACCCCTCACCCTCTGCTATACCGGGGAAAACATCTCAAGCAATGCACTGTGTTTACTTTTAGCTTCACACTCACGGAACCTTACTCCCGTGTAAAACATTGTTTCCCTCCCCCACACTATCCATGGGAAAAGCCAAGAGTGCTGAGCTTCTGGAGTTGGGGGAATGCCACGTAGAATTCCTGCAATGTGGAAACACGCCATTCAGCCCAACAAGTCCACACCGACCGTCCAAAGCGTAGCCCATGTGGACACATTCCCCTATCCCATTCCACTACACTTACTGCACACTATGGGCCCATTTAGCATGGACACTTCTCCCGAAACTGCACATCTTTAGATGTTGGGAGGAAACCAGAGCACCCGGAGACATGGCAGGGAGAATGTGCAAACTCCACACAGACAGTCGCCCCCAGGCTGGAATCGAATGTGAATCACTGGCGCTGATAAGGCAGCAGTGCGAACCACTGATCTATCGTGCTGCCCATGTGTGCAGAAAGAGGTGGGGGCTGGGAACTTTGTTAATTGTACTACACAGTGGATTGTTGAGTAAGGTTAAATCTCACGGGATCCAGGGAGAGCTAACCAAGTGGGCACAAAATTTAGAAGCGCGTTGTTGTGGATGCTGGAATCCTTCATGAAAACAACAATTGTTGAAGATCGCATTGGGTCAGGCAGCGCTGTGCTATTCTATGATTGGATATTGTGGACGTGGAGATGATGTTTCCACTCGGAGAGGGGTTGAGGATGCCAAGTCATTGAGGGCATTTAAGACAGAGATAAGTTCTTGATTAATAAGGGGTGAAGGGTTATGAGGAGAGGGCAGCAGAATGGGATAGAGAAACATATCAGCCATGATGGACTGGTGGAGCAGACTCGATGGGCCAAATTGCCTCATCCTGCTCCTGTGTATTATGGTCTTAAAGCTGGGCAGATGACTTACGGGGTTCTCACAAACCATTTCAGAATCCTGAAGAGGAGTTTTTTGACTCGAAACTTTAACTCTGCTTTCTCTCCACAGATGTTTCCAGTCCTGCTGAGTTTTTCCTGTGTTCTCAGTTTTTGTTTCAGATTTCCAGCATTCACAGTTCTTTGTCTTCTTTATCAAATTCATTTCTTGCCCTTCCCAAGTGTCTGGAACTTCATCTCCCTGATCTACAAACTGTTCACTTACCCTAGAAATGACCACAACTTCCGGAGCCTAGCAAGTTGACAGTTAACATTATAGAGATTGTTAAAATCAGGAGGGGTATAGATAAGGTGTCATTTCCAGGAGGCTCAGAATATTTTATTGCTCCAGAAGGTGTAAAAGGGGGTCAAAGCTTCAACAGAAATCGAGCAGAGCTGAGGACAGACAACATTTAACTCTGTGGGAACAGGGAGATCAGAGGATTTAGAAATCAGGACCTGAAATCCGAGCTGACACCAGACTACCCGGCTATCAGTGCTTTGATTAGCAGTGCCGACCCGCTACCTTTACTGAGCTTCTCACTCGACTTGAATGCCACGTATCCCCTCGATATTCCGGATCCAATCCTTGTCATTCTGAAGCCATATCTCTGTAAGGAGTCTCAGATCATAATTATTCTCTACAATGTGTGCAGTCAATTAATTCGCTTTTGTTACAATGCAGCACACATTCACATACTGAGCTTTTAGTCTTATTTTTTGTGATGGTTCGAATCCAGTTTTGATTGCTAGTACATTTATTCTCCTTGTCCCTTTCTAACATTCTCTGGTGTTTGGTTTCCACATCACGACATTGCTCACTGGCCTTGATTTGGATTGGCTATGCTAAATTGCCCAGTGTCCAGGAATGTGCAGGTTAGGTGGGTTGGCCATGGGAAACGTCGCGTTATCGTTTCAAAGTAATAGAAGGAAAAGGACATTTGGCGCATCGACCCTGCTCCGCCATTCATTAAAATCATGGCAGATCGATCAGTCGTCTCAGCTCGTCCTAATTGCATTATCCCAACTTCTCTTAATTCCCTTACCACGCAAAAAACCCATCCAACAGTGTCTTAATTAAGCTGCCTCCACTGCTTCCTTGAGCACAGAATTCCATTAATTTACCATTAACCACAATGGTCCTGCCCTGAGTTGCCTCATCAAAATGCAACAGCTAATAGTTGTCTAAATTAAACTCCATCCACTACTCCTTGGCCCATCGGCTCATCTGATCAATTATAATTTATATTAAACTTTCTTTCCTACCTTATTCCCTAAAAGCTGAAAATCTCCATACCACACTCTCACCCTCCATTCTCACGTTGTTGGATCTAATCACGTAAGTCCTCAACCTAAAGGGTTTGGTTCATGCTGATTAACAGGCTCACATTCAAGGGGGATCTAACTGAAACGTACAGAACATTGAACGGCCTGGACAGAGTGGGCATTGGGTAGGTGATTCATTGGGAGGAGAGACTAATACCCATGGGCATAGCCTAAGCATAAAGTGAGAATGGAGATTAGGAGAAATTTCTTTCGCCAGAGAGTGGTGAATCTATGGAATTCATTGTCATAGGAGGCCAGGTGAGTGAGTATGTTTGACATTGAGATAGAGATGTACAGCACAGCAACAGACTGTTTGGTCCAACTTGTCCATGCCGACCAACCATCCCAACCCAATCTAGTCCCACCTGACAGCACACGGCCCCATATCCCTCCAAACCCTTCCTATTCATACACCTACCCAAATGCCTTTTAAATGTTGCAATCGTACTAGCCTTCACCACTTCCTCTGGCAGATCATTCAATAAACATACTATCCTCTGCGTGAAAACGTTGCCCTTAGATTTCGTTTGTATCTTTCCCCTCTAATGCGAAACCCTAGCCCTCTCGATCTGGACTCACCCACCGTCCGAAATGACTTTGTCTATTAATCCTATCCATGCCCCTCATGATTTTATACATGTACAGTTACAACGTTTAAAAGACATTTGGATAAGTACATGAATACGAAAGTTTCGAAGGTTTATGGGCCAAACACTGGTAGGTGGGCCGAGTTTAGTTTGAGAACATACTCAGCATGGACTCGTTGGATGAAGGGTCTGTTCAGTGCTGTCAGACTGTGTGACTGACCTGTACTGGTCTTAAAACCATTTTCTTACCTCGCCCCATAACCATCCACTTCTTTGTTGCTCAAAACTCAGATGAATGTCGCCTTGAATATGTTCAATGACCCCACTTCTGAACTCAATTCGTCTTCGTAATATTACCTCGCTCATTGCCTGCTGCATCTGCCCGACAACTGGCATTGACTGGTGTGGAGGGACTCTGAGACCACTCTGTCCATCCATACATCATTCCTGATGAAGGGCTTGTGCCCGAAACGTTCCCTGTCCTGCTTCTCAGATGCTGCCTGACCTGTTGTGCTTTTCCAGTGCCACATTTTTCGACTTTCACCTCTCGTCCTCACTTTCTCCACATTCCAATACATCACCATTTAAACATTGGACTGCTTCTTTTAAAAAAACAGCGAAGGCTATCCCTTCACATTGCGGCACTGCACTTGCCATGTGTTTGCCAATTGAAACACAGACCTTGACCAACTTCGGGAAGAGGCAAAAGACTGAGTTCTGAACAAAAACCGTCGCACACTCAAAACGTCGTTTCTGTTTACCTTTCCACAGATGCTGCTCGACCCGTTGGCTTTCTGCAGTATTCGCTGTGTTTGTTCGACACAAATGCTGCTTTCCATTAAAGAACTTCAATCCCTGTCCTCTGGTAATTGACCCCAGGCAATGGCAATAGGGTCTTCTGATCATTAACCTGTCCATTCACACCACGTCTTCTCCCATCATTGACAAAAACCCCTGGAAATCTCCAGTTAACCTTCTTTGCTCAAAAGAGAACATTTGCAAACTTGGGAATGTCTCCACAAAATGGAAATTGCTCATCCCTGGACATGATGCAAGTGTTACAATGGGGAAGAGGTTTTGGCAAAATATTGTCAGTTAGCAGGTGGAAAAATGTTCAGGAAGTAAAACAGAAATCCCAGTATCCAGCTTTGTGAATCTTTAGAAACTCTTTGGGAAATGGAATTAGAGGAGAATGAAGGATAAATTGTCTGACTGAGCAGAGATAGTCCAGACACCATCCCCTTGTTTAAGAGGCCGGGAGATTGACTCTGATATTCTCGGGAAATGAACTAACCCGAGACATTGAAAGAATTCTCTGCGCATCAGGAATTCAAACCCATTCTCAGCTTGGGGACAATGAGAAAATTCGGGAAGAGGCAAAACACTGAAAGGCTCGAAGGGCGATGTTCCCGGTGTAGGAGAGCTCGTTCCTCGTGACATGGATGTGCCTGCAGATGGTGGGATCAGACTGTCCCCATGTCTCCCTAATGAATGTCCAAGGCTTTACTATGGAAAAGTAAAACTGATAGAAGACAATGGTAATTTTGGGCGGGGCGGGTTGAATTATGAATTGAATAGTAGGTTCCTCAAAGACACTGTGCGGGCGGCGCTGGGACCTGTCTCTGTGGCGCAATTGGTCAGCGCTTTCGGCTGTTACCTGAAACGTTGGTGGCTCACGACCACTCAGGGACTGAGTGTTTCTTGTTCTCGCTCCGACCGCTTCCTTGGCTGCGAAAGTGCACGTTTTTAATGGTTTCAGGAAAATGTTTCCCAAACGGAAATCTTTTCCACTGAGGCAGCACAAAGGGGTTTCTGAATTGATTGAATTTCTAACGTAAAGGACTGCGGATGCTGAGGATCCGAGACAGAAAGCGAAATTGCTGGAAAAACTCTGCACCATGTCGGCATGAGGTACGCACAGTGCCAGGGGCGCAATGGATAACGCATCAGACTCCACCTACCTGCTTGAAATGCAGCTCACAGCTGCTTCACACACCCCAAATAATCTTTCTCATTGTCCTGAAGCCGGCATACGGTTTGAATTACTGATCTGCAGGAACGAGACTCTTTTCACTGTCTCGCGTCAGGAAATGTCCCTGAGAACATCAGAGTCAAGTCATAGCGATGTCAGAGGAGAGGAAGCTGAAATAGCCCCACACGCTGCTCACGGGCACATTTCACTTTCCCCAACTCACCGCCCCAACCACTGCGGCTCCTGGGAGTGGAAAGGGAAAAAACACCAAAACCCAGTCTCAGCTTTGTAAATCTTCAGGAATTAAGAAAACTGTTCATCCCTTCGGGTCTTCAATCCTGGGCAGACTGCGTTGATTTTAAATGGCTGTCCAGTCAGTGCCGATTCCTTTTGGCTAAAAAAATCTTCCTTATCTCATCCCAGCATTTCTTGCCACAGAAAACTGTGAGGCAGAGTTCATGTATATAGTTCCCTGTATGGTATTTTCTAAATAACATTCGTTTGCTGGTTGTTTGTATCGGGTATTTCAGGTTCATTAGCCGCTGTTTAAGTGTGTTGGTAGGTTTGTGGGCTACCATGATGCGGAGAGGGTTGAGTTGTCTGGCCATCATTTCCCAGATGTCGTTAATGTCAAGTAATGTGCTAGGGTTTCTGTAGACGTTGAGTCTACTTGTGTCAGTTTGTTGATGTGAAATCGGCACACTGGGTTTATTTGGTAGGTAAAAGGGAGGACGGCAGAGGCTGGAAACCAGAGATTAGATCAGAGTGGTGAGGGAAAAGCACAGCAGGTCAGACAGCTTCCGAGGAGCCGGAAAATCGACGTTTCGGGCAAAAGCCCTTCATCAGGAATAGAGGCAGGACGGTTCCAGGGGTGGCGAGATAAATTGGGGGGTGCTGGGCCGAAGGTAGCAAAGAGAACAATCGGTGAATGGGGGTGGGGACGGAGGTGACAGGTCAGAGAGGAGGGTGGAGCGGATAGGTGGGAAGGGAGATTGGCAGGTAAGACAGGTCCTGAGGACAGCGCTCAGCTGGAAGGTTGGAACTGAGGTAAGGTGGGGGGGAGGGGAAATGAGGAAACTGGCGCAGTCCACATTGATGTGCTGGGGTTGAATGTATCCGAGGCAGAAGTTGGGGCGTTCTTCCTCCAGGCCTCGGGTGGGGAGGGAACGGCGATGGAGGATGCCCAGGTCCTGCATGTCCCTGGCAGAGTGGGAGGGGAGGTTGAAATGTTGGGCCACAGGGCGATGGGGTTGATTGTTGCGGGTGTCCTGGAGATGTTGCCTCAAGAGCTGTGACTTGACTCTGCGAGGAGGCTCCAGTCTCCCCAATGTAGAGGAGACCGCATCGAGAGCAATGGATACAAGAAATGACATTGGTGTTCGCCTTCGAACTTCCGTGACCTGGGTTCGATTTCCGGGCAGGGAAGAAATTTTCAGCAGAGCTGTCACGCTCCATCTATATCTCCCTGGTGGTCTCGTGGTTAGGATTTAGCGCTTTCACCGCTGCGGCCCGGGTTCAATTCCCGGTCAGGGAAGCAATTTTCAGTGTGCTTTTGGGCTACCCATTCTCCTTAAATGCCCTGAACCGTTACTTCTTGGTCTTCGTCGTTACTGGCTGCTGCAGTGTGCAGTGGCTCGTTGAAATAGTGTCCTCGTTCAAATTTGTTTGTATGTGTAGGGATAATTACTTCTGCAGCTGAGTACTTGGTTCGCATGTGTTGCTTTCCTGCAGAGGCTGTTTTGAATTTACCATTGACTGTTCGCTCTACTGTGACATCCAGAAATGGCACTTTGTTGTTGTTCTCCTCTTTTGTGAATTTTATGCCAGTAAGGAGATTGTTGATGGTGTTGTAGGTTTCCTCTAATTTGTTTCATTTTTTGATGACAGAAGTGTTTCATGGGTATTTCGTTGATTTGTTTGTTGGGCTTGTTACTGAATATAAAGAGGGTGACAGTGTTATCTTTGCTGATGAAGTTGGTTCTTCGAGTCGTGTCTTCAGATTTCTTTGGCCACGTTGATGTTAATGGATGTGAACAGGGCTGTTATGTCAAAGGACAATATTTTTCCACCTGTTCAATCTTAGTGTCTTTGGTGTTCAGGAATTCTTAGATGGAGTAAATGGAGTGGCATGAATCTGCGACTTGGTGTTTTATTCCTCAGTGTAGGCCGTTGACTCGTCTGTATATTGGTGTTCCAGGTAGTGAGACTATGGCCTGAGGGGGACTCCTGGTTTGAAAAGGAGGAGAACAACAATAAACTGCCATTCTTATATGTCACAGTTGAGCGAACAGTCAATGGGGAACTTCAAACTAGCATCTATAGAAAAACAACACACACAAACCAAATACTTAACCACAAAAGCAATCATCCCAACACCCACAAACAAAGCTGCATCAGGACATTAATTTAACGAGCCACTACACACTGCAGCACAGAGAAACTACGAAGAGCACAAGAGGAATACGTATATAGTGTATTTAAGGAGAACGCGTCCCCAATAAACTCATTCCGCTGATTTCTCAGTGATGCTTCCAAGCTCACTCTCAAAAATCTGGTTTGTCCCTCCATTCTTTCCTGTTTGTTTTTTGTGCGTTTTGAAAGCTTTCGCAATCCTCTGACTGAGTATTGGAGTTGGGAAGTTATGTTGTGGCTGTACAGGACATTGGTTAGACCACTTTTGGAATATTGCATGCAATTCTGGTCTCCCTCCTATCAGAAGGATATTGTGAAAGTTGAAAGGGGTGTGAAGCACAAATGGGCCCACAGAGGGGAAGAGGCTCTTCTGTCCCCCTGAGTGTGGGAAGGCCTTCAGTGATTCCCCTGCCCTGCTGACGCACCAGTTGATCCACACCAGGGAAGGCTGTTCTCCGGCCCCAAGAGCGAGATGGCCTTCAGCAGTTCTTGCCACCTGCTGAGACACCGGTGGGTCCACACTGAGAGGCCGTTCTTCTGCCCCAACTGCAGGAAGGGCATTGCTCTTTCCTCCGACGTACTGGCCCATTGGTGAGTCCGCATGGGTGCGAGGTCGTTCAGTTGCCCTTTGTGCAGGAAGGCCTTCAGCAATTCCTCTGCCCTACTGAAACACCAATGTGCCCATACCGGGGAGATGCCCTCCAGCTGGCCCGAGTGTGGGAAGAGGTTCATGTTTTCCTACAAGTTGCAGAAGCACCAGCGCTTCCAGTAATCAGATCCTACCAGTGATGATGCCTTCAGTCACCTCCCAGGACAGAACCTCCTGCCAGTTCTGACAGTGGGTGCCGTGATAGAGTAGGTGGGCTGTTTTTGTTTTCTGCTGGACTGCAATTGCCTCCCCTACACCCTTCAGAAGCAATCCCATGGTGGCTCAGGGCACCAGGAACCCAGGAATAATTCCACCCTTGGGGCTCTGTGCGCAATTTATGGAGCGTAGGAAAATGGATCTGAGTGGGTTAGTCTTCGGAAGATCAGTGCAGATCTGTTCGGCTGAAGGACCTGATTCCACATTGTGGGAGCTCTATGATCCTATGAGCTTTGCCTTCAGTGGACCTTGCTGCTCATTGAGCCCGGGACTGCACATTGCCAATTAAATGATCCAGAGAAACCTAAGACCGCAAGACCATCGGAGCAGAAGTTAGCCCATTTGGCCTACTCTGCCATTCGTTAGTAACAAAAGTATTGGATGACATTAGCTACAGTGCGGAAACAGGCCATTCGTCCCAAAAAGTCAACACCGACCCCCCGAAGAGTAACCCATTCCAGACCCATTTCCCTCTGACTAATATACCTAAGTCTATGGGCAATTAAGCATGGCCAATCCACATGACCTGCACATCCTAGGTTTATGGAAGAAAACAGGACCACCCAGAGAAAACTCACTCAGACATTGGGAGAAAGTGCAAATTCCTCACAGACAGCCACCCAAGGCTGGAATCAAACCTGGGTCACTGGTGCTGTGAGGCTGCAGTGTTAATCACTGAGCCACTACATATTGAAACCCGAAGTTGGCAAGCAGGAGGTTGGGAGAATACAGCAAGCCAGGCAGCACCAGGATGTGGAAAAGTCAGCGTTTTGGGTATTAACCCTTCTTCAGGACTGAAACGTTGACTTCTCTGTGAGAAACGATTTACAGGAATGTTGCTGGGGGTTGGAGGGTTTGAGCTACAGGGAGAGGCTGAATAGCGTGGGGCTGTTTTCACTGGAGCATCGGTGGCAGAGAAGGGACCTAATAGCGGTTATAAAATCATGAGGGGCATGGACAGTGTAATAGACAATGTCCTTTCCTTGGGGTGGGGGAGTCCAGAACTAGAGGGCATAAGTTTTGGGTAAGAGGTGAAATATATTAAAGGGACAACTTCTTCAATCAGAGGGTGGTACATATATGAAATGAGCTGCCAGAGTATATCGGTCAGGTGCTGTCAAATGGGAGTACATTAATCTGTCAAATGGGAGTAGATTAATATAGGATATCAGGTCAGCATGGACAAGTTGGACCGACGGGTCTGTTTCCATGCTGTATGTGTCTCTGACTACTGGTCCTGATGTAAGTTCAAAATAGAATCCAAGTAACTTTGAATAGTTCAATCTTGTTGAGCTCACCTCCTGAAAAGTTTCAGATGAATCCCTCTGAGAGATACTGTTTAAACATGCTGAGTTGGACAAAATATCCCATCAATTTCAACACAAACCCAGAGTTGAAGAAGTCAGAAGTTAGAACACCAAGGGGACCAAAACTGATCACAATATTCCAGGTGCAACCTCATCAACGTACTGTATAACTACAGCATAACGTGCCAACATCTGTACACAATTCCCTAACTGATGAAGACCAGTGTGCTGAAACCTTTCTTCACTGCCTTGTGTACCGATGTAATCAGAGATATAGGACCGACTTTAAACTGATCCACAATCCAGCTGCTGGGAGCACAGAAGTAGAGTAGTGCTGCATGAGTGTACTGGGTAGATAACCCAGAGGTCGATGGGTTCATTCCATGTCATGCTATTGCTCAATGTCTCTGTAAGCTACTTTCATATACAAAGGTTTTCTGTTCTGTATCTTACCTTTGCATCTGCTTCCCAAAGCTCCTTCAGTGGAGGCGTGGCCGCTGGAGCCCAGGAGTTGAAAAAACCCCCGGAGCTGGAGGGAGGTCCCAGCCCCAATAAGCCGGGGGGTGTGGGTCAGGCTGGAAGCTGGATTTGCTCAAGGCTTGTATTTTTAACTCACTTAAATGGTACCTACTGTATGGGGCTATAGTTTACATTCAACCCGGAGGATCATATCAGAGTGTTCATATGTAGCAGTGGTGGTTGGTAAAAAGCACTCTCTGGAGGAGCACTTTCTATGATGCTGCATTTCTTGCCCTCTGCCCTTACCCCGTTTCTTATCTCCAATCTTGATTTTTTTTTTGTCAAATTTAATTTCATATTAATCAGATTGGTGTTTATTCACTGTGTGCCATTAATTTGTTTGTTCGAATATTGTAAGTCAAAATTAATGCTGTAATTTAATTTCTGATGTCAGAGTTTGACATGGAATGTGCAGGTGTGAATACCAGTAAGTAGTGAAAGTAAATCAAGAACGTGTGGTTTTTAACAAAAAGAGCAGTTCACTGATATTCATGGCATCGTCTCATTTGGGTGTGATGATTCAAATCTGACCAACAAACCGTTTCATGCAGTCATCCAATTGAATAAAAAAAATCTTTAATTTAATTAAAGAAAATAACTCTGGCAGGCTAAGATTTATGCAATCTATTTATAAGATTATGTTCATTGCTCGCAATATGGTCTCATCCACATTGGGGAAACTGGACGCCAACTAGCGGAACATTTCAGGGAACAACTCTGGGACACTTAATCTAAACGACACACCGCCCTGTGGCGGAACATTTTAACTCCCCCTCCCATTCCACCAAGGACATGCAAGTTCTGGGCCTCCTCCACTGCTAAATTTTTGCTACCCGACACTTGTAGGAAAACACCTCAACTTCTGCTTTAGGACCCTCCAACCACATGGTATCCATGCAGATTTCATCAGTTTCCTTATTTTACTTCTCACATTGCGGGGAGCTGAGCATTTACCCAAACAATGGGCACACCACCTCCCTGACACAGTGTTTACAAATCAAACTGACAGCAAAGATTCACGTGTGATCGAAAGTTTCCGCAAAGAAGATTTGACACGACCGATATACGGAAAAAAACCTTACTCCTTTCTGAATTTGAAATGTAAGAAGTTGATTATAGTGAGCCTGACGTGACTTGAATATGCAACCTTCTTATCTGAAGTCAGACGCGCTGCCGTTGCACCACAAGCCCACGAACGCCTGTTTGCCTCCACGCACTACAAAGATTTTACGTTCATGTCTGTTCTGTTTCTCGCCCTTCTCTTCCAAGGGTTCGACTTGTCTTTTGATTTGCAGAAGTTGAGATGCTCTGGATGCTGTGATCCAGGGCAAACACAGGCTGGAGGACCTTCGGCTCAGAAAGATGCAGCTGGAAGCCGGGCTGCAGGCACGTTGGGGGAAAAGGGAAAGTTAACTGGACACTTTATTCTGGGAGATGGTCATTACTGTACAGACAAAGCCTTCTGACTGGGTCAGTGGACACGGTCAGGAGTGTGTCAGCACAGGTCAGACAGATAAAGGCGATCTGAGAGATGTCTGGACGAGCGAGGTGCTAACTGGCTGCATTGTTGGAGAAAAAACAATGTTGGGGAGAGGGCAGTGGTGGACAGGGAGAGAATAGTGGCAGGGATTGTCACCATTCTCTGCAGTTGGCAGTAGAAGACCAGATTGCATCAGTGTCTGACTGGCGCCAGGATTTGGGAACCGGTGTGCTCAGGGCTGGAGAAATGGAAAAGGGAAGTTGCAGCAGGCGTGGTCTAACAATGTCAGGAGGAGAGAGCCTCTGCTGAAGGCTCATGACAAATCAGAAGCTACAAAGACAAAGCAGAACTTCAAAGCTCTGGGTGGCATGGTGGCTCAGTGGTTAGCACCACTGCCTCACAGTACCAGGAATTGGGTTCAATTCCACTGTCATGTAGCTCTCTGTGTGGACTTTAGCATGTTCTCACCTTTGTGTCTGCGTGGGTGAACTCTGGGTGCTGCAGTTTCCTCCGAAAGTGTAACCCTCTGAAGTTTAGGGTGGATTGGCCATGCTGAAGTGTCCAGGGATCTGCAACCTAGGGTGGGTTAACTGCGGGGAAAGTGGGTGGGATGCTGTTTGGAAGGTCAGTCTGAGTTTTATGGGCCGAATGGCCCGTCGGGATTATATGAATCTACCGTCTAAGCCATGTGTCGATTGAGAAATGATTGCCCCCAAGTCTGCTGTTAATGGAGTGGGTTCCAGTTCATGGAACACTGACACCATTCCTGGGTAAGGTGGGATTTGTGCTGTCACTCCCCCAACCCACTGTCCCCATGCATTCTCTCTCTCCCCACAGTCTGCACTCACCAAATCTCTCTGCCCATCCATTCTCACACTCTGCCCCAATTCTCTGTCCCCAAGTCTTTCTCATCCCCTCCATTCACTGTCCCCTGTCCATTTTCTCTCTCTCTCCCCCTACCCTTTGTTCCCCTATCCATTCTGTCTGTCTCTCTTCTCCCTCAGCCTCTGCGCCCCTGTCCATCCACCTCCCCCCCATCCTTTCTCGTATCTCGAGCCCTCTTTGAGTGCTGTATCAAGCCCTCCTCGGGAAAGAGAGAGAATGGATTGTGATGAATCAACCTGGAAGACAGGGGTGCACAAGAAATGGCTGATTTTAAAATTGAGACAGCTGAAATGATATATTCAGAAACATTGTTAATGTCTAAAAGCATAAAGCTGCAGACATGTTGCTGAAACCTGCATTGAATTAGGCGGGTAACGTCATACAGCACAGAAACAGACTCTGCAGTCCAGCTCACCCATGCTGACTGGATATCCTAAATTAATCTCGTGACCCATTTGCCAGTATTTGACCCACAATATCAATGCTTCAAGTGGGATAGACAGGGGGGTTAAAGGGGTATAGGAGTTGTATTACTGGTCAAAGGCGATACCACAGCTGTGCTGAAGGAGGGCACTATGGAGGACTCAAACAGTGAGGCAATAAGGGTAGAGCCCAGAAATAGGAAGGATGCAGAAACAATGTTGGGTCCTCCCAACAGTGACCGTGAGATGAAAGTACAAATATGTAAACAGATCATGGAAAGATGAGGGAACAACATGGTGGTGATGAAAGGCGATTTTAATTTCGCAACCTTTACTGAGGTTCACTTAATATTGGAGGATTGGATGGAGCAGAATTTGTAAGGAGCAGCCAGGAGGTATTTTTGAGCTGTATGTTAACAGTCCAACTCAGGAAAGGGCCATTTTTGTACTGATGCTGGGGAATGAGCCTGGCCAGGTGGTTAAAGTTTCAGTTGGGGATTACTTTGGGACTATTGATCACAATTCCATACGTTATAGAACCGGCAAGGACAAAGACAAGAGTTTTCCGAAAGGAAGAGTGCTAAATTGGGGGAAGGCCAACTATACCAAAATTAAGCAGAAGTTGAGGAATATAGATTGGGAGCAGTTGTTTGAAGGTAAATCCACATTTGATACGTGGGAACCTTTTATAGAGAGGTTGCTTCTGTGGAAATGAGGGGTGGGAATGGCAAGATTAGGGAACCATGGATGACAGATGAAACTATGAGACTAGCTTAGTGGAAAAAGGAAGTGTGCATAAGATCTAGACGACTGAAGACAGACAAAGCTCGGGAAGGAAATCGGGAATGTAGGACAAATCTGAAACAAGGAATTAAGAGGGCTAAAAGGGGTCATGTGACATATTTAGCAAACATGATTATGCAAAATCCCAAAGACTTTAATTCATATATTAGGCGCAAGGGGGTAACTAGAGGAAGGGTTGGACCACTCAAGGACAAAGGAGGAAAGCTATGCGTGGAGTTAGAGAAAATGGGTGAGATTATTAATGAGCACTTTGTATCGGTATTCACCAAGAAGAAATGTTGAGATTAGGTATGGATGCTTGATTCGTCTAGGTCAAGTTGAAATAAGTTGGTTATTCTAAAAGGCATTAAGGTTGCCAATTTCCCAGGTTCGGATGGGATCTTGGATGAGAGAGGAAACAGGTGGGACCATAGAAGATATCTTTGCAGCATCTTTGAACACGGGTGAAATCCCGGAGTACTGGAAAATTGCTAATGGTGTTCCCTTGTTTAAGAATGGCGACCCTGACGTTAGTGGCAAGGTAGCTGCTGGAGAAAATACTGAGGGATAGGATGTATACCCAGTTGGAAGAAAATGTGCTTATCAGTGATAGGCAACATAGTTTTGTGCAGGGAATTTCATGTCGTGCCAGTTTAACAGAATTCTTTGAGGAAGTGACAAAGTTGCTTGTTGAGTAACGGTCATTAGATGTCATATACATGGACTTTAGTAATGCGTTTGATAGGGTTCCCCATGGTATGCTGATTGAGGAAGTGAAGTCGCATAGGGTCCGGGCTCTACTAGTTAGATGGATAGAGAAGTGGCTGAGACACAGCTCACGGAGATTAGTAGTGGAAGGGAGTTTCTGAAAACGGAGACCTGTGACCAGTGCTGTTCAACAGGGATCCGTGCTGGGACCACTGTTGTTTTCGATATACAGAAGTGATCTGGACGAACGTATAGATGGCCTCATTAGCAAGTTTGCAGATGCCACGAAGATTGGTGCAGTAGCAGATAATGAAGGGGATTGTAAGAGAATGATGAACAATATAGATGGACTGTCGAGTTGGCAGAGAAATGAGAGATGAAATTCAATATGGGCAAATGTGAGGTGATGCAATTTCGAAGATCTAATTCAAGAGCGAAATATACAGAAAATTGAAAAGTGCTGGGCTAAATTGATGTTTAGTGATTTCTGGGTGTTCAGGTCCATTGTACCTGGAGATGGACAGTGTGGTCAAGAGGGCATATCACATGCTTTCCTTCATTCAATGGTGTATTGAGTACAAGCATTGGGACGTCATGTTACAGTTGTATAAGACTTTTTGCACCCACATTTGGAATACTGCCTACAGACCTGGTTGCCACATTACAAAAAAGGATATGGATGCTATGGAGAGGGTACAGAAGAGGTTCACCAGGTATGGTGGGTGCTCGCAATGAAGAAATTATGAGTAGATCAGCGTTATTGTCATTAGAAAGATGGAGGTCAAGCGGGGAACTTGATTGAGGTCTACAAAATTACGAGAGATATAGATAGGATGGAGAGCAAGGCTTGTTTTCCCCAGAGTGGGGACTCAATTACTAGGGGTCACGAGTTCAAAGCAAGAGGTGAAAACTCTAGGGTAGATATGCGTGGAAATTTCTTTGTGCAGAGTGTGATGGGTGTCTGGAACACGTTGCCAGCAGAGATGGTAGAGGCGGTTACGATAGCATCATTTAAGATGTATCTAGACAGATATATGAATAGACAGGGAGCAAAGGGATACAGATTCTTAGAAGATATGTGCCAGGTTTAGGTAGAGGATCTGGATCGGTGCAGGCTTGGAGGGCCGAAGGGCCTGTTCTTGTGCTGTATTTTTGTTTGTTCTTTGATATCAGACAGCTTGAAGTCTTTGTACATTTCCACAGTCATATTGGAATTTCTCATTCTTTCATTTCAGTCCAATTGCAAAGGATCGTACATAACACGTACATACACAGGTACACACCCAAAGAGGCAGACACAGATACACATGCATACAAACAAAACCACATCGATCCACACACACACACACACACGCAATGCATTACTTTGTCGAAGAATATCAATAACATTAGCAATAATTAGAATCATAACTGGAATTCAGCATAAAGGAAGAATGAGAGAAATTGTCTTATTTTATTTGAAAAGACCATTATCTGACGTTACTAAGGTAAACATCATACAACACCAGGTTATATTCCAACAGGTTTATTTGGAAGCACTAGCTTTCAATGCGCTGCTCCTTCATCAGGTGTTTGTGGAGTGTAAGATCGTAAGACACAAAATTTAGAGCAAAATATTAGAGTGCCATGCAACTGAAAGAGTATATTGAACAAATCTGGATTTTTAAGTCTTTCATCTTTTAGAATGGGTTGCAGTTTTCAGTTCATTAATATGTAAATTCCAGAACTTCATTTAAGTCATCTTCTCATGATAACTTCATGTTTCACAGCAAAAGGTGACATCTCAGCTCAGACAATGCATTAAAGATGTGAAGTCAGAGTCTGTCTGTGTCCCAGTCTTGAGTTAGACTTGTTCTCTTTCCAAAGTGGAATTAACAAAATATTTAATGCAATGACTACCTGTGGCGTGTGCATTTTTGAGCAAAACAGAATGTATCTACAAATATATGTCTGCAAATATAATGATATTAATCTGATGTGGTGGTTAATATAGCTTGTAAATTTTCCAATGCCTCCTAGCACTATTCTGTCCAACGAAATTCCATGTTCTTCTTTAGTACATCTGTCAGTAGTGCCCCCATGCTGCTGAAATTTGGAACAAACTTCCTGTCGAATCTGCTCAGTCCCAAATGTCGAAGCACCTATTTCTCCATGCTCAAGGAAATTCCTCCATTGCTTTCGTCCAAGCGTTCCTTGGAATCACCCTTCCATGTTCGATGTTATGTCCCAAGAATGTCATAAATTATGGTTTTTTTAAGTTTATTTCCAGCTTTGTTTTTCGGAATCACTCAAAGCATTTTGCCAACTGTCACATGTGATCCTTCCATGAATGGCTAAAGATCACCACATCATCAGGTTATTTCTTAATCTGGCCACAAGTTAGTTCATGAGTCTTTGGAATGTGGCTGGTGTGCTCTTCATTCCAAAGGGTATTATTTGAATTGATGCAGTCCATTTGTGTTAACAAATGCAGAAACATTTTTTCGCTTTCTCTATTAAAGATACCTGTCTGTAACAATGCAGTAAATCAACTTTGTGATGTGACTGGCTTGCCCCACTTTCTCTGTACAGTCCTCCAAACTAAGAATTGGCTATGAGAGCGATTTTGTTACTTCGTTGACCTTCCAATAGTCCAAAGAAAATTGTTGAGTTCCATCAGCTATGGGAACTAACAAGATCAGCGAACTCCACTCCACTCTGCCTCGGCTCGATGATGTCTTCATTGAGTATCACATTCACTTCCTTCTGGATTTGTTGGGCTTTGAAAGGATTAAGCCAGTAAAGGTTTTGTTTTATTGGAACAGCATTCCCTCCTTCCACCTCATGCACACTAGTATTAGTTCTCCCATTTTATTCCTGCATATGTCCTCATAATGCTGCAACAAACTTTTCAATTGTGTTCTTTGCTCCTAAGACAGATAGCTAATTCTCTCACCCCATTCTTTAAGGACTTCCTCATTATTTAACGCACTTTGAGGCATATCAAACTCCATTACATCTGGATCTGATCTGTCACTCGGTAGAGCAATAAATAACACCTGCTTCACCAATTCCCTGTCGTTATTATAGTAAGGTTTCAACATATTCAGATGGCATGCCCAATGCAGCTTCTTTTTTGTCAAGCATCTATACCAGATAGTTTGCCAGACTCAATATTTTCTGAATTTGATAGGGACCACTAAACCTGCCTTTTAAGGTATCTCCTACTACTGGAAACAATACTAATACACCATATCCTTGGGAAAACGTCTGAAGTTTACAGTTTCTATCTGCCAACAGCTTCACTCTATGCTGTGCCCTATTCAGGTGCTGTTCAGTTCACTCACCTTCCAGATTTAATTGTTCCATCACCATTGCTACATAATCCAAGTGTGAGATCTCTGACTTCGAGCTCATCAAATTTTTAGTTTCAAAGTCCATCTCACTTCCTGAGCAAATATTAACTCAAAGGTAGTAAACTGAGTAGGTTCATTTGGGCCATCTTTCATGGCAATCCATAAAAGTTCGATACCTTGATCCCAATCATTCAGTGTATTCTGAATGTATATTGTCTTCAGGGTAAATGCCACCTTTCCTAGACTCCCCGGGATTTTGGATGGTACGGACTTGATTTAAAGTGTTGTAGATTGAGTGCTTTTGCCCGAAACGTCGATTTTCCTGCTCCTCGGATGCTGCCTGAGATGTTGTGCTTTTCCAGCACCACTCTAATCTAGAATCTCGTTTCCAGCATCTGCAGTACTTGTTTTAATGTAGTTTAAGTGCTGTATGCTGTCCAAGACTTCCTTAAAAGTCTCAGCAGTATAATGGGACCCTTGGCCTGATTGAATCTCTCCAAGGAGCCCATAACAGGTAAAGAAAGCTACCAACTCCTCCACCATTTTTTTGTCATAATACTCCGTCATGGAATTGCCTCCAAAATCTAGTAGACATATGCATTATGGTTAGTAAGTGCTGATTCCCACTTTCAGTTTTAGGGAGGGTACCTCCACTATCAATCATAACTCGTGTGAAAGATTATTGAAATGCGGGAATTAGCAACAAATCTACTGATTTTATTACTGCCTTTGGCATAGCTACCATTGGGCATGTAATAACATGTGTGGTAATAAACAACCACATTCTTGTGCATGCCAGGCCAATGGAAGTTCTTTTGTAAATTTGCCCGAGTCCTCCTTACACATCGGTTACTTCCTTCTGGTAATTCATGTTCTACCCATAACACTCTGTATGCTACAGGCAACACAATGTGGTGCACCTCTGCCAATTTCTCCTCTGCACTAACTCTGCTGGGGTCTCCACTTTTGTTTTAGGCTTCTATCCTTAAGATAATAACCCTCAGGAATATATTCTGATTCCTTTTCTGAGTTGGCGTCATAATATATATCTTCTCATCTTTCTGTTGCAAGACTCTTAGCCTTTCTGGACTAAACACCTCTGTCTGACCCACTGCCTGTTAAGGGTTTTCCTGTACCATTACATCATACAGGGTGTCAGCTAACTGAAACCCAACTTCTTCGTCTTTCCTTCTTGCTGTAACTTATGACAGTGCCTTCTTACTACGACACAGTCTGGAAAACTTCCATTGCATTCGTCTTGTAAATCCTTAGTTCCTTGATCTCCTGTTGGCTTCTACACTACAAGGGGTGTCACTCCCACCTTGGATCCTGCTGAATAATCCCCAAGAATAAAATGTATTCCTGAAACTGACATTCTGTCAGTCACTCCTAAAGTTACTTCCCCAGTCTTGATTTGGCCCTCCAACCTGATCTTACACAGGGGAACGCTAACTTTCTGCCTTTTTATTAAACAAATTATTACCTACTCGGGTAACATGTCAGAAAGCGTGAAAATACTTTCATCTCTTACTATCAGAGACTGAACAGATCCCATAACTCATGAAACAATAACTTATTTACAATTCTCTTCCTGATCTTCCTCAGTAAACATATCCCACAGAGATAAAGTCTTTACAGAGATGAGCAACTAACTCAATATTCCACCCCTGCCAAGGCTGTGCACTCTCTTGCAGCTCCTTGGCTTTTCTTTGAGTCTCCTTTACTACTTACCCTAATACCATTGGATTAGCCTCTTTTGTCACAACTTTTCCCACAATGTCATTCTTCCATGTCCAGCAATGTGACTTTACGTATCCCATCTTACCACCGTGGAAACACCTGAGACCTTTCATTTTCTTGAAATTCTTTTCATCACTAAAGGAGAACTATTCCCAGTGTGTTCGACTCTTTGTTTTATAGAGAAGGATCTCCCCTGCTTCCAATTTCTATCTCTCACAGGGATGAAATTCGTGTCAGAAACTAAATTTCACGTCATGCACCAATGCACATTTCTCGGTCATCTCTGCTGCTCTTCTCACTTCTTGAGCTTTCTGTTCATCATGTAAGTTCTCTGGAAATGCGTTTATGAACCCCTCCAGCAGAATAAAGTCTCTTGACTTCATTTCCATCTGAACTTGATTTTCCTGACTAATTTGCAACTACTGAAGTTCACACTCTCTCCCTTTCTCTTTCTCCTTCATCTCTCTCTTTACTCAGCTAAGAAACTTCTCGCCTTTTCTCTCTCTCTTTTCAGTCTTTTACTCTCTCTCTTCTCAGTCTCTTTTTCTCTCTCTCTCTTTTTGCTCAGCTAATATCCTTCTCTTCCTTTCTTTTGCTTCTCATTCTTTTTGGCTCATACACAGTTTACATTTTTCTAAATCTGCTGCACGAGTGTTTCTCTGATATACCTCAGTGTTTGACCAACTCCATTTCAGTTTCCTTATGTCCCTAGTTAAATTCTAATCTGTTTGCTCATTACAAAAGAATATCCTTCCTCTGTCTTTCTAATCTTCCTTGGTAAAGTTGGGAAGCATCTTCAAACCTCAGAAACTCTTTAGCAAAGTTAAGAGCCATTTCCCTCTCTTTTAATTTAACCGACCACATGTAATCAAAATGAAACAAATTATTTCACCTACGTTTTATTTAAAGATTTTACGACACTAATCTGGGATTTTGGTACCGTACAAAAATGAGGCAAATATTCTGTGTTCAATATAAAATAACATGTAGTTTTCTTTTATTTTTGTATCATAAAGTGTTGAAATTAGTTTATATTTTAGTTCCAAACATATAGTAACCAATGTAGTTGTTCTCAGAGATAATGCAAGCATTGTTGCGTGAAATAAACGGATTTCACATGTTATTGTTGTCCCCAATTTACAAAACACAGAAGATATTTTATTATTGTTCATACCGGGAAAGTCATCACTTGCAATCACGACCTACAGATTCCGAAGGACCTGAATTCAGGCATAGTGCTACTGGAACTCGCAGCTGCCTGTAATACTGAGTGACACACTGGTCCGCTCCTCAACCTGTCCAGAGACCTTACAACCTGGGTCAGGGCAGTTATTCAAACCAGCTTTCACAATAAATCATTCGCAGCTCACCCTGGGCAGGTGAAAACTAACCAATAGCCTATCGCTGGTCTTAGGGTGGACATAAATGCTGTCCAAATTAGGTACCGATGACTGACCAACAAACAGTTCTTAGAAATTCATCTGCACTCTCAGCCTGCTCCAGGGAGCAGATGGAGGGCATGTCTTGCCAGTGCAAACCGCACAAGCGACTTGACAGCATCTGGCCTGCCTCCTAGATTTCAGATACTTGCACCCTGCACCTGATCCAGGATGAAGAAATGCACAATTTGACTGTCTCCTGGAGCTCACTGTGTCTCACAGTGAACATTCTAAAGCCATAAGCAGTATATGTCACCTTCATACTAATCAGTGACAAAATAAAACTGAGCTTCCGTGTAGAGGGCCAGAGATTAATACAAGGGTCAACCAACCTGCTTTTGAGTGGATTTCGATCGAGATCAGTCCTTCAGAGTGCATCTGAGGGAAACAGCAGCAAATGCCAAGCCGAGAACCGCTTTAATAACTGAACTGTGTGGATTTTTTCTGATATATGTCACCACACACATTGTACTGACACTCAGTTGAATGTAACAATGGACACCATAAGTGTAAGTCTCGACCGAACGCCCCTTCCCAGCTTCCTCACCTCACTCGCTCCCCCATTCACCAATTGATGAGAATCCACTACCTGGGAGAAACAGTCTGTGCTTCTTCTCAGGTGGCCCACTCCATAATGGCCTGTTTAACCCACTTATTGACTGCTTTTGATTTCAGGGCTACATATGGTGCTGACTTCCTGAGCCAGTATGATTCCCAATATCCTGGGGATCATGGAATGGAAAACATAGGAAGGCACTAAGCATTTTCTGTGAGAAACCCCACATGATGAGAGGCAGGTTTGAGCTACCAGAAGGAGAGTGATTATTGTTCACAAAGGGTCAGCACACAAGCCAGTACACTGCACACTCCGGCAGCATCGCTGGGAACACATGCACTTGTGGAGAGACTAAATCAACACTGCACATGACTGACGTCTACCTCTCTGCACACTGAGTGGGGAATTAATAACCAAAAATCTCATAATCGGTGGAGGTGATCGCTCAGTTCTGGAAAGTGGCATTTGATGCATCTGTTTTTTAAAAAAATGATGATTGAACAAATATTGCTTCTTACAGTCTTAGATTTACAGTTTTGTTTCGTAAATTGCGAAGCCTAATAACAAACAGTGAATGGTTATAGAACTCCGAAGTACACACGAGGTACAGACTGTTCCTGGCGTTATATTCCAGGCTGGATGTCGTTTACCTTGGTGCTAGCATTATTACATGTCAGACAGATGTGATAAGGGAATAGATTGACACGTGAAATTCTGACATTTTTGCCATCAGAGATGTGGTTGAAGGAGGTCAGTATTGGCAACTCTAGCATAGGAACTATAGACAGGAGATGCTGTTGTTTTATTAATTAAGGAACCATTTACTGCTGTTAAAATGGACAAGATCTTGTACGGGCCTTCAACTGAGGCTTCGAGGATTGCGACTAGAATAAAAAGATGACAGATAATTTACTAGGGTCATATTAAAGATTGTCGGTTAAAGGAAAATACATGATCCAATGTGCAACCAATCACTGTAGTGTATAAAAAACAATAAGATGGTAATTATATTTATGCCTTTCAATATGCAACGTTTATTGGGGCTTTTAAGAGGGGACAAATATTTTGACATTTATTGCTGAGAGCTTCTTGTATCAGCATGTGTCAGATACAGCAAGGGATGGTTTAATTCTGGACACAACCTTATCTAGTCCCACTATCCAGCACCTGGCCCATATCCCTCCAAACCCTTCCTAATCTAAAATACATCCAGATGCCTTTTTAAATAGTGGAATTCTAATTCTGGGTAAAGCTGTAGTCGAACAGCGGGGAGTGGGGAGCAGTGTTCATGCTCAAAATGGATTTGATGAGAGTATTGGCCCAATATTTTACAATCTAAGATCCAATGAAGGAAAATGCGCCCACAGAAACTTCAACATCTGCAAATATTCAGAGGTGAATAACAAAGTAAAGAGAAGCTTAAAGCAGCTATAAAGTGAGCAGATCAATTGAATCCCTATAAGAATGTGGAAAGTGTAACACTGAACTTAAGGAATTCAGTAGAAAAGCAAAAATGGTGTGTGATAAAACATCAGCGGGTGTTCGATCGCTATACCAGGGGAAGACGATAACTCTGGAAAGAATGGTGGTATTAGGGATCAAGGAGGCAGCCTGTGCGGGGATCCAGAGAATATGATAAATATGTCCTTCATATCAGTCTTCAGTTTTGAGATTGACTTATTGGAATCGGGGAGAGTAGCAGAATAAAGAGTGGACACATCCCCAGATCTGGATGAGCATATCTTATCTGATATGGGAACAGAAGGAGGAAATTGCATGTTCTGACCCTCTTTTCTTACTGTGCTTTTGCCACAGAAGATATGCGATAGGACAGGGTGCAATCAAATGTAGATTCAACAAGGTGTGCTAGAGACAAACGAGAGAATTAAAACCACCAAGTCTCATATCAGTGAGAGAGAAACAATTGTAGAAGGTTCTGAAAGCTATTGAGCTTGTTTCATTAAGTATCTTCAAGGGTGAGAGACATATATTTAATCAATGAATCAAAGGTTACGAGGAAAGTGGAGTTGAGGATTATCAAAACAAACATCATTGAACTGAATGGCAGAGCATACTCGGTGAGCTGCTGGGCCTACTGTTAATGCTATGCCTTATGGTATTCGGTCTGCTACTATCCCTATGTTCGCAGGAACAACAACCACTCTCTGAGACACAGTTCATATTGCAACTGACTAATTCAAGGAATTTATAAATACTACACCGATAAGCAGAAATATGTTTGAAGCAGGAATCCAATCTTTAGTTTATAACTTGCAATGAAATGTAGTCCCATTCTTTGAAACACTAGGCAACAACAGATCTAGTTTGTCATGGCCGTCTTTGATAGCATATTCCTTGGAAGAATATTCCTTGAACCTTGCTTGCCATCTCTCTGTGGCAGTAATATATTTCCTGAGATAAAGAATCAACATTGCAAATAGTCCTTCACGTACAATCTGGCCAAGCTACTACTCAGCTGAAGCAAGACGTCACTCCTCCTGTGCTGAAATCCTCGGACAATAAAGGTTCCCATTCCACTGACATTCCAAGTAGTTTGCTGCACCTGTATGTTAGATGTCGGCAGCTTATAGACAAGGACACTTATATTTTATTTAAAACTGTACTTTCCAACATTTTAAGAATTAAGAATTATACTGCACATCAATTTCGCCAAAAAAGTTGATAACCTTCTGTTTCCACATAATATTTGCACAGATCTTGCCCATGGGGACGCCGGTTCAATCTTCATAAATCTTTACATCTTCCTCACTGCACATATTCCCACACAAGAATTACGTCTAAGTCCTACACTCTGTTTACTGTCTTTTCACTAATAATTAATCCATCGAGTGGATTTATAATGCTAGAATTGTTAGGGTGCAGGAGGCCCAGTGTGCATTCACAGGCTCTTCAAATGCACATCATTACCTCCAACCAATATCCTGCCTTTCCTCTGTATCCTCCCTGACTCATCCTGAACACAATCTACTTATTGTATTCCATTCTGTGAAAAGCAATCTGACTGGCTTTGTTGGAGAACAATCTCCTCTGAGTAAATATTCTCAACCAAAGAAAAGGCAATGAATGAAATACATCACCTCGGTATTCAAATTGACCCTCAGCAGACTTCCACAGTGAAAATTAAGTTGACACGTTTCAGGTTATCCACCCGACATCCGTCTTGTTCCCTGTTTTGGTTGGTATTGTTTAATTCTTTGTTTACGCCTTAATACCGGAGAAAGAAACCCTTTTGCAAAGGAAAGGTTGTGACAGATTTGGGCCAAAGGCAGATAAACGGAGTTACATAACAAATGTCCTTAAATTGTGGAACAGGCGCAAAGGGTTCAACGAGCTCATTATATTCTATCGTCTTGCGTTCCATGTTGCAATGGCATGGTGACCATGCAGCCAATTACAAATTCATTTCAACAAATGAATGTTTAATTAAATTATATGGAGTCACTGATTGTAACATAATGAATTTGTATTACTAAAGAAATCTAGGAACATATCTGGACATGTTATGCTGTCCATGTATGTGGAAGGGTGCATTTACTGTCCACCTTGTTTGCCACCAAATCCACAACATTTACTGCCTCCACCATCAAGTTTCAATGTAAGCAGTGTATCCAGCAAGATACATTGTATATATTTACCACAGTTCATTCGACAGCACCTTCCAATCCATGACCATCTGCAATATCAACGGTAACAAATCCATGGAAAAACCACCCACTGCAAGTTACACACAAAGTCAATGACTGTCCTGATATGGAAATACATCTCCATTCCATGGGTTTCACTTGAAGAATACCCTGGCTTTCTTTCCCTCACATTATTGTGGGTGTCTCTGCACCAAACTGACTGCAAATGCTCAAGTAGGCAGCGCACCGCCACCTTGTCCAGAACAACAGTATATGGGTAATAAATGATGGCCCTGTCACTGAATAATACACTAATGTTTCACAGCTTGCAATCTGGGTTTCACTTTCGAAATAAATTTCGTCTATATTCTTGAGTTTCAGGAAATGGATTCGTGATTTGATTGAAGTATAAAAGATTTTGAATTGCAAGGGCTTGATTGGGCAGATGCTGAAAAAATATTTCTGTGGGTCAGGGAGTCCAAAACACGATAACAGAATCTCGGGAGAACGGGCAATTTATTTGGGTCTCAGAGGATGTGAAATCATTTCAATCAAAGGGTATTAGAGTGTTTAGTATTCATCATCTTAAGAATTGTGGATGCACTTTGAATGAAAACAATGTAAAGTTCACAGAGATATGGAGGAGCTCAGGGTGAGAGGAGGTTACAGAAATAGGGAGGTTAAGGTGTAGGATAATGTTACAGATATAGGGAAGATGTAACAGGACACAAACATTGCCTGGATAGTGATGGGTTTAAGGGCTGGATGTTAGAGAAGGCTGTAGGTGCTGGAAGAGTTTACAACAATAGGGAGGACTGGAGGAGCTTGAGGTGTTTAAAGTGATCGGGAGGTATGAAATTTCAGGAGTGGTTTCCAGCCCTGTGGAGCGACGTACGTGCTGGAAGAGGTGAAGATGCTCAGTTACAGGAAGAGGTGAAGATGCTGGAGATCAGTTAGGGTAGAGGGGTGAAAATGTTACAGAGATAGTGAGGTGTGTAGTGACGAGAGGAGATTACAGAGAAAGGGAGAGTTGTTGGGGCTGGACGAGATTCCAGAAATAGGGAGGGTTGTAGGGAGATGGAGGATGTTACAGAGATTGGGGGATGTGTCGGGTCTTGACTAGGATGCAGAAATTGTGAAGTGTGTAGGGTCTGTAGGAGCGTACAAAGATAGACAGGTGTGCTTTTGATGGAGTGACATTTTTGCCAACAGAGATATGGTTGAAGGAGATCAGGACTGAAAACTCAATATTCTCTAGTACAGGAACTATAGGCTGGACATGATTTGGTTTTATTAATTATGGAGTCATTTACTGCAGTAAAGATGGATGATATTGTGGAAGGCCCTTCAAGTGGAGGCTTCGTGAATAGAGACTGGAATAAAAAGATGACAGATACATTGCTATGGTCACATTAAGACGTCCAGTTAGAAGAAAGTACAGGAGCTATTGGGTAACCACACACGTCGTGTATAAAACAATAAGAGGGTAATTCTATTCATGCTTTTCAATATCCAACATTTATTGGGGTAGTCACGTGGTTTTAGGAAGGGACAAATATGTTGAGATTTATGGCTGAGAGCTTCTCATATCAACATGTAGAAGATACAACAAGGGATACTTAATGGCTGAGCCTTATTGTGGAGAATGAAGTCAATCATATATTCGAGGCTGGATTGGGAGAGAGGGTTAGGACCAATGACCATAATATTATATATTTTAAATTCCTAAAGGAAAAGGCAAAAGAAAGTCTTCCAAATATAACGTTTTTTGGATTGGGGAGGGAGAGTTTGTTAGAAAATAGGATGTGGCCAAAGTAGTCTGGGGACATTTACTTCTGGGTAAAGCCGTCGTCGAATAGCGTCGATTAGGGAGGAGTGTCCATGCTCAAAATGGAATTGGTGAGAGCATGGGCCCAATATGTTACAATCTAAGATCAAGTTTAGCAAAACAAGCCGAGAGACACTCCGACGTCGACAAATATTCAGAATTGAACAACAAAGTAAAGAGTAGATTAAAGCAGCTATAAAGTGAGCAGATCAATGGAATCCCTGTAAGAATGTAGGAAGTGCAGCGCTGAAGTTAAGGAAGTCAGTAAAAGAGAATAAAGGAGGCGTGATAAAACATTAGGGGGTAACATTAGTAAGAAGCCCAAAATATTTTATCCACATACCAGGGGAAGAAGATAACAAGGGAAAGAATAGGGATTGTTACGAATCAAGGAGGTAGCCTGTGCAAAAAGACAGAAAGTACGTGAAAAACGCATTTCATGTCCGTCTTTACTTGGGCGAAGGAGTTCCTGGATTCAGGGAGAGTGACCATGTGAGCCTTTAACAGATTGATAGCGACCGGGAGGAAGAACTGAAAGTTTTGGCAGAGTAGAGAGTAGACAAATCCCCAGATCTGTATGAGCTGTATCTTAAAATGATATGAAAGAAGAGGGAGATAATAACAGGCTCTGAACTTTATTTATTAATTGTGCTTTTGAACAGCGTGGAGGTGCGATAGGAGAGGTCGGCATCAAAGTGAGCTAGAAATGAACGAGGGAAATAAAGACGACCAAGTCACATATCAGTGAGGGCAACAATTGAAGAAGACTTTGAAAATACCTTCAAGGCGGAGAGACATATTTTCATTCATTCATTCATAGGTGACGGGGAAAATGCAGGAAAGTGGATTTGGTGATTATCAGAACAAACATCATTGAACTGAAAGGCAGAATATACTCGCTGAGCTGCTGGGCATATTGATGTCCCTATGCCTTATGCTATCCAGTCTGCTACTGTTCCTATTTTTGTGAGAACAACCTGTCTCCCATTGCAGTGAGACACAGTTCGGAAAACAACTGAATTTATAAACGTTACACAAATAGCCAGGAATTAGTTAGAAACAGGAATCTAATCAGTATTGTATAACTTGCAATGTAAACAATTTTTGTTCCTTGAAGCACCAGGGAACACAGGCCAAGTTTTTAATGGACCTCTTTGATAGCATTGTCCTTGGTAGAAGCCTACTGAACCTTCCCTTTCCTCTCTCGATGGCAATAAAATAATTACTGAGAGAAAGAACCAAAACTGCACAGAGTCCTCCAGGTGCAGTTTGGCCACGTTCCTCTCCAACTGAAGGAAGATGTCTCTCCTCTTGTGCTTACATCCTCTGACAATAAAGGTCCTCATTCCACTGTCTTTCCAAATAGCCTGCCGCAACTGTAAGTTAGACGTCAGCAGCGTATAAACAAGGACACCTTGAGTTTTATTTACATCAGTACTTTTAAATGTTTCACAATTTATGAAAGGTAATGTCCATTAATTTCTCTAATAAAGTGGTTAACTGCACGTTTCTGCACCATATGTCATTTGCAATGACCTTGCCCATGTGGAGGCCCATTCAATTTTCATAAATATTTACATCTTTCTCACTCTGTTTCCTGTATTTTCGTGAATAATTAATCCATACGAGTCCAATCATAATTATATTATTGTTAGAGTGAAGAAGGCCCATAGTGATGTCACTGGCTCTTGAACTGAGCATTATTACCTCCACCCAATTTCCCACTTTTCCTTTGCAACCTCCTTGACACATGCCAAACACAATTTACATCTTTAATTTCTTACTTTGAAAAGCTGCTTAATTGTCATTCTTGAAGAAAATATTCTCAACAGACGCAAAGGCAATGAGTAAAGGACATTATCCCATCATTCAAGCAGTCCCTTAATAGCGTTTCGTAGTTAACACTGAGTTGACACGTTTCAGGTTATCGACTCAATATCCATCTCGTTGCCTCTTTTGGTTGGTATTGTTTCGTTCTTTGTTTACACCTGAATACCTGAGAGAGAAACCCTTTTGCGAAGGAAAGATCGTGACAGATTTGTGCCAAAGGCAGGTAAAAGGAGTTATGTAACAAATCGGTTATAACCTCCTTAAATTGTGGAACAGGCGCAAGGGGTTCAACAACCTCATCCAGTGCAGACGTCTTATGTTCCACGTGGCAATGGCACGGCGACCATGCAGCCAATTAAAAACTCGTTTCAGCAGATAATTGTTCACTTAAATTACATTGAGTCAATGATTGTAACAAATTGAAATCGTATTGCCAAAAAGTAGCTAAGACCATATCTGCCCATGTATAAGGAAGGGTCATGTGTAGTCCAGCTTGATTGTCACAATATCCACAACATTCACTACTTCCACTATCAACCCTCAATGGAGGCAGTGTGTTCCTGCTACAAGATACATTGCAGATATTTACCAAAGTCCATTAGACAGCACCTTCCAAGCCTTGATCATCTGAAGTAGCAAGGGCAACACTAACCCTGCAAGTTACCATTCTGACTGGGAAATATATCTCAGTCTCGCAGGTGTCACTTGATGAATATCCTACCTTTCATTCCCTAACATTATTGCGGGTGACCCTGCACCAAAGTGACTGCAACAGTTCAAGGGCAGTGCACGGCCACCATGTCCAGAACAATGATGTATGGGCAATTAGAAATCGCCCAGCCAGCAATGTCTGATACCTATCAATGAATAATACAATAATGTTTCACTGTTTGGCATCTGAGTGTCCCTTTCTGCGTTTGTGAATAGATTTATTCGAAGTTCTTGAGTCTCAGGAAATGGAGAAGTGATTTGATTGAGGTGGAAAAGCTTCTGAGTGGAACGAGCTTGATAGGGCAGATGCTGAGAAATTATTTCTGTGGGTCTGGGAATCGAAAACATGATGACAAGATCTCAGGATAAGGGGCAAGTTATCTGAGACTAAGATGATGTGAAAACACATCCCTCAAAGGATCTCAGCGTATTCAGTATTCGCCATTCCAAAGTGTGTAGATGCACTGTCAATGAATACAGTCAAAACTTCACAGAGATATGGAGGAGCTTCAGGTTAGATGAGGTTACAGTGATATGGAGGTATAGGTTCAGGAGGGTGTTGCAGATGGGCAGAAGCTGCAACAGAACAGGGAGATTACCAAGATACGGATGGTTGTATATGCTGGAAGACTTTACAAACTTACAGAAGGCTGTAGGGGCTGTAAGTGTTTCCAAATGCAGGGAGGAGTGGAGGAGCTTGTGGAGTTTATAGCGAGAGGGTTGTATTTAATTTATAGAGAGGGTTCCAGAAATATGGAAGGATATGCGTAATGAAGGAAGCTACGGTGATAAGAAGGACTGAAGATACTGCAGTAGATTGCAGAGATCAGTAGGGGTGGAAGGCTGTTTATGTATGTGTTGGTGTAAGTTATGCAGATCAGAATAGGTTTAGATGTTGGAGTCTGTCAGCGATATAGGGAGGTGCTGAGAGGCTGGAGGAGGTGACAGAGGTCAGGAAGACCGTCGATGATGGATGTAGTTCACATGGGTAGGGATGGGTCGAGCGGCTGGAGGTGTTTACGTAGATAGAGAAGAATTAAGTGGGTAGAGGAGGTTACAGAGATGAAGAGGGCTGTAGTGTCTGGGTGTGGTTACTGAAATGAGGAAAGATGTAGGTGTTTATAGAACATAGTACAATACAGCGCAGAACAGGCCCTTTGGTGCTCGATGTTGCACCGACATGTGAACTAATCTCAGACAAACTCCCCATACTGTCCCATCATCATCCATGTGCTTATCCAAGGATTGTATAAATCCCCCTAACCTGGCTGAGTTCAGTACAGTGGCTGGCAAGGAATTCCTTGATGTTATCACTCTCTGAGTAACGAACCTGACTCTGACATCAGTCTTAAACCTGTCACCCCTCAATTTGTAGCTATGGCCCTTCATACAAGCAGATATCAGGTTTTAACTGTCTACCCGATATAATCTTCTGATAACATTGTATGCCTCTATCAAATCCCCTTTTAGCCTTCTTCTCTCCAATCGGAACAGGCCCAAGTCTCTCAGCCTTTCCAAAAAAGGCCTTCCCTCCAGACCAGGCAACATCCTCGAAAATCTCCTCTCCACATTTTCCAATGCATCCACATCCTTCCTGTAATGGGGCGACCAGAGCTGTACATAATCTTCCAAGTGAGGCCGCACTAGCATTTTGTATATTTGCAGCATGGCACTACGGCTCCGGAACTCAATCCCTCTACCAATAAAACCTAACACACCGTATGCCTTCTTAAAAGCATTATAACCTGGGTGGCAACTTTCAGGGATCTATGTACATGAAGTCCAAGATCCCTCTGCACATCCATACCACCACGAATCTTTCTATTGACCCAGTGTTCTGCCTTTCTGTTTTTCTTCCCCAAAGTGCATAACCTCACATTTAGCTGCATTGAAATCCATTTGCCACCTCTCAGCTCAATTCTGCAGTTTATCAAAGTCCCCCTGCAACCCGCAAAATAATTCCATACTGTTCACTACTCGTCTTACTTTAATATAATCTCCAGACTTAGTAACCCATCCACTTATGCCTGCATCTAAGTCTTTTATAAAAATGACAAACAGCAGTGGCCCCAAACAGATCCTTGTGGCACGCCACTAGTAACCGTAATATATGCTGAACATTTTCCATCAACCACCACGCGCTGCCTTCTCACAGAAAGACAGTGTCTAATCCAAACTGCTAAATCACCCGCAATTCCATCCTTCTGCATTTTATCCAACAGGCTAACATGTGGAATCTTATCAAAGGCTTTACGAAAGTCTATGTACACCACGTTAACTGTCCTACCCTCATCTATATGCTTGGTTACCTTCACAAAAACCTCAACGAAGTTTGAGAGACACGTCCTGCCATTGCCGAAACCATGTTGACTATCTGCAATCAAATTGTTGCTTGCTCGATGATTATAAATCCTATCTCTTATAATCCTTTCCAAAACATTGCCTCCACAGTCATTAAACTCACTGGTCTATAATTGCTTGGGTCATCTTTTCTGCCCTTCTTGAACAAGGGCACAACATTTGCAATCCTCCAGTCCTCTGTACTAAGACTGCAGACGACGAAGACTCAAATATCAAAGCCAAAATCTCCAACAACTCCTCCCCAGCGCACCAGAGAATGCTCGAATAAATCCTATCAAGCTCGGGGTACGTTTTAAATTTCAATCCTTCTAGAATTGATAACACCTTTTCCTAGGCAACCTCGATCCTTTCTAGTTAAATATGTCGTATCTCATTGATCTTCTGTATAACATTTTCCTTTTCCGGAGTGAAAACCAATGAGAAGTGTTCGTTTTGTACCTCTCCGATCTCCACAGAATCCACACTCAACTTGCCATTTCTGTCTTTGGCAGGCTCTATTCCTACAATCGCCATCCTTTTATTCCTAAAGTACCTATAGAAAGCTTTCGGATTCTCTTGCATTCGACCCGATGAAGACTCCTCATGTCCTCACTTTGCTCTTCTTAACTCTCTCTTTAAATCCTTCCTAGCTAATCTGTAACTCTCTATCGTCTCATCGTCACATAAGCCTCCTTCTTCGACTGAACAAGAAATGTAATTTCTGTAGTAAACCACGGTTCCCTTACATTGCCACTTCCTCCCCGCCTGATAGGGGCATGCTATTCAAGGACATGTGATGTCTGTTCTCTAAACCAGCTCCACACTTCGATTATCCCCATCCCCTGCATTTTGATACCCCATTCTATGCATCCTAAATCCTGCCTAATCAGATAACAATCGCCCTTCTCTCATTGATAATCCTTGCCCTATGGCATATACCTATTCCTTTCAATCACTAAACTAAATGTGTTCATGCAGGTTACATACGTAAGAAAAGGTAGAGGTAATAGAGAATGCGAGAATAATGGGGCAGTGCGGAGAGGCTGGAGGAGGTTATAGAGATCAGGAGAGCCTATTGGTTGGATGAGGTTTACAAGGTCGGGAGCGGGGAGTGGCTGGACGAGGTTACACCGACAGGGTATATGGGAGAGCAGTTTAGACAGATATGTAGGGTTTGTAGGGGCTGGGGTAAGTCACAGATAAAGGGAGATATGATGGAGGAGGTTAGAGACAGAGGGAGGGATGGAGGGGTTGGAGGCGGTGTGAGAGATAACGACGGTGCAAATTTTGGAGGCAGTTAGAGAGATAAAGAGGAATCTGAGTTTGGAGAAGATTGCAGATTAAGGGAGAGGTGAAGGAGTTGGAAAGTATTAGAGAGACAGAGAGTGGTGTTGGATTTGAAGGAAGTTAGAGAGGGAGGGAGTGGTGTAGGTTTTGGAGATGATTGGAGAGATAGGGAGGGGTGTAGATTTTGGAGGAGATTAGAGTTATGGAAGGACTTGGACTTACTAGCAAAAGACAACAGAGTTTTGTGTGGAAGATCATGTCTCACTAACTTGTTTGATTATTTTGAAGAAGTGTCAAAATTGATTGATGAGGGCATGGGTCTGGATGTTGACCATTTGGACCTTAGCAAGGCCTTTGATATGGTTCCTTATGGCAGGGTCATACAGAAGGTGAAGTTTAATGGGATCAGCTTCAGTTAGTAATATGGATAGAGAACTGCTTGGTTATAGAAGACAGAGTCGTGTTGGAACAGTGTTTTTGTGACTGGACATCTGTAAATATTTTTGTGGAGTTGCAGATTGTGAGGCTGATTGTCAGAGAATACAGCAGGATATATATCAGCTGCAGACTTGGACAGTGAAAACACAGATGTAACTTTATATGGACTGTTGTGACGCGATGGGTTTTAGAAGGTCCAATGCAGGAGAGAAGTATACAGTGGATGGAAAAACTACTGGCTGCATCAACATCCGCAGGGATCTAGGTTTACAGCTCCACAGTTTCCGGAAAGTGGCAACACGGGTGGATACGTTGATCAAGAAGACTGATGGCAAACTTGCAGACATGCATCTGAGTTTGGAGAAGTTTGCAGAGTTATGGAGAGGTGAAAGAGTTGGAAAGTATTAGATAGATAGAGAGTGGTGTTGGATTTGAAGGAGGTTAGAGAGGTAGGGAATGGTGTAGATTTTGAAAATGGTAAGAGAGATAGGGTGGGGTATAGGTTTTGGAGGTGATTAGAGAGTTATAGAAGGAATTGGGTTTAGAGGAGGTGCAGAGATAAGGAGGGGAGAAGGAGGTGGAGTGTATTGGAGAGATAGGGAGGTGTATAGTGTTTGGAGTAGGTCAGAGAGATAGGGAGTTCTTAGCATTTGGAAGAGTTTAGAGAGGTACAGAGGGGTGTCGGATTTGGAGTCCGTTCGAGAGGTAAGGAGGGATGTCGGATTTGGAGGAGGTTAGAGATACAAGGATGGATGTAGGATTTGGAGAATGTCAGAGAGATAGGGAGGGATGCAGGGTTTGGAGGAGGTTAGAGAAATAGGGAGGGATGCACGGTTTGGAGGAGGTTAGAGATATAAGGAGGAATGCAGTGTTTGGAGGAGGTTAGACAGATAGGGAGGGATCTGGGTTTGGAGAAGTTTGCAGAGATAGGGAGTGTCATGGGGCAGGAGTAGGTGAGAGTGATAGGGAGGGTGTAGGATTTGGAGGTGTACAGATAGATAGGGAGGGATGTAGGGTTTGGAGGAAGTTACAGAGATAGGAGCGGGTATAATGCTGGAGTAAGCTAGAGAGATTGGGAGCGGTGTAGGGTTTGCAGATATTTACAGGGATATGTCAGTTGATGGATGGACAGACGAGGGACAGATAGTAATTGAAGGAGTGAGACCTTCAAGTGTCCAATCATGGGAGCCAAAGAGTCAGTGTCATACACACAGGAGAGGCCCTTGTGTTGACAGTAATAAAAATAAAAGGCCCTGAAGACCTTGCAAACTCTTCCTTCCTAATGCCTTGGAGCTTATGCCAGAATTGAGAGAGATGTCCTCCAGACTGTCAAGCAACAATGTGACATGACAAAACGTAATGGGGTCATATCAAAGCCTGACATGGAAGCCTCCCGCTGACTCCCCTCCCTCATCCTCATGGTGTCAGATCAAACACTGACACGGAAGCCTCCTGCTGACTCCCCTCCCTCAGGCTCACGGTGTCAGATCAAACACTGACACGGAAACCTCCTGCTGACTCCCCTCCCTCAGACTCACGGTGTCAGATCAAGCACTGACACGGAAACCTCCTGCTGACTCACCTCCCTCAGTCTCACGGTGTCAGATCAAACACTGACACAGAAACCTCCTGCTGACTCCCCTCCCTCATCCTCATGGTGTCAGATCAAACACTGACACGGAAGCCTCCTGCTGACTCCCCTCCCTCAGGCTCACGGTGTCAGATCAAACACTGACACGGAAACCTCCTGCTGACTCCCCTCCCTCAGACTCACGGTGTCAGATCAAGCACTGACACGGAAACCTCCTGCTGACTCACCTCCCTCAGTCTCACGGTGTCAGATCAAACACTGACACGGAAACCTCCTGCTGACTCCCCTCCCTCAGACTCACGGTGTCAGATCAAACACTGACACGGAAACCTCCTGCTGACTCCCCTCCCTCAGGCTCACGGTGTCAGATCAAACACTGACACGGAAACCTCCTGCTGACTCCCCTCCCTCAGACTCACGGTGTCAGATCAAACACTGACACGGAAACCTCCTGCTGACTCCCCTCCCTCAGCTTCAGGGTGTCAGATCAAACACTGACACGGAAACCTCCTGCTGACTCCCCTCCCTCAGACTCACGGTGTCAGATCAAACACTGACACGGAAACCTGTGCTGACTCCCCTACCTGACCTGATGGATCAGTGTCCCTCCACATTGAACAACACTTGGAGGATGCACTGGCAGAGTGGCAGAGCTGGAGAATGTATACTGAGTGGGCCATTTCAAACTCAACACCAAGAGGGGCTCAGCAGCAGCATTGCTGATCGAGATGGTCAGGTCCAAAACGACATAACTTCTTCCCTGCGTCTGCACCAAATCGTGGGATATGACTGACAGGGAGAAACATCCTTGACCTCAACCTCTTAACTTAAAAGTGTGTTGCTGGAAAAGTGCAGCAGGTCAGGCAGCATCAAAGGAACAGGAGAATCGACGTTTCGGGCTCCTTTCATGCTGCCTGACCTGCTGCGCTTTTCCAGCAACACATTTTTCAGCTCTGATCTCCAGAATCTGCAGTCCTCACTTTCTCCTAATTGACATCATCCTCAGCAACCTACCAGCTGCAGACACATTGTTCGATGATTGTATTGGGAATGGCGAACTACCGCACACAGTATTTCTGGAGACAAAGTTCCACTTTTACATCCTGAAGTCCCCCTGTGTATATGTGACACCATCACTGTGCTAAACAGGGCAGATTTCCAATAGATTTTGGAATTTTGCACTGGCCTGTGTGAGGTGATTCGGGTCATTCTCAACAGCAGCAGTATTTTACTGCAGTATAATTTTCACTATCATTGCCTGGCGTATGCTCCAGTTTATCCTGACCATCAAGCCAGTGATACAGCCTTGTTAAATGGAGAATACAGGAGGGCCTGCCTATTGTAGCACCAAATACACCTCAGAATGAGATGAAGTTACTTAATTGGGCCACTTCCTAACCACATGGTATAAATAGCAAATGATACACAAATCTAACCAATGAATCAGGACTCATCTCTGCAATCCTCTCACATGCAGTCTGGGTGAGTGGTGGTGGACAATCACACAACTCACTGGAGGAGGAGGATCCACAAATACCACCTTCCTCAAAGATTGAAGAGCCCAGCACAATAATAGAAAAGGTAAGGCTGAAACTTACATAACAATGTTCAGACAGAAATATCGATGGGCTGATCTATTTTAGTCTCCTCCAGATGGAATTCTTCAGCTAATGCGATTCACTTTATATGTTATTTACAAACAGCTTGAGGGATTTGAGAATGCAAAGTCTGTGGGCCCTGATAACATTCCATTCAGGCTGTTCCTGCAGGGATACAGCGCTGACATCTACCTGACAATGTGGGAAACTCTCCGGGTGTGTCCTGTACATAAACAGACAAAACATCAGGCAATCAATGGATGCTCTAATCACGGTCATTAATAAACGGATGGCAGACGTCACCCACAGTGGGATCAAGCAGCACTTCCTCAGCACTAACCTGCTCACAAAAGCTCAGTTTGGGATCTCATCCCTTGGGCTCATTGAAGCCTTGGTTTGACGATGTACAACAAGCTGAACAAGTAGAATACACAAGTGGATAAGGTGACAGTGACTGCACTTTTAACATGATCCTAGCTGCATTTGACCAAATGTCATATCCAGGATTAACGGCAAAACTGGAGAAAATAGGAATCATCTGCATTGGCAGAAGTTACACCTGGTAAAAGGAATGTGGCTGGGGTTGTTGGAGAGCAGCCACCTCAGCTCCGCCGCAGTTCCCCAGAGTAGAGTTTCTGAGTAGACCTGTAGATCAGAAATGGAAAGTTAGGGAACCATACCCCAACAGGATGATCTCTCGTCCGACTGTGACAACTGGCGCTCGTTTAACTGGACAGTCACCATGCCTCAAATGAGGGAATGGTTGAGTAGGACAGCCCTTTTCTGACACTTCGGTCAGTGTAGGAATTGAACCCACACTGTTAGCATTAATAAGCTTTACAAACCAGTCGTCTAACTGATTGAGCTAACCAAGTCCTCACACGACGTCTTGGGGAAGATACTGTAATGTTATTTCATTCAGATATTTTGTTAGATACCTTTGGAGAAGGTGAAACTAGAAGCAAGCTTTCTCGCTCACAGAGAGGGACAGCATCACTGAGCTGTAAGTGAGCTCTGTACCCTCGGCGCAATAATTTTTAGTTGCTTCATAAATGACCATCCCTACTCAAGTGAAGTCACACCTGCGGATGTTTGTCAATGATTGGACAATGTTGAACACCATTTGTGATTTACTCAGATATTGAAGCAATCCTTATCCAAAAGCAACAAGGACATGGGAATATGAAGGCGTGTGCTTAACAGTGACAAGTACAATTTCCATTGCACACATGCCAGACAACGATTACCTCTAACAACTGAAAATGGAACCATGTCCTCTAACGTTCAATGCCACCACCATCACTGAACTCCCAACGACCCATATTCTGGGGATTACCATTAACCAGAACTGGACTGACCACATAATTTCATCACCCATTCCTGTAAAGGGCTTATGTAAAACGCTGACTCTCCTGTACCTCAGATGCTGCCTGACCTGTTGTGCCTTTCCAGCGTCACACTTTGACGCATATAAATTAATTGGCGGCAAGAATATCTCAAGGGCAAGGAATCCTGTAGAAATAACATACCTTATGAATGCCAAAACATATACACCATCTATAAGACACACACTGAATGTGTGTGTGATGAAATACCCGCCCCCTCCCCATTTGCCTTGGAATGCAGCTTCAGCCCTCATCCACTGACACTCAAGAGCAGGAATACCTGCCACCTACACGGTGCCCTGCAGAAATTTACCAAGGTTCTTGACAATGTACCTCTGAAACCATGACCATGAAGAACGACAAGTGAAGAAGATACATAGGATCATCACCATGTTCGCTTTCACTTCCACCATCCTGCTTGGGAAGTATATTGCCTTTCCTTCAGTGCCACTATTTTAAGTTCCTTCCTAATGGTATCGTACGTCTAATTACAGCACATTGACTGCAGTGGTTCAATGTGGCAGCTCACCCTCACCTTCTCAATGGTAACAAGACCTGGGCAATAAATACTGTCCCAATCATATTCCATGTATAAACGAAAATGAAAAGATTGTCCAGACGTGCTCAATGCTGGACACTGTGCTTTGGGCTTTGTGAGCTCAGTCTGTTAGGGTCCCGGCAGAATCCTGTTTGTTGTGAACAGCTGAAGGGATATGCTGTTTTAAACACTCTGTCAGTCTCTCAGAGGCATGGCTTACGTACCGAGCATCACACAGACATTGACATTCACATTACTGAGCTCTGAGATAGACAGAAGCAATTCAAAATGTACTCATATCTGACTGTAACATGTTTAAAACGCAGTGATTATGACTATTAGCAGGAAGAAAGTGAGGACAGCAGATGCTGGAGATCAGTCAAAAGGTGTGGTTCTGATTAAAAAAACACAGCCGTTCAGGCAGCATCTGAGGAGCAGGAGAGTCGTTTATGACTTTAGAACATTAATGCAAGGGAAAATAAATGAATATTTTCAATGTCCTTGTACTTAACAATCATGTGGTCTTGGGTGTGGTAATGAGACTCATCATTTCAATGCTCACTGTGAGTTGGCCACTCACATCATATTGTTGTTATAAAAATGAACGGAATAAATGGGTGGATTTTGTGCTTATTGCACAATCAAAAAGTTGGTATTTCGAAAGGATGTCAGCCCTTCAGAAAAGAGACATTGCTGTTAACGGTTAGAACAATGCTGCAAACATTTACACAGGGATTTCCAGCTCAAGTCACACACAAGGACGTTGGGCTGGGATGATGCTGACCATCAATTGAGCTGCATAATTCTGTTTGGATACTGACATTGTGGGGATAACATACATTGGATATGGTTTATGAGGGATTCAATGTAAGATGCCATGTGCTGCAGGAGCCCATCACCTTTATAACACCTTCATTCAGGATCAGGTCCAAGGTGCACAATTACAGAGTTTAGGTGTCATACTTGCAAGACATGGCTGTTTACAGGTCGTTGTTACAAATGTTGAACTGCGTCTGGATCAGCAACATGTGTTAGTCCATTGACCAGTCTGCCACACACACCTCTCCTTGTTGTTCAGGTATGTCTCCAACCAGTCTATTGTGAGGGATTGTGTGAGTAACTGTCCAGATCCAGTTTGGAAGCTCTCTGGACAGATTTTCGAGATGGCCATTATTTTGGAGGTCATGGTGGGACAGTAACACTGTGTCTGAATTCAGCCTTTTCCACAAAGTCATTTCCAACAGTTTTGCTGCCTGATTAGAACTTGAATCGGCTGTTTACTACAGTCACTGAAATGTGTAACAGATAGGTGTGCGTTCTGGTATTTCAATTATTGTTCACTTCAATTATTTTCAAATGAAAAATGTTGATGTTTGGTTTATTTTAAAATATGTAAGAGATAAAGTGATATTAAAACTTCATTATACAGAATATAAAAGTGACCTGTTGTATAATTCCCACGGACTAATTAAAAAACAGTCAGATATTGTCTGCAAAACAGGATTCTAAGAACAGCACTATGTCCCTGGTAACTTCAGCACCCTCTCTGGTAGGTTCTGTCCCACTGACAGGACATAGCCAGGCTGAGGGGGCAGCTCCTTGGTATATATTCAACACAGTGCTCAGCAATGATGCTGGATCCTGCGGCTGCAAGACTGCTCTGTGGCAGGTTATGAGGGAATCAGTAATAGGGAAACATATAATTGACCACATTGTCACCTATCTGCCTACTGCAGTTACACCTCTCCATTTCATATATCGGTAAGAATGGTCCCTGCACAGCCCTTTTGAGCGAACTTCACATTTTGCAGACCCTCCTCACCATGATATGGCTTTTAATGGGGCAGAAGGTAAACAGATTGAGCAACAAATGATAATGTATCTATGAGGTGCAATTGGCCAACAGCAGCGGCCGAATCATACTCTGGACAACTCAGTCTGCAACCTCACACCCGACATCCATCCCACTGTACAGTTACAGTCACGGTCTGACATACCTCCCACTGTACAGTAAGCACAACGGCCCGACATACCTCCCACTGTACAGTAACTGTCAAGAGATCAATGCTTAACCCTGCTGCCCCACAGCACAAAAGTCCTAGGTTCAATTCTGGCCTTGGGTGTCTGTCTGTGTGGAGTTTGCACATTCCCACCGTGGCTGCACGGGTTTCCTCTGGGCGCTCCGGTTTCCACCCACAGACAAAGATGTGCAGGTCAAGTGAATTGGCCATGCTAAATTGTCCATCGTGTTAGTTACATTAGTCAGGGGTAAATATAGGGCAGGGGAATGAGTCTGGGTGGGTTACTCTTCTCAGAGTTGGTGTTGACTGGTTGGGCTGAAGGACCTGTTTCCACACTGTAGGGACTCTAACCTCCAAGTTTCAAGTCAGGAATATGATGGAATAATCACTTGTCTGAATGAGTGCAGCTCCAACAGTACTCTAGTACGGACTGACGAGCAACAGGCAACACAGTTGCATGGGGAAGATCATGTCTCAGAAACTTGATTGATTATTTTGAGGAAGTGACAAAATTGATTGATGAGGGCACGGGGCTGGATGTTGGCCAATTGGACCTTAGCAAGGCCTTTGATATGGGTCCTCATGGCAAGCTCATACAGAAGGTGAAGTGAAATGGGATCAGCGGTCAGTTAGGAAGATGGATAGAGAACTGCTTGGTCATAGTCGTGGTTGAACAGTGTTTTTGTGACTGGAGATCTGTAAATATTTTGGTGGAGTTGCAGATTGTGAGGATGATTGCCTGAGAATACAGCAGAATGGAGGTCAGCTGCAGACTTGGACAGAGAAAACACAGAAGCAACCTTATCTGAACAGTTGCAACGTGATGCATATTAGAAGGTCTAATGCTGGAGAGAAGTTTAAAGTGGAAGGAAAAACTACTGATTGCATCAACATCCGAAGGGATCTAGGTGTACAGATCCACAATTCCCGGGAAGTGGCAACACGGGTGGAGAGGGTGATCAAGAATCTGACAGCAAACTTGCAGACATGCATCAGAGTGTACAGTATGAAAATTAACAGGTCAGATTGCAGCTGCAGAGAAACTTAGTTCGGGCACATTTAGAATATTGTGTACAGTACTGGTTGCCACACCAGCAGAACAATGTGAAAGTGTTGGAGAGGGTATGGAAAAGGTTTACCGGGATGTTGTCTGGTTTGGAGTGTATTAGCCAGTAGGAGAAGTTGAACAAACATGGTTTGTGTGCATCTTGGCATCATTGGCTATGGGGCTACCTGATAGATATTTACAAAATTATCAGAGACATAGATAGAAGGAAGTTAGAGGCTCTTTTTCCAAGAGTAGAAATATCAATTACTCAGGATGGTAGGTTTTTGGTAAAAGGGAGGAAGTTTAGGACATATGATCAGCAAGGTTTATTTTTGCTCTTCCAGACAGGATGTGTATGTGCCTGGAATACACTGATGGAGGAGATGGAGCTAATATAGCAACGTTTAAGAGGGATCTTGGCACAAATATGAGTAATTAGGGGGCAGAATGACATAGAGGGTGTCGGAGCAAAAACTTTCGTTTTAACTTGAGAACGGCATTATGTGTCAGTGCGGGCTCTCTGGGCTGAAGGGCCTGTTCATGTGCTGGACTGCTCTTTTAAAAAAAATTGAGTGCAGGAGTGGCAAGATGTTGACTGAATGATTACTGATGATAACAGTCGCATTCAGTGGATCTCCCCTCAAAAACTTGCAGCTTCATACCCTTCCTCTCACAGTAGGGAAACTCAATATGGAGAAATGGACATGAAAATCCAAGCTGGTAACTGATGACTCCATCTCGCCCCCCGCTCCTGCAGCCTTCTATCTTGGACAGCAGCGTCTCGGGGGACACTGCACAGACAGAAGCTGCATGTACTCCACACCCACTAATGCTGGCATCTATCACATGCCAAGCTCACCATGCAATCCCAGCACATCTCCGACCCACTGAAAGTACGCTTCTGTACTACAATGCTGCAGCTCAGGGTGCACTGACAACTCTCATTGGAATGCTGCTGCAAGGACACTATGCTCAGGGACAGACAGCCACATCATGAACTACCCCTCTAAGCTGCTGACTCCGTGTTTGTACTCAGTCAATGCTGCTGCAAGGACACTGTGCACAGGGACACCAACCCAGCTCATGGACGATCCCTCTGGACTGCTCACTCCGTGTTTGTACGCACTCAATGCTGCTACAAGGACACTGTGCTAAGGAACATACACCCAGCTCATGGGCTGTCTCACTGGGCTGCTCATTCTGTGTTTGTACACACTCAATGTTGCTGCAAGGACACTGTGTTGAGGGACACACACTCAACTCATGGACTGTCCCTCTGGGCTGCACACTCCATGTTTGCAGACACTCAATGCTGCTGCAAGGACACTGTGCTTAGGGACAAACACCCAGCTCACGGGCTTTCCCTCTGGGCTGCTCACTCCATGTTTGTAACCACTCACTTTGAACTGACTTCAATGTTCATAGAATTATTACCTTGCCTTACCCTGCCCTCAGCAGTGTCTCCCCATAGCCAGAGCTACCAAGCTCAGCCGCCTGCTGTATTGCCTTGGTATTTAGCACAACCACAAAACCAGGAAGCTTGATATCATTGTCCACAGTCAGTCACAGTATATCCCAGTCCGTGAGCTTGGCCACTCTCAGTCAGTCTCTCGTGGTTGTTAGGGTTAGGATCCTTCCCCTGTGATGGGGTGAGGAACTGAATGTTGGGGAGCCCCCTATCTCTCTTCGTTCTTTCTCTCCTATTGTGGGATGGTTCCTTTTCGTATGTAAAAATTCGCAACAGGTTTTAAGGGAGAGGGAAGTGGTTGTTACAGCTGTTAGTGCTGGGACAGCTGAGGGAAAGGTGAGGAGGTGTCCTGAGTGATTATCATTCTCTACAATCATCCTGAATTTTACAATAAAATTATCGCTGCACCCCAAAACCATCCTCGACTGACACTGGGCCATTTTCCCCACCTCTTTCCTTGGGATCAGGTCCAACAGAACATGCTGTCTTGGGCTGGACACATACTTCTGCAGTGAGCTCTCCTCCATATGATCCAGGAACACTTGTCCCTCATGACACTGCACCACCAGTATCTCTGTCTATACCTGGATACATTAAGTTTCTCAGCATAACTAATCTGTAGTATTGTCATCGCTCTGAAATGATCCTGCATGTTTATTCTCCATCAATTCTTTGGTTGCTGGCCGACAGACTGTACCTCCCAGTGTAATGTATACTTTTTGTTCTGTAGCTCCAGCCAAGTTCATTCTGTCCTTGGACGGAATCGTCTTTCTCTTGGACTCCTTAACTAATGCTAATCAAAACCAATATTTCGACCTTCATCCTTTCCCTTCCCTTCTTTCATTTCAGAATCCTTTGTACCCAGCAATATTTAGCACCCAGTCCTGCCATTCCTTGAGCCAGATCTCGGTGATCAGTCCATCAGATTTCCACACACTAATCTGCATCTGTAACTCCCCACACTGCGAGTATTCATGTCCATGCAGAGGACCTCAGATTAAGGCTTTCTTTCTTACTCCATCTTCCACTGATAAACTTGTTGTAAGTTAGTACCAACTGTATCTCCCAGTATTTTGAGAATCCTGGTAATCTCCTCTACTATTTCTTTTTGGATCCCAAGCACAGGCCACGTTATTTTCAATCCCTCCCAAAAAAACCCGTAAGAAATTCAGTCCCAGCTCTGTCACTTATTAGCCCATCCACCTTGCACTATTGCTGACTTCCTCAGAACCAGTCCCAATGTCCCATTATCTGAAGCCCTTATTGCTGCACCATCGTTCCAGTCATGCTCTTATCTACCTAAAACTCCGAGTTCTGTTCTCACTTGGACACGGCACTGGCAGTAACCAAGGGATTGCTACATTTTAGGTCTTGCTCGCTAACCAACCACCCAGCTCCCTACATTCTGATTCCCAGACCACTTCACCCTTCCTACGCAGGTCATTCCGACCAACATGGACGTGATCTTGGACTACGCAATGTACCCCAGACGAATGTCCTGCAGACACAGTGACATTCTTAACCTCACTGTCCTGGAATTACAGAAACACTGACACCTTCTTCAGTTTCCTGACTCTCTTGTGCCTATTGCTCCTCCTTCCTTCTCCCTCCCCTCCAGTACAGTCAGGCTGCTTGTGGGGCCACAGACATGGCGATGACTGTCCTCCCCTGAGAAGACCGCAACTTCATCAGCTTCCAAACTGGGAAACTGAATTGGGAGGGAGATATCATGGTGTTCCTGGATTCCCTGTTTCGCTTCGATTGCCTAGTCCCCAATTCCCTTCCTTATTCCAGGCTGTCATGACTGCAGGGTGATCTACTCTGTGTGTGTGCTATCCACATAACTCTCAGCATTCAGAATCTCTAGCACTGTCTGATCTCCAACACCCCGTGTTCATCTAGGACATGAGCAGGATCTATGACTTCACAATGTAACAGCACACATTTCCCATCTGACAAATATGTCTTGCAATGTCGTAAAATGCAACATGTCTTGAGTAACTTAATTAATTGTTTATAATGAAGTTAACTTCCAGGAAATAACAATATTGCTAATACCCTTATTCAACTGTGGCTTACTGAGTGTAATTTACTACATTGGCTCAGAATTTCACATTCTCTCTTATGTCTGAGTTCAATCCTTACTTCAGAAGTTGAAAAAATAACTTTGCTGACTTACAGGAATTAACTGTTAATAACGATGTATTTATCAGCCAATGAACTTACAGCCATTTCCGTGATGGCTCTTGCATTTCTTCCAAAGTCAATGCAGGCAGGTCCCAGCAGCAGAAAGTTATCTCTGTGACTCCCAGGTACGTGTAATCCACCAATTCCCACAACACTCTGCTCCCTCACAGGGTCACCATTTCTGTGACTCCCAGGTACAACTAGGCCTCGATCCTCAGCGCTGATTTATATACTCCCACTTTGCTGCTTCTGTAACTCCCAGTAATATCAGCCTCATGCTCCTGCTCCAAGTTGCTCCCTCACATGGTCACTCCCTCTGTGACTTCGTGCTGGTTTCGAGCCTCCTGATCTGCTTTTTTTCCAACTCCAAGTCCCAGTCAGCCTCCATCCTCGCTACTGATTTATATTCTCCTGCTCTGTGCTGATCTCTCTCAGGTTCTCTGCCCTTGTAACTCCCAGGTAATGTTAGGCCTCAAGCCTCAGCTGAGATTTATAACATCCAATTCCGCACTACTGTCTTACAGAATCGCTGTTTTGCCTGGAAAACAGTGGAAAAGAGGAGGATTGGACAGAGCAGGTGGTATTATAATGATTGAACGAGCTATATGCGATGGAACAGGTTATCCGGGGAGCTAGGCAGATCTGCAGCACCTGAAGAAGTTTACTGGAAGACACAGCGAGAGTTGCAGGCACTGAAGAAGGCAAAGGAAATAGAGAGATAGTGGCTTGTTCATGACGGAGCTTTTCAGAGTGAAAAGAGCTTTTTCTGAGTTGCTTACAGAGATGTGTAGACTTCAACAAATGAAAATTGACAGCCAGCAAGTGTTGTATGGTACTGGAGACTGTTGGAATGTTACAGAGTTAGAACACCTGTAGTAACTGGTGGAATATAAACTTTTGGAGCACTGGTGATGTTGAAGTACCCTCAGGACATGAGTAGGTGCAGAAAATAGGAGCATTCCAAATAGTGGGATTGTAGGGGCTGGAAGTCCTGAGATGGATAAGGAGGAAGAAAATTGCCATTTTGGGACACACAACCATCGTAATTACAGTGATTTAGGTAAGGAACCTGTGCTGTAATTGATTACAATTATATGGAGTTATACATTTTCAAAGGGAGAGATTTTATGTGATCAGAAGTTTAAACAAGAATAAATAAATTTCAGTGATCTCTAGCACAGATGGGAATGGAGGAGGTGAGATATTGTGCGGAACTGTCAGATTTATATGGCGGGGAGAATGTCAGATATGAAAGGGAGAGCTGCATTGTCTGTGTGCAGTTACAGACATGAGGAGTAGAGCCTGCTGGAGGGGACACAGATAACACCAGTTCCAACGGCTGGTGCAGTGGCTCAGGAAGGTAGCTCACTACCATCTTCTCAGGGACAACTCAAAATCAATAATAAATGCTGGCTCAGCCAACAAAGCTCATGTTCATGAATGAATGAAGGAATAAAAGATCTACAAGTCGCATTGTGGTCACTCAGGAAGGCCCTTTCAACAGCACTTCACAAACCCGGAACCACTATTCCCTGGAAGGACAGGAGCTCCAAGTGCACGGGAACACCAGCATTTCCAAGGTGCCCTCCAAGGCACGCTCCATCCTCCCAGCACTATGTCTGTCCCTACGCTCAAAGAACTGCAATGGGTCAGGAAGGCAGATCCCCACCACCTTCTCCAGGGAATTAAAGATGGGAAGGTAATGGTGAAACTATGCTGTTTACAGCCAGACAGAAAAATAAATCCCGCAGTGGGTGTGAAATGATATTTCCATTTATTTACAACATGCTGAGCATGGATAGAGGATTTGTCTGATTGGCACAAGGCAGAGAGTGTGAAGAAAGAGGTCTTTTTCACAATGGGAACTGGTGATGAGCGGAGCACTGCAGGGGTCAGTTTTGGGATGGCACTCTACACATTATACATTAAGAGTCTGGACAAAGAATGTGAAGGGGTACGAGAAATGGGTTTCCAAGAAAGATCCCAGGGATTAATTTTGTGTCATATTTGGAGCAGGTGAAGTCTCTGGGTCTGCACTTGTTGAAGTTTCAGAGGCGGCGGCAAAATCTCATTCAAACTTACAGAATACTGAGGGGCTGGGATGGAGTGGATGGGGGCAAGATGTTTCCACGAGCGAGGGAGACTAGGGGCCAAGGGCACAGCTTCAGAGTGAAGGGACAATCCTTTAGAATAGAGATGTGGAGGAATTTATTCAGCCAGAGGGTGATGGATCAGTGGAATTTACTGCATCATGGCTCTGTGGATGCTAAGTGATTCAGTGTATCTAACTCAGAGATAGCTAGGTTCTTGATGAGTAAGGAGATCAAGGGTTACTCGGAATAAGTGAGAGACTGGGGTTGAGAAGTAATTCAGCCATAATCAAATAGTGCAAGAGGGCCAATGGACCGAATGGCCTAATTCTGCTCCTATATATGATAGTCTTATGGACTGCGCTTTTTCCATACGTTTCTAAGTGTGCAGTTATCATTTCTGGCATATTGTTTCCCATACATTCCAGCACTTTCCTGATTATTGATGTCACCTCTTGGTTTCAGAACAACTGCAGAAAGCTACATCACAGAGTAACTTGAGAATCATTGTGTATGAATCTCAGAAAGGTGGTATACAGGTCCAGCAGGACATAAAGAAGGTAAATGGAATGCTGTCATTGATTCCAAAGGAAATGGAGAATAAAAATAGGGAAGGCTTGTAACAACTATAGAGGACTCCAGTCTGCCCACTGAGAATACAATGAACAGGTTTGGTCCCCTATCTGGAGGGAAAATGTCTTTGCATTGGAGGTAGCCCAGAGAAGATTCACCAGGCTGGTCTTCAAAATGGAGGGATATTGATGAGAAGAGTTGGAGAGGTTGAACTTGCAGTCGTTAAAATTTAGCAAATGAGGCAAATTTATTGATACACCGAAGATTCTTGTGTTATGACAGATTCGGTACTGAGACATTGTTCCCCTGAACAAGGATCTGTTACTGGAGATAAAGGGGAATATAAATACCAGAGAAGCTAACAGAAAAAAGATGGGTTGTCGAGACTGGAGGATGTTACAGAGTTCGGGTGGTTTGACATCACAGTTGGTGGTTAGAAATCAGATAGGTTGTCGGGCTGAAAGATGCCAAGGAGATTTACAGGATTATCAGTCCTGAAGGAGTTACAGCGATAAGGAGGAATATAGGGACTAAAGATTACACAGATGGGGTGGTCGTTGGAGCATCAGGAGATACAGAGACTGGGAGGGTTATCACGACTGGAGATTGCACAGATATTGGTGGTAGTCGGAGCTTCCGAAGTTTTAGGAGAAAGGGAGGATTGTAGGCACTGGATTGTAGGCACTGGATACTCGACAATTGAGTTGATATTTTGAGCTGGCGGAGTTTATTGAGCCCGGGAGGATTGCTGGTGCTGGGAGCTACACTGACATGGACAAAAGTTGGAGCTGCAGGAGAGAGGAAGATAGGGAGGGTTGAAGGGTCTGAATCACTTCACATAGCCAGGGAGAAGTGTAGGGATTGGAGGAGCCAGAGATGCTGAGGGTTGTCGGGCTGTAGGAGCTCAGAGAGCTAGTGAGCGCTGTGAAGGCAGGTTTGCAGCATTCCCATCAGTTATACAGAGATGTGGAATGCTGTTCTGGAGGAGGTTTCAGAAATCAACTGGATTGCAGATTATGGAAGATATTACAAAGACAGTGAGCTGTAGTACTTGAGGAGTTTACAGGAACAGAATGCATTGAGAAGTTGGAGGCTGCTACGTGTGTTAAACATGCTGCAATATCCTTACATCGATCAGGGGGTTTGGAAGCTCTGGAGACAAAGAATGAGAAATGCAGTAACTGAAAAATATCACAGAGATGGGGAGGAACATATGAGGGGCATTAATCATTCAGATGTGAAAGCAGAAGTTTTCATTAGTAGGTTTGCAAAAGACGTGAAAGGTGAGGCTGTTGTCCACATTGAGGGGGATGGTCTCAGACTGCAGTCTGAAGGTTGAGGCTGGGACAGAGTTTCAGCAGAGTAATTTCAATTGATAACCAGGTAAGAGCACAGCAGGCAATGAGGGAAAACTGATGAACTAAGCTTTATTTTGATGTACAATGCCTGACATGTCAGGCAGATGAACGCACGTCATAGATGCGAACATGGGACTGGAAAATCACAGGAATTACAGAAACACAGCTGAGGGACGGACAGGACCCGCAGATCATTGGTCCAGAGGACAGATTCAACAGGAAGGATAGAAGGGGAGGCAAGAGAGTAGGGGGAGTGAATCAGTGAAAATATCACTGCAGCACTGAGAGAGGATATTCCTGGGGAAGCTATGTTAGTGGAACTGAGAAATAAGAATGAATAATCAGTTTGATATGACTGTACTCCAGGCCCGCAGTTGTCAGCGGGAAATTGAACAGCAAATATGTCGGAGATCTCAGATATCTGTAAGAATGATAGGATTGTAATGGTCGGAGAGTTTAACTTTCCAAAAACTAGACTGGGTCTGCCAGAGTGTTCACAGCTTGGATGGGAGGGATTTGTTCAGTGTGTTCAAGAAAACTCTCTCAATCAGTGAGTAACTGGCCCGACTGGAAAAAGGGATAAAAACTGAGCTCCCCTTGGGAAACAATAAAAGAGAAAGGGGCTGAAGAGTTTGTGGGGGAGCACTTTTGCAAAGTCACCACAATTCTATTAGTTCGAAAACAGCGATGTAAAAGGACAGGCCTGGTCCACAAGTTAAAGATCAAAACTGGCCTTGCCCCAGTCCAGAAGGTAATTTGGCAAGACTGTCCAACAGTTGATTCATGGAGGCTATTTGAATGTAAAGGGACGTCGGGCAAGTGGGATTCTTTCAATAGAGAGATAAATTACTATTTCAGGGCCAGCAAACTCCTGTTAGTGTGAAGGATAATGCTGATACAAATGGGAAACATATGATGACTGGGGATATTGAGGTTCTTGTCAAGACAAAAGGGGACACATATCCTATACAGCCAGATGGATTAATTCAAACCCTTGAAGAACATTGTGGGAGCAGTAATATTCTAAACAGGGAAACCATGAGGGCCGAAAGGGGAACTGACAGAGCTTTGGCAGAGAAGGTTCAGGAAAATACAGAGAGATTGTACAAGTATATTAGCAACAGAATATTAACTCGGGACAGAATGTGACACTTAAAAGATTAATGAAGCCGTCCATGTGTGAACTCACAGGAAATGGGTGAGATCCAAAACAAAAACTTCCCGTCAGAACTTAGTGTGGAATACACACTGTGGAAGCAGGGAAATAAACAGTGAAGCTTTCAAAAGAGCCCACATTGTGGAACAGGAGGTGCTGAAGGTTTTCGAACACATTAAAATTAGACAACTCCCTGGGAACTACTCAAGTATATCACAGGACATTGGGGTAAGTTAAGGAAGAAACTTACAACGATATTTCTATCACTGACAGCCACGGGTGGTGAGCTCAGATCCTGGAGGGTGGCTAATGTTGTGCCAGCATTTAGGAAATGCTGCGGGGAAAAGCCAGGGGGAAAAAAAACAATTAGCTTGATGTCAGTGGTGCCAATGTTGTTGGAAGCAATTCCGCGGGACAAGACTTCCATGCATTTGGAAAGGCAACGATTGATTAGGGATAGTCAGCATAGCTTTGTGCATACAAAGCCGTGTCTCTCAAACTTGATAGAGTTTGTTGAAGAGGTGACCAAGAAGATGGATGAAGGCAGATCAGTAGACGTTGTCTATACTGACTTCAGCAAGGCCTTTGACAGGATTTAGCGTTGTGCACTGGTCAGTAAGGTTAGCTCACATGGGATCAGGGAGAGCAAGCCAAACAAACACAAAATGAGCTTGATAGGAGGAGATAGAGGGTAGTGGGAGAGGGTTGTTGTGCAGACTGGAGGCCTCTGACCAGCAGTGTGCCATAAGGATCGATGCAGGGTCCACACATGTGCATTATTGACATAATCGAGAATATATGAATTATTGTTAGTAAGTTTGTGGATATTAAATAAGTGTTATAGTGAGCAGTGAATACAGCTATCAAAGGTGATCTTACCCAACTGCTCCAGTGGGTTAGGAAATGCAAGATGGAGCTGAATTCAGGTATTGGATTTTGTAAAGACTAACCAGGGACGACTAACGCAATTAATTGCAGAGCTCTGGACAGTGTTGTCGAACGGAGAGAGACCAAGGGATGCAGTTACATTGTTCCTTGGAAGTGGCATCACAGGTGGACAGGAAGGGGAAAGAGGATTAGGCACACTAGCCCTCTTGGGTCAGAGCATTGAGTAGCTGAGTTGGTACATCATGATACGGCTGTATCAGACATTGCTGGGACTCCAGCTGGGAGACTGTGTAGAATTCCGATCCTCCTGCTTTTGAAAGCATATTCTGAAACTGTAAAGATTGACGAAGAAGTTACTGATACTGGAGCGTTTGACAGAAACAGAGAGGCTGGATAAGCTGGAAAGCAACATGGGTGGAATGAGATAGCTTTGCCAGATAAGGTTAAGGAGAATCCGAAGAGATTCTACAGCATACAAGTACAAAAAAGCTACTAGAGAGACAATAGAGCCCCTCAAAGATCAATAAGGCCATTCATGTGTGGAAATGGGCGCGACACTAAATGAATATTTCATGTCAGAACGTACTGTGGACAAAGACTAGGAAACAAAAGGAAAGAAATAGTGATGTCTTGAAAAGAGTCCCCATTACAGAAGAGGTGGTGCTGGAGGTCTTAGCACTCAAAGGTAGAGAAAGTCCTAGGTCCTGAACAAGTGTATCCCAGAACATTGTGGCAAAGACGCAGTGGGGACCGTGGCAGAGATATTTGTATCATTATCCTTCGTATTTCCATTGGGTGTAGGTGGCTGATGGGTGACCTTATAAAGGTTTATAAAACTATGAGAGGTATACGTAGGGTGAATAGTGAAGGTCTCTAACTCAGGGTAGGGGAATCCATAACTAGAGGTCATAAATATGAGGTGGGAGAGGAAACACTTAAAAGCGACCAGAGGAGCACATTTCAACACAGAGAATGGTTCACGTAGTGAATGAGCTGCGCTGAAGTATTAGAGAAAAGTACAATTCCATCATGGAAAAGACATTTGGGCAGGTACATGGAGAGGACAAGGTTTGAACGGATAGGGAACAAACGCAGGCAAAAGCAACTCGTTCAGGAACCGTGATTAGCATGGACTAGTTGGATCGAAGGAACTGTTTCTGTTCTGAATGCATCTTTCTCTAGTTATTAGAGGAGGAAACTACTGAGATAAGGAATGTGTTTGGCACTCAAGCAAGTTACAGCGATGGATATGGTCATCTAGAATGCAGTATATTTCAAATATGTGGAGGGACTATCGCGAAGGGAGTAGGTTACAAAGACAGAAAGTATTAAACGAGTTAAAAATTATTGAATACACTGGTCCACGAGACATGGCATATGTACAGTGTTGGAGGGGGAACACTGAACAGAAAGATCCCAGGCAGCATTCCCATACACTCATGGGAAACCTGATTTCCCCTGTTATTCTGATGTTCACTAAGACATCACAAGCCTGGATTGATAACTATGACACTCCCGATGCTATCTCAATGCAACAAAACTTACAGTAGGGGTGGTAATTGACCTGGGGTGTGTCTGTACTGTGCTCCCCCTCCAGCACTGAACTTATGTCATGTCTTGTTAGCAGATCTTTGGAACCCTCTCATTGCTCTCTCCTCTGTGCACTGTGAGTGATCTTACCTCACTGCAGGATTTACTGAAGGCTCTAGATCTCCCTGCCCTTTGTCTCTCTGGATAAACAACCATCTTCAATGAGGTTATAGACGAGGCATCGAGCAGTTGGGAAGTTTATTGAGTCAGGAACTTACTGATTACCTGCAGGAGACAGACAAATAGACTGGATGGGAAATTAGACTGATGCAGTGAAGGTTATACATGGAGAATGGCAGTGAGTCCCACAACCTTATGGAAAATCCCAGTCTCCATTCCTGGCCTGTGCTGTTGTGTCTCTCTGGAGTGGAGAATTCTGTTGGCTCAGGATCTGGAGTAGCTGCAAGAGCGAGAGGCGCTGACAGAGGCAGAAACTGTACCCACGCAATGAGAAATATCACATGGAGAGATACTGAGTGATATCACCAGATTGCAGGAAGGTATCAGGATCAAACAATCATGAAAGAAAAACAGGTTTAGCTCCATGATGCACTGGTATCGGTGTTCAGGGATGAATAGCCTGTGAGCAGGTGAAGTGTTGGCCAAGTGGTGTTATTGCTCGAGCATGTATTCACAACCTCAGCTAATGTTTGGGGGAGGAAGGTTTGACCCCCACCATCAGAAATGGTGGAATTTGAAATAAACTATTTTAAATGTAGTAATTGACAATCTATCAATATCATTACTGATGTACAAGAAATCCAAATATTTCTCCTTTCATGAAGGACATCTGCCAATCCTCAATTGGTCAGCATGACATCCCCACAGCAAAGTGTTTGCCTCTTAATTATCCTCTAAGTGGCCGAGCAAGTTACTTAGCTGAAGAGCAGGTTAGGGCTGGGCAAGAAAGTATGGTCAGCCAGAGACATCCATAACACAGACTTGATTTTTTTTAAAAAAAGATCCATTCTGATGGTCCCATTGGAACTGAGCTGGGCCCAGTGTCCTGGCCAATCATGTCGGTAGATGTATGGACAGGACTTTAAACTGACAGAGAGGATGCAGGGACAGGGTTCAGGTGAAATGAGCTTTCCAAATCCAAAAAGGAAAGGTGACATATCAGAACAGCTTAGGAATGTGGCCGGAGACAAGCAGAAAGGAACAGGCTGGGAAAGAGTTTAACTAAAATTATATATCAGCAAATCGATTTGTGACAGGAAATTGTGGGAAAGAGTAAAATATGTTTTGTTTTGGCATGGACAAAGTCTCTTCAATAAGGTGGATGGATTTGTGACACAGAGATTCTGAATGTAAATTTTGGCTACTACTGCCAAGGACATAAGGAGCAGAAGAGATTTAGCAATTGAACAGCATTTCATTGCTCATCACTGCATTAAACAGGAACTCATTGGAACTTATAATAAAGGTATTGTGATAATTTAGTGAAACTTCAACATTCATATAATCTTGACAATCCTAATGACGGAGTGATATTCGAAGAGCAGATTGTAGATTTATTTTCAGTGCTTCTTTGAATAACACATTGTGTAACTGGCTCGGGGCATAACGATCTCAGAGCGAATGTTGTGTGATGAAACTTAGTGAATGAGTGATGTCACCTGGGGAGATCCTCCGGGAAATTGGGATAAAATGCAGTTTAATGAAATATAAAGTTTTAAAGGAATTACAGAAAGGACAAGCTGCAACTAGAAATAAAAACAGCCAATTTCACGGGTTTGAGCGGAGAACTGGCCAAGGTAAACAGGCGAAACAGACTGAAACATGTGTCTGTAAATGAACAGTGGAAAACATTTGAAGGAACAGTGTAAAATACTCAACAAAAGGAAATTCCATTGCAAAAGACAAAACCTCAACAAGAAATTACATGACCTCCCTCACTCAGGATAAAATGAATCATATTTGATTATGAGGCTTAGAAGATCACCACTTAAAATCCTGAAGTGAGAGAGAGTTTAAGCAGTAAGTATTAGAGGGATTGCGAAGGGTCGACTAGCAGGAGGAGGGCAGTCGAAATGGGAATCATTGTCAGGGCTTAATGACACGATATGAACAGGGAGAGGTGAAGGTGCTGGAGGTGGTGAGAGTGTTACAGAGCCTGGTCAGAGCCTGGATCGTGTTACAAAGCCAGTACGGATTGCTGCAGATGCGGATTGCAAAGGTAGGGAGGGACATCTGTATTTTATTTACTCATGCATGGGATCTGGAGGTCACTGATTGGACCAGTATTCTTTGCCCCCACTGCTAATTGCCCAAAGGGCAGATCAGAGTCAGCTATATTGCTGTGGGTATGGATTTACATGTAGACCAAACCAGGGTAGAATGTCAGATGCCCTTCACTAATGGAGGTAACTGAACCAGATGAGTTCTATCTGACTGATCAACAATGTTTCCTCACCAATGTCTTGTTCAGACAACATGACATCCCAACTCCTACTCTCAATGTTCTAACCAATGAAGGTAACCATTCCAAACGCCTGCTTCACCAGCCTGTCTATCTGGGAAACTGCTTTCAAAGAACTGTGTACCTGCATCCCTGGGTTACTGACTGACAGGGCCCGAACATGAAATGTACAAGTCCCACCCTGGTTTGTTTCACCAAAATGGAACACTTCACATTTATCTAATTAAACTCCATCTTTAATTCTTCAGCCCACTATCCCAGCAGTACTGTTCTTCCTGTTGTATCACAGATAATCATCTTCACTGTCCACTTTACCACCAATTTCAGTTTCATCCAAGAAGCTTACTTACCAGGAAACCAATATTCTCATCCAAACCATTTATCCAAATGACAAACAACAGTGGGCCCACTGCACCGCTGGTCACATGCCTCCAGTCAGAAAAACAACATGTCTCCCCTCACCCTTTGTCTCCTCCCATCAAGCAAATTTTGTAAACAGTCCACTAGCTCCTCCTGAATGCCATATGCTTTTAAATTGATCTGAGCTAATTACCCAGTTTACCATACGGAACGCAGAACACAGAACAGTGCAACACAAGACCCTTCGGCCATGATGCCGTGCCAACCTTTTATCCGACAGTAAGATCAAACTAACCTGCATACCTTTAATTTTAATGCCATCCATGTGTCTATCCACGAGTGTATTAAATGTCCCTAGTATATCTGACTCTCCTAGCACTGCTGGCAGTGCATTCCACACCCCCAACACACACACACTTTGTGTATAGAACCTGCATCTGAAATCTCTCCTTAATCATCCACCAATCACCTTAAAATTTGCCCGCTCAGAATAGCCATGTATGCCATGATATAAAGAAGTCTCTCACTATTCACTCTATCTATGACTCTCATCATCTTGCCAACTCGCCCCTCATCCTTCTTCACTCCAATGAGAAAAGCCGCACCTCTCTCAACCTTTCTTCAGAAGACGTGCCCGCCAGTACAGGCAGCATTCTGGTAAACCTCCAATTTAGCCTCCCTAAGCTTCCACTGCCTTGCCGTAATGAGGGGACCAGAACTGAACACAATATCACAAGTGGGGTCTAACCCAGGCTCTATAGAGCTGCAGAATAACTTCACTGCATTAAAACTCAATCCCCCAGCAATTGAAAGCCAACACAACATAATCCTTCATAACAACCCTATCAGCTTGGGTGGCAACTTTGAGGGATCGATGGATGTGGAACACAAGATCGCTCTGTTTCACAGCACTACCAAGTATTCTGCCTTGAACCCTATATTCTGCATTCAAGTTCGAACTTCGAAAATGAATCATTTCACACTTTTTCAGATTAAAATCCATCTGCCACTTCTCAGCCCAGCTCTGCATCCTGTCAATATGCTTCTGAAACCTACAATAGACTTCCACACGATCCACCACTCCACCAACCTCCATGTCATTGGCAAAGTTGCTAACCCATTCTTCCACAACAACATCCAATTCGTTTATATATAAAAAAACACAAAGAGCAGAAGTCCTGCAACCGATCCCTGCAGAAAACCACTGGTCACCGAGCTCCAGACTGAACGCTTTCCATCTATTACCACCCTCTGTCTTCTATGAGCCAGGAATTCTGTTTCCAGACAGACAGGTCTCCTGTATCCTATGCCTCTGTACTTTCTGAATGAGCCATAAAGGTGTTTTGTCACATTCTTGAAGAGTTCAATAAGATTTGTGAAGAAGAGACCTGTCCCTTACAAAGCCACGCTGACTATCTCTAGTCAAACTATGGTTTTCTACGGAGTCATAAATCCGCTCTCTCAGCGTCCTCTCTAATAATCTGCACACCACAGACTGAAGAAAGTGAGGTCTATAATTCCCAGAATTATCCCTATTTGCTTTCTTGAACAAGGCACTAACATTTGCCGCCCTCCAATCATCTGGTACGATTCCGGTGGACAGTAAGGGTGCAAAGGTGATCACCAAAGGCACAGCAATCCACTCCCTCGCTTCAAGTAGTAACTTTGGGCATATCCCATCTGGTCCAATAGAGTTATCTATCTTTACGTTTTACACAATTCTCAGCACATCCTCCTTCTTAACATCAACCTGTTCACATATATCAGTCCTTTTCATGCAGTCCTCACAAATGACGAGGTCCCTCTCAGTAGTGAATACTGAAGCACAGTATGTATTAAGGACCTCCCCAACCTCCTGTGACTCCAGGCACATTCTTCCTCCACTATCCTTGATCTGCCCTACCCTCACTCTGACCATCCTCTTGTTCCTCACATAAGTGGAGAATGCCTTACAGTCTTCCTTAATCCTTCTCAACAAAGCTTTTTCATGTCCCATTCTAGCTGTCCTAAGTCCATTCTGCAGTTCCTTCCTGGCTACCTTCAGTGAGTCCCCAGAGTGTGGAAAAAGGCTATTTGGCCCATCAACTCCATACGGACACTCTGAAGAACATCCCGCCCAAAACCATTCCCCCACCCTATAACTCTACATTTACCCTGACTAACGTGTCAATCCTGCACTTCCCTGAACACTATGGATAATTTACCATGGCTGAGTCAGCTAATCTACACATCTTTGGACGGTGGGTGGAAACTGGAGCACGTGGAGGAACTCCACGCAGACATGGGGAGAACGTGTAAACTCCACAAAGACAGTCGCCCGGGACTGTAATCGAAATCGGGTCCCTGGATCTATAAGGTAGCCGTGCTAATCACTGAGCCACCGTGCTGCGCCCATATAACCCTATAGAAGGCTAACGATCCTAGCGTCCTCAACCTTATGTAAGCTTCCTTCTTCCTCCTGACTAGATGTTCCACATATCTTGGAACGATGTCAAATGCTTTGCTGAAGTCCATGTAGACAACATTGACTGCTCTGCCTTCATCTCTCTCTTGGCCACCCCCTAGAAGAGTCAATCCGGTTTGTGAAATTCAGTTTCCCACTCACAAAGCAATGCTGACTATCTCTAATCAGCCCTTGCCTGACCAAAAGTATGTAGCTCCTTTCTCTCAGAATCTCTTTCAACAGCTTCCCCATCACTGCGCTCACGGGGCTGTAATTTCCTGGATTTTCCCTGCAACCCTTAAGTGATGGAACAGCATTAGCTGCCCTCTAGTCTTCTGACACATCACTGTGTCTGTTGATATTATACACATCTCTGTTAGGGACACAGCAATTTCTTCCCAAGCTTCCCCCAACATTCTTGGATCGACCTAATTAGCTACTGAGAATTGATCTACCTTTATTTGTTTTGAGATTCCAAAACTTTCTCTTCTCTGTTTAGGATTCTTTCCAAGATATCGCAAATTATTTCCCAAAGTTCCCGAGCTTCCATGTCTTTCTCCAGAGTAAATACTGACAAGACTGTTTTTTGTTTAAGATCTCACGCATCTCCTCTGGTTTCACTCATGGGTGACCATATTGATCTTTAAGGTGCCCTATTCTCTACCAAGTTACTCTTTAGCCCTTATTGAAACTTACACAAAGGCTTCTGAAAATTCAAATAAACCATACCCTGCGTACCAACACCCCCCCCCCCCCACCACCACACCCTTATCTATTCCGCCATTTATATTCACACCCACAAAAAAAATCCAACAGGCACAAAAACAAATTAGCTTTTATAAAATGCCTTTCTTCGGGTTCAGTTTTTTTATTGATATGTCCTTTTTCACTCATTTCAGCATGCTCCAGACTTACTGTCAGGCTAACAGTATTTGTTTTTAGACTGGAAACATAAAGGGTTGTGGGAGTTCTTGTTTATAAATCAGGAAAACATGTAACTTACGGGGTCATCAAGTAATACAGAAGGCAAATCAAATGCTGTCATTTATTACAAAGGGAATGGAGTCTAAATATAGGAAGGTCTTACTAAAACGATGCAAGGCACAAGTCAGACAACACCTAGAATATTATGAACAGTGTGTGTGCCCGAAGGTAAGATATCCTTGTATCAGAGGCAGGCCAGAGAAGGTCCACTCGGCTGATGTTGGAAATGGAGGGATTTTCTAATAAGAAGAGGTGGAGTAGATTGAGAATGAACCCATTGAAGTTGAGAAAAATGAGAGAGAAACTGAATGAAACATGTAAGATTCTGAAGTACTTTGATCGGACAAATGATGGGAAGTTAGAAAATAGATCAGTGCAGCAATAGGCCCTTAAGCCCACCTTGATGTCATTCTCAACTCGTCCCATCTGTATATACATGATCCATGTCCCTCTATTCTCTGCCCGTTCATGTTTCTGTCTAAATGCCACTTCAAAACTTTTTGATCTACAACATAGAATTTTGTTGATGCCTCCTTGATATGATGTTCTGGAAAACCATCTCATATACAATCCAGGATTCCATCCATTACAGCCCTGATACTCATTAGTTATCCAGTCGGGATGGAGACTACTGTCACACACAGTTACTATCCTATCATTGCAGCAAGTATATTCAGTGTCTTGAACGCAACCATATTGACATTACCACTACTGTCTGGTGCCTATAAAAGAATTATTGCAAACGCTTGCTGCTGCTTGTTTATTCTCAGCTCCACCCAAATAGACTACAAATTTTGATCGTCAGATCCACGTGACTGTCTCAGTAATGCATTAACCACATCCTTTCTTCGCAACTTGTTGCCTTTTTGCCTGTCCTTACTTGATCCCAACAACCCTTCAATATTCCCTTCCCAGCGATGGTCATTCTGCAGCTACATCTCAGGAATGACAGTTCCATCATATCTGTTCAACTGTCATTCCATCTGCCTTATGGCGAATACAGGGAGTCATTCCTCAGTAGAGGGGGATTGAACGCATGGGTAGAGGTTACAGAGATAGGGAGGCTTACAGGGCCTCGAGGATCTTCGAGTTAAACATCTGGTCAAGAATGTCAGTGAGACAAACGGGTTTGCGGATTTGAGGAATTTACAGAGATAGAGGGAGCTGGATTAGATTCTGGAAATAGGAATAGGGATGGATGTAGGGAGAGGCAGGCAGTCTGAGAGGCACAGACTGGGGTGTTTCAGGGAGAAGTGTATTGCATATACTAACAGAGATATGGAACGTTGTAGTGATGGAAGACATTTACAGTTATAAGAAGGTTTCCAGGTTGTGAAAGCTACATAGATAGGAAAGCAATGGAGAATGTCAGGTTACTGGGTTGGAGAGAGTGACACAAATGGGGAGGGTTGCATAAACTGAAAGAGGTTCCTGTGGTCAGGAGGGTTGGGGGGTGAGGTTTGAATAGATTAAGATAGAAACATCGTAGAAGGAGAAGGAGGTTATGCGGAAAGTCAGGAGGCATGGGATAGAGGGAAATCTGGCCAGTTGGATAGAAAACTGCCTAACCGGTAGAAGTCAGAGAGTGGTGGTAGATGGTAAATATTCAGCGTGGAGCCCAGTTACAAGTAGAGTTCCGCAGGGATCAGTTCTGGGTCCTCTGCTGTTTGTAATTTTTATTAATGACTTGGATGAGGGAGTCGAAGGGTGTGTCAGTAAATTTGCAGATGATACGAAGATAGGTGGAGTTGTGGACAGTGAGGAGGGCATTTGTTGTTTGCAAAGGGACTTAGATATGATGCAGAGCTGGGCTGAGGAGTGGCAGGTGGAGTTCAACCCTGCCAAGTGTGAGGTTGTCCATTTTGGAAGAACAAATAAGAATGCGGAATACAGGGTTAATGGTAGGGTTCTTAGTCAGGTGGAGGAACAGAGGGATCTTGGGGTCTATGTACATAGATCTTTGAAAGTTGCCACTCAGGTGGATAGAGTTTGTAAGAAAGAAGGCCTATGGTGTATTATTGTTCATTAGCAGAGGGATTGAATTCAAGAGTCGTGAAGTGATGCTGCAGCTGTACAGGACTTTGGTTAGGCCACATTTGGAGTACTGTGTGCAGTTCTGGTCGCCTCACTTTAGGAAAGATGTGGAAGCCTTGGAGAGGATGCAGAGAAGATTTACCAGGATGTTGCCTGGAATGGAGAGTAGGTCGTACGAGGATAGGTTGAGAGTTCTCGGCCTTTTCTCATTGGAACGGCGAAGGATGAGGGGTGACTTGATAGAGGTTTATAAGATGAACAGAGGAATAGATAGAGTAGACAGTCAGAAACTTTTTTCCCCGGGTACAACAGAGTGTTACAAGGGGACATAAATTTAAGTTGAAGGGTGGAAGGTATAGGGGAGATGTCAGGGGTGGGTTCTTTACCCAGAGAGTGGTGGGGGCATGGAATGCGCTGCCCGTGGGAGTGGTAGAGTCGGAATCATTGGCGACCTTTAAGCGGCATTTGGATTGGTACATGGATGGGTGCTTAATCTAGGATAGAAGTTCTGCACAACATCGTGGGCCGAAGGGCCAGTTCTGTGCTGTATTGTTCTATTGTTCTATTGTTACAGATGGATGTGGAGATTGGATAAGCTAACATTGAAAGTGAGTCTTATGGAAACTGGGAATCACAAAGATTTGGGTTGGTGCTAAGATCGGAAAATATGCAGCTACTTCAAGGGATTACCCAACAAGCGAAGATTAAAGGGGGTCCATATATTGGGGTGTTGTCAGGACCGGAAGAGTTTACACAGAAAGGGAGGGCTTTAGAAGTTTATGGAGATAGTGGCGGGGCTGAAACAGTTAGCAGAGACATGAAAACTTTTAGGACAGTACTAAGATACACAGGCATTAGTTAGTGCAAGAATGGGAAACTTAATAGGACTGGAGGAGCGAAGAAAGGTACAGATAGCAGTGGTGGCTGTAGATGTTAACGGATTATGGAGAGACTTGCAGGTGAGAGAGAGTGTGGGCTTCAGATTCTGACAGCCATTGTACGAAGTGGAGTAGCATTAGAAAATGGCGAGTTTGCAGCTATAGAAGGTGCTGAAGGGACTGAAAGTGGTAAAAGATGTAGAAAGTGTTGTGGAAGCAGTTGGTGGTTCGAGATAGGGAGCACTGCAGAGATTGCAGGGGATCGTACAGACAGGGGGATTTCTAAGAGCAGGGGAAAGTAACAGAAATAGAGAAAGTGCAGTGCTTGAGGAGGGTTCAGCAACCAAGTTGTTTCAAAGTGCAGAACAAAGTTACAAAGACTGGAACAGTTCTAGGGATTGGAGGAGCATAGAACGATAGGGAGGGCTTTCAACCCTGTAGGATAGTATTTTAAAGAGACGGGGAGAGTTTCACAATTAAAGGGAATTAGAAAGATCAGGAGGACTTGAGGTTATTGGAGCAACTTTAACTATATAATTTCTCCAGAGTTAGAGAAAGTTGTGGAGACTGGAACAGTTGAAATAGAGGCAGGGTTTTAAGAATAAGAAGGACTTTTCAGTGAAACGGAAGGATGTAGGGATGGAACATGGTGAGAGTCACAGTGACAATTACGACAGCTCATGAAAGTAACAGAAATATATAGTGTAGTGATAAGGGGAGAACATTAAGGGTATAAAGATTTGTAATGTCTGAAGGAGATTACATGCACAGCAAGAGGAGTAGGGACTACTAGATTATGCAGAGATTGATTCTGATTGAGATAGGAAGCGATTATTGTTATCATTAGGATTGTAGAGACGAAATTCCATGATAGAACTTATGTATCCTCAGCCATGGAGGATATTAACAGATGGAGAAGGTTCCTAAGGTCAGGAGGTCCTTGGGAGATTTCACAGATAGTGAGATTCTCAGGTAAGAACCTGACATAGTTACAAAGACGGAGGTATTTCAGGTCTTGAAGGGATTACAGAGATCGGGACAGCTCAATGGACTGAATAATTTTTCACAGATAAGGAAGGTTGGAGGAGCTTGGGAAGTTTTCCCAGATAGGTACGGATGGAGAGGTTAAAGACAAACGTATTGACTAGGAGGGTGTATTGGTGGGAGGATCCAACAGGGACAGATAGGACTGTCGGGGTTTACAGGGATGATGGAATTTAGTATCTACTGGAGAAGTTTAGGGATAAGTGTGTTAGGGGTTAGAGAACCTGACTGAGACAGAGAGCATTGTGGGGACGAGAGGAGATTCCAATCAGAGGAAGGATAATCAGGAATGGAGGACATTACAGAGATCACTAATACAACATAGGCCAGGATTGATGTCTGGGATCCCCTGTACTGTCTCAGTGAGGACCAGTACAGCAGAGGTGAAAGCAGGACTCTCAGCCTAGGATGTATCTGTTCCCTGCCCAGCAGTGTATCTATGTCCTATATCTCTCAGCCATGTTTCTGTTCTGGTTGGAATATTGCAGTCCCCAGAGGCAATCCATGCTCTGAGCTCATCTCCCTTACCAGTCAGGCCTCATGCTTGCCGTTCAGCCAACCAAACCCCGCCTCCACCTCCATCTCCATCCCCACCGGCCCCCAACCAACACCACCAAGGGAACACTGGTGCCCACTTGGTTCAAATTCAATTCCCTTAGAAATGAGGGACGAGCAATGGTCATTAAATATCCTTGGCAGACACTATTAAGGAAAAGCTACAAGATATTTTATGACATGTTCATAGTTAGAGGATTCCCAGCTAAGAGTGAGGCCTGTTGAAAACCAAAGTGGCAATCTGTGCATGGAGCCACAGGAAGTAGGTGAAGTCTTCAATGAATACTTCCCATCTGTATTCACACAATAGGAAGGCATTGTAGCCGGGGATTTCAGTTGGAATAGTGAGGTTCGAAAACATGTTAAGATCAATAAGTATGCATTAAATTTTTTCACAGGCATAAAGGTGGAGAAATCCCCAGTGCCCAATGAAATGTATCTTACATTGCTATGGGTGGTAAGGGAGGAGATTACTGGGGACCTGGTGGATATATTTAATACTTTGCTGGCCACAGGTGAAATGCCGAATGACTGGAGGATCGCTAATATGGTTCCTTTATTCAAGAAGGGTAGCCTGGATAGGCCAATTAATTACAGAGCAGATAGTCTGACAACAGGGGGAGGGAAATCATTGGAAACAGTTCTGAGTGACAATTAGGGATAGTCATCACCGATTTGGTAAAGGAAGATACTGTCTGATGAATTCAGCTGAGTTTTCTTTAAAATGACGATTAAAAATATTGCTGAGAGCAGTGCAGATGATGTGGGTTCCTTGGAGTTCACTATTGCCTTTGACAATGTCCCACATGGAAGGTTGGTCCAACAGATCAATGGGATCCAAGGCAAGTTGGCATATTGGATCAAGAATTGGTGGGGGTGTTGGTTTTGTGTTTGAAATTCTTTCACCAGTGGGTGTACCACAGGGATCTGTGCAGGAAAAATTGCTCTTTGTATGTACATTAATACATTGGATGTGAAAGCAGAAGGTATCATTACTCGATTTTCAGATGACATGAAAGGTGAGGGTGTTGTCCACAGTGAGGGGATGGTCTCAGGCTGCAGTCTGAAGACTGGGACAGAATTTCAAGAGAGCCATTTAAATAGACAATGCCGGCAAGAACACAGCAGCCCATAAGGGAAAACGGATTAATTAAACTTCTTTATTTCAACATAACAGGTCTAACAGGTAAGGCAGATGACCTTGGTGCATGGACATGGGACGAGGACACCATAGGTCTGACAGAAACACAGCTGAGGGAGGGACAGGACTGGCAACTCAATGTTCAAGGGTACAGATTCTACAGGATGCAGAGAGCAGGAGTGAGGGAGGAGGGGGATTGGAGTTTTTGATCAGTGAAACATCACTGCAGCACTTCGAGAGGATATTCCTGGGGATCACCCAGTGATGCTGTAATGGTGGAAATGAGAAATGAGAATTGGTCATCACTTTGATATAACTGCACTACAGGCCCTTAACAGTTAGTGGGAAATTGAGCAACAAATATGTCGGGATACCTCAGATATCTGTAAGAATCACAGCGTTGTAATGGGCGGGCATTTTATCTTTCCAAACTTAGACTGGGCCTGCCAGAGTGTTCACAGCTTGGATGGGAATGATTTGTTAGGCATGGTCAAGAAAACTGCCCCAGTCAAAATGTCAATGGTCGGACTGCAGGAAGGGCGAAATCCTGACTTCCCCTTGGGAATCCAGGTAGGGAAAGCAACTGAGGTCTTCGTGGGGAAACACTTTGACAAAGTCACCACAATCGTATTAGTTTGAAAATAGTGATGGAAAAGAACATGGCTGGTTCACAAGTTATTGATAAAAACTGGCCTTGCCTGAATGCAGAAGGAATGAGTCAAGAGCATTTAACAATTAATTGTGGAGGCTATTTGCAGGTAAAGGGACGTCAGGCAGATGGGAAGCTTTCAAAAGCGATAAAACGAGAGTTCAGGGCCAGCATATTCCTGTTAGTGTGAAGAATAATGCCGATGAAAGTAAGAAAACCAGGATGACTGGAGATATTGGGGTTCTGATCAAGAGAAATTGAGCACGTATCAGATCTAGCCAGCTGGATTATGGAAATCCATTGAAGAACATTGCAGGTGGAGGAATACATTTAAGTGGGAAATCAGGAGGGCCCAAAGGGGACCACAGAAAGCTCTGGTAGTTCAAACTGAGGAAAACACAAGTATATTAACAACAGAAGATTAAATACGATGGAATATGGTTCCTTGATGATCAATGGGGCCAACCAAGTGTGGAACCTGAGGAGATGGCTGAGACCCTAAACGAAAATTTTATGTTTCAACTTACTGTGGAGAAAGTCGAGGAAAGTCAGGGAAATAAACAGTGATGTCTTCAAAAGAGTCCACATTACAGAACAGGTGGCAGCGGAGGTTTTAAAATGCATAAAGGGTAGGCAAATCCCAGGGAACGAATCAAGTATATCCCTGGATATTGTGGGAAGATCAGAAAGAAATTGTAGGATCCCATAAAGTGATTTTTCTATCACTGACAGCCACGGGTGATGTGTTGGAAGCCTCACACTCAACCAGTCACCATCACACTGTCCCCCTCACACTCACTCCGCCATCGTTTCCCTGATAGGTCACACTCACGCAGTCACCGTAACCCCAAAACACTCACACTCAATTTATGAATACTAACCTGATGGAAACATATATGCACTCCATCCCTGTCACCCTGAGACACTCAGTCTCTCTGTTCCTGTCACGCTGAGGCACTCACACAGTATTTTTTCCGATCACCTTGTCCCGCTCACACTTACTCCATAACCATAACCCTGACCCTCTGACACTTACTCAATCACTGTCACACTGACTCCGTCGCAATCACTCACTCTCTGTTAGCCTGTCCACCTCACACTCACACTATAACCGTCATATTGATACCCTCACACTCATTCTGTACCGTCAGCATGAAACACACACACAATCTCACTCTCACCCTGAACCCCTCAAACTCACACACTCACTATCACCCTGATCCGCTCCGATTCACACTGTAACTGCCACACTGGCCCACTCACACTCACATCGTCAGGGTCACGCTGAACCCGTCACACTCATACGCTCACCGCCACCCTTACCTCTTACACTCACTCCGTCACCATTACCCTGACCCCTTCTCACTCACTCAGTAGCACCATAAACATAATCCCATCAAACTCAGTCTCCGTTAACCTGACCCCCTCACAATCACTACATCACCGTCAATCTGACCCCCTCACACTCTCTCTCTTTCACAGTCACCCTGACCATCTCACACTCATTCTGTCACTACCACCATAACTCCCTGACACTCATTCTGCCATTATCAACTGGACCCCATCAGACTCCCTCCTTCACAGTCACACTGACCCCTTAATCTCACTCCATTGTCATGAACCTGATTTCCTTATACTCAATCATTGATTGTCAAGCTGAAACCCTCATGCTCACTCCATCATCGTCACTCTGATACCCTCACTCTCCTGCGGTCACCCTGATCCAGTCACACGTGCTACCTCCCTGTGTCCTTGAACGCACAATTCAAACCCTCACTGCCATGCTGAACACCTCACAGCCACTCTGTCACAGTAAATGTGTCTACATGGCACTCACTCCCTCATCAAAATTGTTAAACCCTCCCACTTACTGCATCCCTGTAACCCTGACAACATCACACACACGCTCAGTCATCATCACCCTGATCCCTTCATACTCACTCCATCACCATCAACCTAACCCCCTCACTCTCTTTCTCTATGACCGTTATCTGGTCACCCTAACCCCCTCAGTCCATCACCATAACCTTGATCCCGTCTCACACACTCTGGCACTCTCACCCGAAACCCCTCAAAATCACTAGGTCACCGTCAACTTGACACACTCACACTCATTCCCAAACTGACCCCCTCACACTCGGTCCATCTCCGTCATCCTGATCCCATTATACTATTTCTGTCACTGTCATCCTGAATCACTCACACTCACTCCGCCACTATCAACCAAATACCATCACACTCATTCTATCACTGTCAGCATGACCCACACACATTCACTCCATCACCATTGCCCTGACCCGCTCACACTCACTCCGTCACCGTCTCCCTGATCCCAGACCCCATCACTGTTACTCCATCATCATCACCCTATCCCTGTCACACTCTCTCCATGACGAGCACCCGGTCACCTTCACACTCTCTCCATCATCGTCACGCTCACCCCGCACAATCCTTCCGTCAGCATAACCCTGATATCTCACACTCACACCATGACTTCACCCTGACCCCATCGGGCACACTCCGTCACCGTCACCCAGAACCCCTCAAAATCACTTGGTCACCATCAAACTGACCCCATCATATTCACTCCCACCTTGACCTTCTTACACTCACTATATCATTGTCATCTAGACACCCCACACTATTCTGTCACTTTCACCCTGACATCCTCACACTCACTCAGTCACTGTCACCCTGGCCCCCTCGCACTCACTACGTCACTATTTCCCTGACAGAGTCACAATCACTTCGTCACGGTCACCCTGAATCACTGATAACCACTGCATCAATATGAACCTGACGCACACAGGTGCATTCGTCCCCGTCGCACTCATGCACGCACACTCACCCTGGCATGGTCACCCCCCAGCCCCTCGCACTTTCTGTAACCCGATCACCCTGAGCCCATCACACTCACTCCATCTCTGTTACCCGGACACTCTCATTCTTACTCCATCACCGTCACCCTGAGCCCTTCAGATTCTTCCGATCACTGTCACCCTGACACCATCACACTCACTCCAGCACCATGACCCTGACCCCTGCACACACACTCTGTCAGTGTCAATCTGACCCCCTCACAGTCACTCCATCAGCGTCACCCTGACCCCCTCACACTCACTATGTCACTGTCACACACACACGCATGCACACAGACATTTACTCTATCATCGTCATCCTGACCGCCTCACACTCACCCCATAACCATCAGTCAGACCACTCAATGCACTTGTCACCATCACCCGACCCCCTCACACTCACTAAATAACCATCACGTCATCACCGAAACACTGATCCAGTCACACTCACTCCATCCCTGTCAACCTGTGCCCCTCACAATCTCTCTGCCCCCGTTACTCTGAGGCCGTCACATGTCTTTGTCTCTGCCATCCTGACCCAATCACACTAACTCCGTCACTGTCACCCGGTACCCCTCTCACTCACTCTGTCACTGTAACCCTGGAACCTTCATATTCACTCAATCACTGTCACCCTGTACCCCTCATTCTGACCTTCTGGTATTCATCCGTCATTATCATCTTATGTCCTCATATTCACTCCATCAGCGTAATCTATCACACCCGTCCTACTCGCTCCGTTACCATAACCCTGGCAACACCACACTCAATCCGTCATTTTCACATTAGACAATAGACAATAGGTGCAGGAGTAAGCCAATCTGTCCTTCACGCCAGCACTACCATTCATTATGATCGTGGCTGGTCATCCTCAATCAGTATCCTGTTCCTGCCTTATCCTCATAACCCTTGAAGGTCTTTGACTATCCTTAGGAGCTCTATGCAACTCTTTCTTGAATGTTTCCAGAGACATGGCCTCCACAGCCCTATCGGGCATAGCATTCCACACACCCACCACTCTCTGGGTGAAGAAGTTTCTCCTCAACTCTGTTCTAAATGGCATACTCCTTATTTTCAAACTATGTCCTCTGGTTCGGGACTCACCCATCAGCGGAAACATTCTTCCCACCTCCAGAGTGGCCAATCCTTTAATAACCTTAAACGTCTCAATGAGATCACCTCTCAGCCTTCTAAACTCAAGGGTATCGAAGCCCAGTCGCTCCAATCTTTCAACGTAAGACAGTCCCGCCATTCCGGGAATTGACCTCGTGAACCTCCGTTGCATTCCCTCAATAGTCAGAATGTTTTTCCTCAAAACTGGAGACCAAAACTGCACACAATATTCAAGGTGCCGTCTCACCAGGACCCTGTACAGCTGCAGAAGGACCTCTTTGCTTCTGTACACAATTCCTCTTCTAATGAAGGCCAGCATGCTGTTAGCTTTCTTCATTGCCTGCTGTACCTGCATGCTTGCTTTCATTGACTGATGTACAAAAACACCTAGATCTCGTTGTACTGCCCCTTTACCTAACTTAGCTCCATTTAGGTAGTAATCTGTCTTCCTGTTCTTGTCACCAAAATGGATAATCACACATTTATCCACATTAAACTGCATCTGCCATGCATCTGTCCACTCACCTAGCCTGACCAGGTCACCCTGTCATCTCCTAAAAACCTCTTTACATTTCGCCCTGGCTCCTAGCTTTGTATCAGCAGCAAATTTGCGAATATTACTGTTACTACCATTATCTATATTATTAATGCATATTCTAAAAAGCTGCGGTCCCAGCACTGATCCCTGCAGTACCCCACTGGTCACCGCCTGCTATTCTGAAAGGGAGCCGTTTATCACGAATCGTTGTTTCCTATCAGTCGAACAATTTTCGTTCCAAGTCAGTATTTTGCCCCCAATACCATACACCCTAATTTTGCTCACTAACCTCCTATGTTGGACTTTATCAAAGTCTTTCACAAAGTCCAGATACACTGTATCCACTGGATCTCCCTTGTCCATCTTCAGAGTTACATCCTCAAAAAATTGCAGAAGATTAGTCAAGCATAAATGCATGCTGATTCTCACCTGTCCTGTTACTGCTATCCAGATGTGTCGTAATTTCATCCTTTATAATTGACTCCAGCGTCTTGACCACCACTGAGGTCAGACTAACTGATCTATGATTCCCTGCTTTCTCTCTCTCTCCTTTCTTGAAAAGTGGGACAACATTAGCTACTCTCTAATCTGAAGGAGCTGAACCTGAATCTATAGAACATTGGAAAATGATTACCAATGCATCTGCGATTTCTCGAGGCACCTCTTTCAGTACCCTGGGACGTAGGCCATCAAGTCCCAGGGAGTTACCAGACTTCCGACCTAACACCATTTCCTGGCAAATATAAATTCCCTTCAGTTCAGGTCCTTCAGCCACTATTACCTCTGGGAGATTGCTTGTGTCTTCCACAGTGAACACAGATGTAAAGTATCAATTCAACTCTTCTGACATTTCTTTGTGCTCCGTAATATGTTCACCCGTTTCTGACTTCAAGGGCAAATTCTAGTCCTAACAATTTCTTTTCCATTCAAAAAAGCTTTACCGTCCTCCTTTATATTTTAAGCTAGTTTAACTTCGTACCTCTTTTTTTTTTCTCTGCGTATTTCCTTCTTAGTTATCCTCTGTTGTTCTTTAAAAGTTTCCCAGTAGTCCGTTGTCCCACTCATCTTTGCTATGTTATACTTTTTGTCTTCTGTCTTTATATGTTTCTTAACTTCCCTCTTCAGCCACGGACATCCCTGCCTCCTCTTAGGATCCTTCTTCCTTTTTGGAATGAACTAATCCTGCATCTTCTGCATTATACTCGGAAATACCTGGCTCCACTGCCATCCATCTCTGTTAGGGTCTTGCACCATTGAAATTTGGCCAGCTCCTCCCTCATAGCTCCATATTTACCTGTATTCAATTGAAATATTCTTCAGTTCACTTCCGATTCTACTCTCTCCCTTTCAAATTGCAGATTAAAGCTTCTTATATTCTGGTCACTACCTCCTAATGGCACCTTCATTTCAATGTCCCTGATCCAATCTGGTTCGTTGCACAACACCACATCCAGAATTGCCTTCTCCCTGTTAGGCTGCAGCACCAACTGTCCTAAGAATCCATCTTTGAGGCAATCCTCAAGCTCCATTTCTTGTGTTCCAGTACCATCCTGATTCTCCCAGTATACTTGCATGTTGAAATCCACCATATCTTTGCGACATATCTTTGTAGTAATATCTTTGCGACAGGCCAATTTCAGCTCCTTATTCAACTTACACTCTACATCCAGACTACCGTTTGGGGGCCTGTAGATAACTCCCACGAGGGTATTTCTACCTTAAGAATTTCTCAGCTCTGTCCATACTGACTCCACATCCTCTGCTTCTAGGTACTCCTTCGCAAGGGACTGAATACCATTCCTGACGAACAGGGCCACCCCACCCCCTCTGCCTGCCAGTCTGTCCTTACGATAGAATAGAGCATAGAATATTCATTTCCCAAGCCCTGTCCACTTGAGGCCACATCTCCGTTATCCACAAAACCTCGTAATTGCCAATTTCCAAATGAGCCGCAAGCTCATCCATCTTATTTCTAATGTTTTGTGCATTCATATATAATATTCTTAATTTGTTACTGCCCTCACCCTTCCTATTAATCCATATTTCACTTAACCTTCCGGCATGATCCCTTTGTGAGCTTTCTGCTCCTTTGATTCCGTTGTCTTTCTTGACTTCTCTTGTTCTAACTTTCCCTTCAATTTCCTTCTTAAACTTTCAGTTTTCCCATCGCCCACGCTATTTAGTTTAAACACAACTATATTGCAGTGATAAACCTGCCTGCCAGAATGCTGGTCTCCCATCTGTTAAGCTGCAAGCCGTCCCTCTTGTATAACTTATCCTTACCGCAAAACATACCCCAGTGATCCAAGAATGTAAATCCTTGCTTCTGCACCAGTTCCCCAGGCACACATTCAGGTCAATTATATCCCTGTTCCTGTCCTCTCCAACCCGAGGAACTGGAAGCAAACCAGAGATAACCACATGAGACATGCTGCTTTTCAGCTTTCTTCCGAGTTCTCTGAATTCGCGCTGTAGAATGCCCTCCTCCTCTTCCCGACATCATTTGTGCCGACATGTATCACCTTTGCCCTTGAGCACTCTGTCTGCGACATCCTTTATCCTGGCACCAGGAAGGCTACACACTATCCTCAAATCCCCCCTGTTGCCACAGAAACCCTGTTCAGTTCCTCCCACTATGGAGTCCCCTATTACCACGGCTTCATATGACGTCTGACTCCTCGGGTCTGCCTCCTATGCCAACTTGTGATTGGCAGACCTGACCGCCTCGTGGAATGGCAGTGTCATCTGTCTCTCCTGTTTCCAAAAGATTCAACCTGTTCCTAACAGATGTTTCGACTAGGGCCTCTAGCACTTGTCTCTTCTCTGCCTTCCTCAGCGTCTTTTCCCTTCTGGCATGCTCGGTGTAATCACCTCGCTGAAGGTACTGTCCAGAAAGATCGCGTCCGCTTGGATGAGCATGAGGTCATTCAAATTTTTTAATCAGTGTGGCAATATGCTCTGTCAGAAGCTGATCGTGTACACTCTTTCCACAGTTATACAAGCCAGATACACCAGAGTACTTGCCCTCCAACATCATGCACACAGCACACTGAACCAGCTTCGCAGTCAAGGAAACCTACGCAAACACGGGGAGAATGTGCAAACTCCACATGGACAGTCACCCACGGCGGGAACTGAACACGGGTCTCTGGCGCTGGGAGGTAACAGTGCTACCCACCGTGCCACCGTAGGACCTGGGACTTAAAACACACCTACTTAAATAACAATCGCTCAACTTCCCAAATAGCCTCTGCGCTCTGACTTCACTTCCGCCCAGCTCCCGCCACTCTCTGCTGCAGCCAGACCCTGACACGCTCCCTGCAATGACAGTCGTCCTGTCACCGTCACACTCCCCCATCACCATACCGATCACCCCTCACACTTATTCTGTCACCATCTCCTTGTTGCCTCGCAGTCATCCGTCACTGTCGCACTGTCTCCCACACACTCACTCTCACACCATCACCCTGACCGGCTCACACTGACTCCATCACAATAACCCTGAAGCTGTCAAACTGATCCTGTCACACTCACTCCCTCCCTGACGTCCTCACAGTCACTCTGTCACCGTCACCCTGAGCCATTCACATTCACAACATCATTGTCACACTCACACCCTAACATTGAATCCATCATCATCACACTGACCTTCTCACACTCACTCCGTTCCCATCAGCATGACTCCCTCACACTCACTCCAGAACTATCATGCTGACACCCCAACACTCACTCTGTCAGTCCCCTGACACGCTCACATTCACTCAGTCACTGATATCTGCAAACACTACAGTCAGTCACTGACACCTGGATCCCCTCACACTCATTCCGTCACCGTTTCCCTGAACCCCTGATACTCACTCCGTAATTGTCTCCCTGAAACCCTCACGCTCACTCAGTCACCCTTTCCCTGAACCACTCACACTCACTCCGCCATTGCTTCCATGACCTCCTGACGCTCACTCCCTCACTGTTCTTTGGAAAGGGTCGCAATCACTAAGTCACCATCACCCTGAAACCCTCGCAGTCACTGCATCAGTTACAACCTGACAAACATACATTTACTCCGATCCTGATATGCTGAGGTACTCACCATCACTCTGAGCCCCTCGCATTCTCCATGTCCCCGTCACGCTGACACCGTCACTCTCATTTTGTCACTGTTTACCTTGCACACAAATGCACATTCTGTCCCTGCCATGCTGAGGTGCTCAGAGTAACTCTGTCATGTTCACCCTGTGCCCCTCACAATCTGCCTGTCCCCGTCACCCTGAGGCCCTCACACTGTCTTTGTCCCTGTCACCCTCACCCCCTCGCACTCACTCCCTCTTTGCCACACTGACGCCGACATACTCACTCCAGCTCCATTACGCTACCCAACTCACACTCACTCCGTCACCATCGTCACCATCTCTCACACTGTCGCATTGTCCCATTGCACTCATTCCATCAGGGTCACCCTGAACCCATCAGACCCACACCATCACCATCACTCTGACCCCCTCGCATTCAGTCCATCACCATATCCCTGACCAATTCGCACACACTCAGTCACCATCACCGGGAACCCTTCTAATTCATTCGGTCACCATCAACGTGACCCCGTCACGCTCACTCCCACCCCGACCACCTCACACTCGCTCCTTCATTGTCACCCTGACTACCTCACACTCAGTGCGTCACCGTCATCACATTAACATTATTCCAATAACGTCACACACACTTCTGAAACACTCAGAATATCTCCTTCACTGTCACCCTGATGCTCTCAAACTCACTCTGGCACTGTCTCCCTGATCTTCTCACACTCACTACATCACTGTCACCTTGATGCCCTCACACTCATGCCGCTATTATGGCTCTGACCCTCTTACACTCACTCCGTCTCTGTCAGCCTGGCACCCTTGCATTCACCATCATTGTCATCCTGCCACCAACACATTCACTCAGTCACTGACACCCTGGCACCGTCACAGTCACTCTGTTACTGTCACCCTGATGCATTCACACTCACTCCTTCATTGTCACCGTGGCACCCTCGCATTCACTCAGTTACTGACACCCGGACTCCCTCACACTCACCCAGTCACCATAACACTGTCCCCCTCATACTCACTCCGCCATTGTTTCCCTGACAGGGCCACACTTACGCAGTCACCATCGCCCTGAAATGGTCACACACAATGTATGAATGTCAACCTGATGGAAACATACACTCACTCGATCCCCGTCACGCTGAGGTACTCACAGTTCTCTGTCCCTTTCACGCGGAGGCACTCACACATTCATACTGATACCCGCACACTCACTCCATCAGGGTCATCTGGATCCTCTCACACTCATTGCAAACCCCTCACCATGATCTGCCCACACTCACCCGTCACTGTCACACTTACCTCCGTCCATTCACTCCATCACTGTAATCTATGTTACCCTCACACTCACTCCATCACAGTAACCTTGGCACCCTCACATTCACTCTGCGACCATCACAATGACCCACTCACACTCACTCCATCACCTTCACAATGAATGCAACACACTCACACCTTCAATGTCACCTGACACCCTTACACTCCCTACATCGCAGACACTCAGACACCCTTATTTTTTTCTCCATCACTGTCACACTCTGACACTCAATCTGTCACCGTTACCATCAGCCTGACACCCTCAGACACAGGCCATCGCCATCATCCTGATCTGATCACATTCACTCCATCACTGTTAACTATGCTCACTTTGTTGCCCTGACCCACTAATAATCACTCAACGGCCATCACAATTACCGCCTTATACTCAGAATGTAATTGGCCCATGCAAACCGTGACATGCACTCTCTCACTGTCACCCTGACCCACTCACACTGAGTAGGTTCCATCGCGCTTTTCTCCTTAACTCACAGCATCACTGTAACCTGAGCCTGAAATGCTCACACACAATGTATGAATGTCAACCTGATGGAAACATACACTCACTCCATCCCCGTCACGCTGAGGCACTCACAGTTCTCTCTCCCTTTCACGCGGAGGCACTCATTGCAAACCCCTCTGTAACCTGAGCCTCTCAAAATCACTCCATCACCATCACCCTGATTCCCTCACACTCATCCATCACTGTCAAACTTACCTTCTCACATTTACTCCATCACCATAACCTATGACACCCTCACACTCACTACGTTAGTATTACCCTGAAACCCTCAGAATATCTCCTTCACTGTCACCCTGACACTCTCAAACTCAGTCACACGCACATTGACCCCTTCACACTCACTCAGTCACTGTCATCCTGTCCTCCTCACACACAGTCAGTAATGCCTTCCTGACCCACTCCCAATTAAACCATCACTATCATGCTGTTCCCCAACCCTCGCTCTGTCACTGTCACCCTCACTCCGAAACTCACATTGGTCCCATCAAACTGATTCCATCAGACCCACTCCCTCACTGTCACCCTAACACCCTCACACTCCCTCTGTCTCTGTCACGCTGACCCCAATAACACTCAGTCCGTCAAAGTAAACCTGTTGTCACAATCATAGGCACCCAGACCCCTCACACTCACTGAGTCACAATCACAGTGTCCCCCTCACATTCACCCTGTCACCGTTTCCCTGATCCCCTCATACTCATTCCATCACCATCAGCCTGATACCTCACACTCACTCGAACACAATCAACCTCACCCCCTCATATTCACTCACTCACTGTCACCCTGACCCCCTCACACACACACTCCTTCGCTGTCACCCTGACCTCCTCACAATCACTGCTTCTTCCTGAGCCCCACACACTCACCCCGTCACTGTCACCCGGATCATCACGCACACACTCCACCAGGGTCACTGTGACACACTCACACTCACTCCATCTCCCTCACCCTGACCTCCTCACACTCATCCGTTACTGTCATGCTTACCTTCTCACATTCATTCCATCACCTTAACTTATAACACACTCACACTCACACTCACTTTGTCACTGTCACCCTGACGCCCTCAAACCCAGTTGCAGGCACCTTGACCCCTTCACACTCACTCAATTACTGTTATCCTGTCCTCCTCACACACACTCAGGTACTGTCACCCTGACCCACTCGCACTAACTCCATCACCTTCTAGCTAATCCCCCTACCCTCGCTCTTTCACTATCACTCTGGGACTCACATTGGTACTGTCACGCTGATCCTATGACACTCACTCCCTCACCGTCACCCTAACACCCTCACACTCCCTCTGTGTCTGTTACGCTGAGCCCATCACATTCAGTCCTTCAAAGTAACCCTGTAGTCACAGTCATGGGCACTCTGACCACTCACACTCACTAAGTCACAATCAGCGTATACTCCTCACATTCACACTGTCACCGTTTCCTTGAACCCCTCACACTCATTCCATCACTGTCACCCTGATACGTCACACTCACTGGGACACAATCAACCTCACCCCCTCACATTCTCTCATTCATTGTCACCCTGACCCTCTCACACACACTACTTCGCTGTCACCTTGACCTCCTCGCAATAACTACTTCATCCTGAGCCCCACTCACTCACTCTATCACTATCACCCTGATCCCTTCACACTCACTCCGACACTTTCACCCTGATCATCTCACACACACTACGTCAGGGTCACCTTGACACTCTCACACTCATTCCATCCCCCTCACCCTGACCTCTTCACACTCATCCGTCACTGTCATCCTTACCTTCTCACATTCACTACATCACCTTAACCTAGATACACTCACACTCACTCTGTCTCTGTCACGCTGAGCGCATCACATTCAGTCCATCAGAGTAACTCTGTAGTCACAGTCATAGGCACCCTGACTCCTCACAGTCACTGAGTCACAATCAACGTATACTCCTCACATTCACCCTGTCACCGTTTCCCTGATACCCTCACACTCATTCCATTACCATCAGCCTAATACCTCACACTCAATCGGACACAATCAACATCACCCCCTCAAATTCACTCAGTCACTGTCACCCTGACCCCCTCATACACACTCCTTCGCTGTCACCCTGACCTCCTCGCACATACTACTTCATCCTGACCCCTAACACTCACTCCATCACTATCACCCAGACCCAATTACACTCAGTGCACCGCGCCACCCTGACCCTGTCACACTCAATTCCTCAATGTCATCCTGACCATCTCAAACTTACTCTGTCCCCGGACCACCTCACACTTCTCCATCTCTGTCACCACGTCCCCCTCGCACTCACTCCGTCACTGTCAGCCTGACCTCATTACATTCAATTTGTCACCCAGACCCAATCATATTTAGTCCTCCCTGCCACCCTGGCCCCCTCACTCAGTCAATCACCGTCACCCTGACTCCATCACAGTCACTCCTTCAGCAATCGTCTTACCCCCTCGCACATAGTCAGTCACTGTCACCCTGAACATCTCACACTCACTCTGTCACTGTCACCCTGAAACTCTCACACTCTCTCTGTAACTGTTCCGCTTCCCAGTCTCACAGCCACTTCATTCTGTCACCCTGATCCCCTGACACTCACTATGCCACTATCATCCTGACCCTCTCACACACACTCTGACACCACCACCCTGATCCCCTCACACTCATTCTGTCAACCTGACCCCCTCACACTCACTCTGTCATTGTCACCCGGACCCCCTCACATTCTTTCCGTCACCCTCATGAATTTACACTCCATCCATCACCCTGAAACCCCTTACATTCACTCTGCTGTTATCACCCTGACCCTCTAATGCACATTTTGTCACCATCACACTGAAGCCCTCACTGTCATTCCATCAGTCTCATACTGTCGCCGTCAATCACACTTCATCACAGTAACGCTGGCACCCTCAAACTGGCTCCATCACTGTCACACTAACACCCTCACACTCAATCTGTCATCGTCATTCTGACACCCTCGCACTCACTTCTTCGCCACCAGCCTGACACCCGCACACTCACTCCATCACTGACATCCTGACCCCTTTACATTCACTCAGTTAACGTCACCGTGAACGCCCATTTCTCATTGGTTACCATCAGACTTACTCTGTTTCTCTCACGCTCACTTGCTGACTCTCACTCTTTCCCCATTACCGTGACCCCATCAGACTCCCGCAATCACAGTCATCTTGAACCCATCACACTCACTCCATCACCGACAATCTGAATCGCTCACTCTCACGCTGTCATTCTGACTCGGTCACACACATGCACCCTCCCTATCTCCCTGAACCCTCAAAATCAATCTGTCAGTGTCACGCTGACTCCCTCACACTCAATCGCCAAGGATCCCCCCTAAACCCCTCACACTTCCTCTGTCACTGTCACCCGCAGCCCTCTCACACACTCCATCACACTGACCATCCTCATAAACACCCCGTCACTGCCACCCAGGCCCCCTCACACTTACAGTCACGGTTACTCTGATCCCCTCAAGCTCACGCAATCACAGGCAACCTGACCCCCTCATACACACTCAGTCGCTGTCACTGTGTCCCCATCACACTCATTCCCTCACTGTCACCCTGACCCCTCGCACTAACACAATGTCCATCACACTATCCCTCCACACTCAATCAGTCACTGTCCCCCTCAACTCCCTGACACTCACCTTGTCAAGTCACATTAACTCCATTAGAATCAGTCCGCCATTGTCATCCTGCCCATCTCACGCTCACTCTGTCACCATCATCCTGATCCCTACGCTTTCACTTTGTCACCTTCATCCTGACCTCCTCACAATCAGTCCACATCTGCCACCCTGACATCCTCAGTCTCACTCCGTCACTGTCACCCTGAACCCCTCAATCTCACTCTGTCACAGTAAGACTAACATTCTCAAACTCTCTCCATCACTGTTACCTTGAAACGCTCTCACTCATTCCATAACCGTCACTGTCACATTTCCTTCCTCACACTCACTCCATCACTGTCACTCTGACACCTCCACACTCAACTGGGACACCGTTACCCTGACCCCCTTGCACTCACTTTGTCACAGGTAACCTTGACACACTTACTCCCAATTAGTCACCGTTACCCTGAACTGATCACTCTCCCTCCGTCACTGTCCCCCTGATCCCCTTCCACACTACTCCGTTAATGTAACCCTGACCATTTACACTGATTCTGTCGCTGTCACGGTGACTACCTCACAGCCACTAGCTCACCATCACACTGACCCACCTCACACACACTCCATCGCCCTCACCCTGACGTGATCACATATATTCCATCACTTCTACCCTGGCTCCCTCACACTTCGTCAGTCACCCTCACTGGCACGCTGTCCCCCCGCTGATCACTTCATCAGCCCTACCCTGCCCATCGTCATACTCGCACAGTCACGCCAACCCGCTCACACTCTTTTCCTCACTGTCACCCTGACCCCCTCAGAATCACATCATCGCCATAACCCTGAATCTCTCACGCTCACTCTATCTCTATCAACCTGACTTTATCAGACACCCTCCTTCACCATCCTCCTGAACCCATCACACTCACACTGGAACTACCAACCTGACCATCACACTCACTGTGTCGATGTCACCCTGGCTACTCACACACTCTCACTCCATCTCTGTAACTTTAACCACTTCACACGTACTCTACCAATGTCACCCTGAACCTCACACACTCATTCTGTCACTGTCAACCGCTCCACCTTACGCTCACTCCATCATCGTCACCCTAACACCCTCACACTCACTCCGAAAATATTACCCTGACCTCTCACATTCACTTCATCAATGCCACCCTGGCCACCTCACGCTCATTCTGTCACTGTCACTCAGACCCACTCACAGACACTTGGTCATTGTCACCCTGACCACCCCCTCCCCCGCACACATTCTGGAACTAATACCCTATTCCGTCAGACTCACTCCATTGACGTCACCCTGGACATATCACAATTCCTCCATCTTTGTCATCCTTGCCACTTCACATTCACTGCATCAAACCAATTTCCTCATAACCACTCCGCCGCCTTCGTCACTGGGATCCCCTCACACTCACTCCATCACTGTCAGCCTAACCTTCTTCCCCTCACACATCCTCGGTCACTGTCACCAAGCCACTCTCACACTCACCGCATCATTGTCACCCTGACGCCTTCAATCTACTTCATCACCTTCACCATGACCCCCTCACACTCACTCCATCACCATGACACACTCACACTAAAACCATCATAGTCTCCTATACCTTGTAATAATAACTCCTTCTCCGTCACCCTAATCTCCACACACTCACTCCATCACCGTCAGACTGACCCCTCACACTTACTGTGTCACTGACACACTGACTCCCTCACACTCACTCCACCTTTGTCTCCCTGACTCACCAATATTCACTCTTTCACCATCACCCTGAAACCCTGATATTCACTTTGTCACCCTGATATTCTCACACTCACTCCTTAACCTTCACCATCTCCCATCACATTCTCTCTGTCACCCTGATCCCCTCACAATCTCTCATCCTGCCCGCCTCCCACTTTCTCTGTTGTTGTCAGTCTGACCCTCTCACGCTTATTCTGTCACCATCACCCTGACCCCCTCATACACACTCTCTCACTGTCACCCTTACCCGCCTCACAGTTACTCCGCGGCCCTCACCTTGATCTGATCACATTCACATCATCACTGCAACCCTGACCCCCTCACACTCACTCTGTTGCCTTGACCCACTAACTATCACTCCATCCCCGTCATACTTGCCGCCTTACACTCAGTCTTTTACTTGTCCACGCACATACTGACACTCTCTCTGTCACTGTCACCCTCACCCAATCACACTAAGTCCGTTCCAGCACAAATCTCTCCTTACACTCACTCCATCACTGTAACCCGAGCCACTCACACTCACTCCATTACTGTCACCCAAACCCGCTCACGCTCACTCCATCAGTGTAAACTGAGCCACTCACACTCACTCCATTACTCTCATACTGACCCCCTCGTTCTCACTCCATCACTGTCACCCTGACCTCCTTACCCTCACTCTGTAACCATCACCCCGAATCCCTCACACTCAGTACATCACGGTCACCTTGAACCCTTCATTCTCAGTCCATCACAATAACGTTGGCATCCTCAATCTCTCTCCATCACCATCACACTGACCACCTCACACTCACTCCATCACCTTTGCTCTGACGGCACCACACTCACTCCATCACCATGATGCTGACGCACTCAGTATCACTCTGTTATCATTACCCTGAAAACTCTCTCTCACTCTGTCACCTCATCTAAACTGATCACACTTACTCAGTCACTTTCACCCTCACTCGCTGACTCTCACTCTGTCTCCATCACCCTGCCCCCATCTTTCATGCACACATTCTGTAATTGCCAACCCGATCCCCTCACACGCACTCCACCACTTTCATCCTGACCTCCTTACACTGTCTGTCTCACTCATCCTGTCCCCATGAGACTCCCTCCATCACCCTGACCCCTAACACTCTCTCCATCTCACTCCCCCGACCCCTTCACACTCCATCCCTCACTGTCACCCGACTACTTCACACTCCCTCCATCACTGTAACCTTGACCACTTCATACTCACTTCGTCACCATCACCCTCACCCAATACATTCACTCTGTCACACAAACCCAATCACACCCAATCCACCCCGCCATCCTGGCTCCTTCCCACACAAACCCTCAAAATCATCCTGACCACCCCAGACTCACGCTGTCACCCTGGCCACCTCACTCCAGCGCCATCACTGTCACCCTGACCCCCTCAAACGCAAACCCTCATTGTCAACCAGACCACTTCACACACACTCCGTCACATCATCGTGAACACCTCACACACACTCCATCACTGCTACCCTAATCTCCATACACTCACTCCAACACAGTAACCTTGACCCCCTCACACTCTGTGAATTTCTTCCTAACCGCCTCACACACACTTCATCCCAGTCACCCTGACCCCTTCACACTCCATCCCTCACTGTCACCCCGACTACATCACACTCACTCCATCACCATCACCCAGACCCCTTCACACTCACTCCGTCACTGTCACCCTGACCCACTCAAACCAAATCCCTCATTGTCAACCAGACCACCTCACACACACTCCGTTACCATCACCATGAACACCACATACTCACTCAGTCACTGCTACCCTTAATCTCCATACACTCACCCCATCACAGTAACCGTGACCCCCCACACTCTGTCAATTTCTTCCTGACCACCTTTCACTCACTCCATCACTGTAACCCTGACCTTCTCACGCACATTCCTTCACCATCACTGTGAACCCCAAACACACTCTCCATCCAAGTTCCCCTGACAGCCTCACACACACTCAGTCTCCGTCACCTTGACCCCTCACACTCTAGACGTTACTGTCAACTTTCCCCCTCACACTCACACCCTCATTGAAGCTCTGATCCCCTGACAATGACTCCATCACCTTCAACATTGCCGTTACTCTGTCATGGTCTTCCTGACCACCTCACGTTCACTCCATCACTGTCACCCTGACCTCGTCTCTCTCACTCAGTGAACGTAACTCTGAACCTCTCAGACTCACTTCATCAATGTCACCTTGACCCCATCACACTCATTCTGTCACAGTCACCCTTACATTCGCGCTCACTTCATTGCACTGTCACACTCACAACCGCCCTCGCGTCCCTGCACCATCACACTCTTTTCCTCACTCAATCCCCCACTATTACGCTCACTACTGTGCTCCATTACCAGTAACCCACATGATCTCCTAACGTCACGTTCAATCTCATGCTTCATCTACCAATGTGGCCCTTACTCCCGTGCATATACACCACTGTTAAGCTCAATCACCCGCACACTTCCCCACCCTCACGCTCGCTCTCCTGCACTCTTGCTTAGCAAATGAAATCATCCCCTTACATGCTGTCCTACATTCTCACTCACTCCACTGCACACTGCTCCACCATAACACTCACTCTCCTGTATATGCACACAGAGTCGCAGTCACTCACCTGCCCAATCCCTCACCGTCAAGGTCACTTCCCTGCGTGCTCCGAAACCTTTTCTCTCACTCATACAAGTGGTCTCCCGCCATCATGCTCTCTTTCCAGTACACACCCCAACCATCACGTTCACTCTCCTGTACACTCCCCTATCGTTATGCTCACTTCCCTGCATACGTATCCACCGTTATGCTCATATTTTTACACATTCGTCCACCATCACTCTCACTTCACCACACACTCCCCACCATAATGCTCACTCCATTACACAGTCCACCACCATCACCATCACTTCACTGCACACTCCCAGACCATCTGCCTCACTCACCCCAACATCAAGTTAACTTCCCCACAATCTCTTCCACGTCACACTCACTACACTGCACACTCACCCACTATCAAACTCACTCCCCCGCACTCTCCACACTGTCATGCTTATTACCCTGCACACTGACCCACCGTCATGCTCATCCCCACACTATCCCCACCCTCATACTATCACAACCCCACCATAGCGCTCACTTGCCCACACGCCCCTACCATCGCACCCCCACGCACACACCCCCACCATCATGTTCACCGCCCAAGCACACGCTTCCACCATCATGTTCACCCCTCTCCACACACACCCACACCGACATATTAATTCTAGTACAAAATCCCCCACCTTCACACTCACTCCCCTGCAGTCTCACCCAACGTCAATATTACCCCCACATTCCTGCATGGTCTCGCTCATTCGACCGCACACTCTCCCGCACTCACTCTCACTCCCACACACTCCCACACAATGAAGTTCACTCTCCCACACACTGCCCCAGTGTCACACTTAGTTAACACCACACTCACCCACAGTCACAGTCACTCCCTATCCACCTTTGCACCATTACACAAACTCCCCCACGCACTCTCCTACCATCACACTTCGTCCTCACCACACACCACTTCCTTTGCACTCACTCCCCAGCATACTCCTCTCCCGTTACACTCACACCACTACACACTCACGCACCATCACACTGACTCCTGCACACAGTTATCCACCCTCATACATTCTTGCCCGCACAGTCCCCCAACATCATGCCCACTCCTCCGCATGCTCACCCACCATCACACTCAGTCACCCGCACATCCCACGACCATCTATCTCACTCCGGCACTTGATCTCCAGCCGTCCCGCTCACTCCCCCACACACTTCACCACAGTCCCTCTCCCTCCCCCCACATACACCACAATATATGCTCACACTCCCACAAGATATCTCACTGTTATTTTCAAACTCCTCGCACACTGCCCCAGGGTTGCATTCATTCCACTGCGCACAAACCACCATCACGCTCACGTCTCCGTGCACATGGCCACTATCTTGCTCAACCCCATCAGACATTACCCAGATACTCTCACCCCTATCATCACACCTACTGCTCTGCATGCTCCCCCACCGTCACACACAATCCACTACACATGCACACCCACTATCACAATATCACAATCAGTGTCCCAGATACTTCCCCATGGTCATGCTCAATCCCCAATCAGACACACTCCCCTGCACACTGCCCCACCGTTACACTCACTACCCTCCACTACAGAACGTTCATTACCATCTGCACCCCCCCCCCCCCAACATCACACTCACTGCCCTGCACACTGTTCTGCATTATGGTTATTCCTCCACCACTCCACCACCATCACACTCACTTTCCCGCACTCTACCCCACCGTCACACTCACTCACCTGCACACTTCAGCATCATCACACTCACACCCCCACACACTTGTACAACGTCACTCTCCCTGCCCCGTGCATTCTCCCAGCATCAGACTCCGGCCCTTGTGCACTCTCCCACCGTCACTACCCCAAACATTCTCGCAACTTCATGCTCACTCCTTACATAATTCCCACCCTGACACTAACTCCCTGACACACTCCTCTACCGTTATGCCTATTTCCCGCACGCCCTCAACCCCGCCCACACCAAGACTGTCAGAATCAATCCCTCACACAATCCTCCACTATCATACGCACTCCCTCTTGCTTCCCGACTGATATGCCGACTCCCCCGTGCACTCCCCCACCATCACTCTCACCCATGTATTCCCCCCATCAAGCGCACACTACCATCATCGTGCGGACACCCCAAAAACGCCACCAACATTACACACATTCCCCAATGCATTCTGCCACCATCACAGTCTCTTCCCAAACACTGTTCCATCATCATGCTCACTCTCCACGCACACTCCCACTGTCACACTTACTCACTAGCATACTCTCTCACCGTCACACTACTCCCCCGCACACTCCTCCACTGTCATGTTTACTCCATGACACCCTCCCCCATAATCACGCTCACTGCCTCACATTCCTGCAATGTTGCACTCACTCAGCAGGAGTATCCATCAACATCACACTCACTCCCCTGCATACACCAATATCATCATGTTTACTCCTTCCGCTCTGTCCCATGGTCACACACACTCCCGCAATCACTCCAACATCACACTAACTCCCAAATATTACAGCGCACTCTCATTCACCACTCCGCATATTTTCACACTGTCACGCTCACAATCATCCACAATCACCTTCAATGTCCTGCACACGCCACCACTTACACACTCACTCCTACACACTCCCGCACTGTACACTCACTCTCACGTACTCTCCCCCACCATCACTGTCTCTTCACTGCACATTCCCAAAACCATCACGCTCATTCCTTTTTCCTCTCACTCTCTCAAACGTTCTCCTCCCGCACACTTCTCCACCTTCACTCTCACTCCTCTGCACACACACCCACCATCACACTCACTCACCCGCACACTCCCTGACCAACATGTTCACTCGTTCACATATTGCCCCACTATTACTCTCATCCCTCGCAGTCTCCGCCAATGTAATGCATACAGCCATACACTCCCCCACTGTCACACTTACTCTGCTAGAAATTCCCCCCATGCACACCCACATCGTCATGCTTACTTCCCTGCAAGCACCCATACTGTCAAACCCACCTCACTACCATTGCAATTACTCCCCACATGCTTGCCCACCATCTCACTCACATCCCCAAAAACCCTCCACCATCATGTTCACTCCCACATACACTCCCACACCATCATGCTTGCTCCACCACACACTGCCTTACCGATAAGTCTACCCCCCACACAAATGCCCACCATCACGCTCACTCACTCCCACACGCTCCACCAAAATGCACACTCCCCTGAATTCTCCCCACAGTCACATTCACTCCCCACACAATTCGCCATGGTCACAATTAGTCCCCTGCACACACCCCCAAAACCACACTCATGATCAAGCATACACCTGCACCGACATGCTCACTTCCTTACACACCGCCACACTGTAATGTTCAATACCCTGCACACTGTCCTACCGTCACACACATTCCCCAGCACTCGTTCACACTGTCGCACTCACTCTTCCACGCACAGCCCCGCCGTCGCACCCATTCCTCAGCACTGTCTCCCACTGTCATACCATCTCCCCAGCAAACTTCATTCCATCACACTCATTCCCAAGAAACTCCATCACCGTCACACTCACTCCCTTGCATATTACTGCACCATCATTGTCACTTCACTGCACATTCCCCCACCATCACACTCGCTCCCTTTACACTGTTCTTCACTGCCAGCCTTTCTTCCCCGCACACGCCCAAACCATCATGTTCACACTCCTGGACACTTCCCCACAGTCAAGCTGACTCCCCCACAAATTCTGTCACCGTCACGCTCAACCCCGGCACTCACCGACCAACGTACTGCCTCCCTCATACTCTAACCTCAACGTTATACTCTCTCTCCCCCCACATGCCCACACTACCATGCTCAATCCACCGCGCAGTTCCCCAACATTATGCTCAATCCTCATACACTTCATCCCCATAACGCCTACACTGCTGCACACTCCCCACCATCACGCTTACTCCACTGCACCCGTCCTCACTGTTGCACTCACTCCCCCCCACACTCCCTCATCATCACGTTTACTTCCCCTACACTCTACTCCACTGTGGCACGCTCTACCCTTCCCACGCCAACACCATTGCCCTCACTGCGCCGCACACTCCCCGCCATCAATCCCCCTCCACACACACTCATACTGCATCACAATCTCTCCCCCGCAAACGCCCACACTATCATGTTCACTCCCCCGAATACTACTCCACCATCGTACTCAGTCTCCTTCACACTACCTCACGGTCCCACTCAATCAACCCGCACAATCTCCTACCGTCATGTTCACTCCTAGTACACTCCAGCACCGTCACACCTACTCTACTGCACAGTCCACGCCGTCACGCTCATTCGCTCGGATTCTCCCTCACCATTGTGCTCACTCACCCGCCTATTCCCTACCCTAAGCATTGGTCATGTACGCCTCCCTAGTTCATTCTCTCAAACTGTCCTTTGATCTCATTCTCACTCAGATCAATGAGCATCAACAATGGGTTCCACACAGTCTCTTCTGTCTGAAGCAACCTGTTGTCCAACTCCCATCTTTTAGCCCCTGCCACAGCCGATGGTGTCTCCCCCATTATTACCTCCTTGTAATGACTAATGCTCTCACATTCACAGAGCAATGACGTTTTTCCCAAGCCCCAGGCTGTTAAGTGAGCAATAGGCTGACACGCCACATTCATGTTTGCTCCCCTAGCATCGGCCTGAATATCTACACCTCTCTTCCGTTTCCCCAGCAAGAAATGCAAAGAGAGTGTTCGAAGAAGAGCGAATTGGAGAGAGGCAAATTGGGAGGTAATGAGTGCAGAACACAGAGAGTGCAAGAGAATGGGGAATGGATGGACAGTGAAATAGACTAAATGGAAGATGGAGTGAGATAAACAGAGGAACAGTGTGAGCATGGGAAGGAGATATGGATGGATAGGGAAAAGACAGAGAGATGAATTGTGCAGAATGCCAGGTCAGAGTGGGGGGACACAGAGGTGAAAGCAAGGACAGAGTTACTTAAACCAAACTGCTGAGTTCAGGCCCATTCCTTCCCCTTCCTGTGATCCAGGATTTGGGGCTGAGTCTGTCTCTCTCCAGCCCAGCTTCTTCAAAGAAAAAGCAAATAACAATGCCATTCATTCTACTGCTTGGCGCTTTTTAATGAACAGTTTTGTTATTTACAAATTGAAGTGATGGAGTACAGTCAGTGGGATGTTGCCGTTGCTCATTGCCCCCGAAGTTGTGAGAAACATTCTAATGTGTCCCTGTAACCCTACTATGGGGTAATGTTGGACAGACCAGAGCTACCCTCAGACTGTTAACATCAAGACAGACTGTTTCATCTCTGAACCTCTGAACTGACATGAGGAAATGCTGAATGGACTAATTAATGACTGAATTTGATGAATTTAGGTAAATGGATATTTCAGCACATTCTTCAGAAGCTGTCTGAACTTATTCTGTGTCACTGCATAAATCGCAGTGTTTGTGCAGCAACTGAGGAGCTGCAGCATGAAGCCCAATTCCCGCAGATAAGAATGGAGATGCACACCGGTATTCACAATGTCCTGAATCCGGACCCACATAGAATACAGCGTAAGTATTGACCATAGCAGGATGAAATTGGCAGAAATCAAAAACAGTAAAATGATGGATTTAATTCGATTTCTCATCTCTGTGTCCGACTGAGCGTCCCCATTGGTGGCAATTAGGAGTCTCCTGCGGGCTCTGCTGGTCACTAAAATGTGTATGCTGGTGAGACCATTGAGCAGCAGAATCAGGAGAAATGGGAGAGCTGGTGTTACAATGTAGTGGATGGAATGGATCGTGACCCAGACATGGGAGAAACGAACACCAACTTTTGGAAAACAATAAAAGAAGCTGTTTATCAGCACATACCGAGTTATCAACATAAAATACCAGGAAATGTTCTTTAAACAACTCAGCACAGCCACTGCTCCCAGCAGCACTAACGCTGTTTTCTCACTGCAATATTTACTTTTCAGTTTCTGGCAACAAATGGCCACAAACCGATCAAAGGTGAACGTGACGGTGAACCAGACGGAACAGTCAATGGATGCATAAACCAGGACGGCGTGGATATTACACACGGGGACGGACATGTAAAAATAAAACAACTCTGCATAAACAACGGGAATCCTTGTCAGTATCAGGTCGAAGGTAATGACCAGTAGATCTGCCGCTGCCATGGCCACCAGGTAACGTCTCACACATGGAGACAATCCACAATCTTTCTCACGCAGGACGTAGATTGTCAGTGCATTAACTGTGAGGAAGGAAAACAAGCAGATTATACATCAGCCTGGATGCAAATTTCCTAGTCTGACTGAGGGCCCAGTGAGATTATCAAATGTGTCACAGGGAATTATTACTGAAATAATTGGAGCTGCAATAACAAATGGGAAATTCTGAATTACTGACAAAATGTCACAAGCCACAAGAAACCCTCCCTCCCCAAACACACAGAGACACGTCCATAAGGACAGATCGTTCCTAAAACATTCCCACACATTCGATCACTCGAGAGCAAGCACAGGTTTCCAGTTCCGAATACGGAGGGTGAAAAAGTTGCTTCCCTGAAGGATTCATTCCCAGTTCCTTGAAGACAAACGGAGTTTCGAAATTTCTGTTTTTTAGTCGAAGTTATGGTCGATCCTGTGTCGTAAAGAAATGTAAATGCAGGGAAAACGTACTCAACACTTTCACTGCCTGAAGGACTTCGGACTCTTTCTCCCTGGAATGGAACCCGTTCCCTCGGCATCTGACCATTAGTGCAATTCATTGATGTCCGGCCGTTTACAAATAATGTCCGGGATCAGAATGTTAATGGATGTCCGTTATAAAATATTGGGTACAGTGTATTCCAGGAAATCTTCCACGGCTACTTCAGCACCATTCCGCATATTTTCTTCCGCTACATTGGTCACTGTATTGGAGTTACCTCATGCTCACACGAGGAGATTGAACAGCTCATCATCTTCACAAATATATTCTAGCCAACCTCAATTCACCTGGACCATTCTGGGCATCTAATCCCTTCCGAGACCTCGCCATCTCCATTTCTGGCGACCAATTAACAACGGACATTTCCTACAAGCGCAGTGACCTACGTAGATACTACACCTCCTTCTACCCTGCCTCTTGTACAAACGCGATTCCTTATTCGCAATTGCTCTATCTCCGTCCCAACTGCTCCTCGGAGGACCAATTACACCGCAGACAAAACCCAGTTAGCCTCCTTCTTCACAGATTACAATTTACCTTCACACATGTTTGATGATGCCGTCCAGCGCATCTCATCCACTTCCTGCAACAGTGACATCCAACCCAAGTGCTCCCAATGTAACAAGGACAGAAACCCTTCACCTTCCACCCCACCAACTTCTGCATACATCGCATCATCCTTTGCCATTTACGCCACCTACAAACAGACCCCACAACTTGGAATGCAGTTCCCTCCTTACCCTGATCAGAGGCCATTCACTCCGCAACTTCCTCGTCAGATTGCCGCCCTCCACCAGCCCTCATCCCACTCCCGACACTTTCCCTGGCCATCGCAAGACCTGAAAAATATGAGCCCACACCTCCTACCTCATATCCATCTACGGTCACAAAGGATCCTTTCGCATCCGACAGAAATTTATCTGTACCTACGCCAATGTCATCTACAGTATCCTTTGCACGCAATGTGGCCTGCTCGACATCTAGGATACTGAACGCCATCTTGCAGATCATTTCAGACCACGTCTCTGGGACACCCGCAGCAATCACCACCACCGCCCCATGTTGAACACTTCGACTCCACCCCCCACTCCATCAAGGACATGCAGGTCCTGGCTTCTTCATCGAGAAACAATAACCAGCCGAAACCCTGAGGAAGACGCCTCATATTCCACCGTGGGACATTGCAACTGAACAGGGTCAATGTAGATTTCATCATTTTCCACATTTCCTCTCCCCCTACGTTACCACAATCTGAAGCCTCCAACTCGGCACCGCACCCTTGTTCTTTCCTTCATATTTACACTTTTTCTGGTCCGCTCTACTCTCTGACCTATCACCTTCTACCATACCTCTATCTGTCTTTCACATTCTCTGCCACCTTGCTCTCAGCTCCAACCCATTTCCATTTGTTTCTCAGCCACCCAGCCCAGAAGGCTCATTCCTGATGAAGGGCTGATTTTCAAAACGTTGATTCCCCTTCTCCCCGGATGCTGTCTGACCTGTTGTGCTTTTCGAGCATTACATTCCCAGTTAGAAAACAGTCTGACACCATCCTACTTAAAGAATCAGGCCTGATGGTTAATGTTTCATGAAGCACTGTCACTATCCCTGGGAATATGTTGACACACAGGCAGGACAGACCCAAAAGTAATGGGGGTTCCCTGGGGTACAGTTAGGGAAAGGGTTACCCTGCAAATCCCCAACATTGATTTCAGGACCCGGGAAATCTCATGCTAACAGGTCAAAAGTGGTCAAGGAATTCACCTGAGGATGGATATGTCCTGCTCCGCTCCACCCCACCTCTCAGTGGTAACTCAGTTCCCCTTGACTTTGAAAACAAATCAAAGGAAGCACTGCGGGTGAGAAGGATATAGAGCATACTCTGGGTCTGGGACTTCATGGCCATCACCAAGTGTGTCTCCACAGGTCCACCACTGACTGAGCAGGAAGAGACATCAGATACACAACAACCAGATAGGGTATTGATGGGGGAACCAAAAAGTAGGAAACATTCTCACCAAACTCCTTTTTCCAGATGGATCTGTCTCTAACAGTATCCGTTGGATCAGCCAGCACACAGTCCTCGTGGAGGGAATGTCTCAGCCGCCTCATATTGAAGATCCTGCCCACTGTGTTATGTGGCATTCCCTCCTGTGAAGTAGGACATACTTCGAAAGGACCAAGCAAATGGAAACTGGTCCTCCATGAGGCAACTTGGGCTATCAGCAGCTGCAGCATCAATGACATTTCCTCCATCATAAATTCAGAAGTGGACTGCTCAGCGATGGTTCTAAAATGTTCAGTAAAATTCATAATTACACCTATACTGAAGCAGGCTATTCAGCTCATCAAGTGTTTTACCATGAACAGAATGAGGCTATTCATCGATTCGAGCCTGTGGCTCAGCTATTGAAGCTGATCTTTTAATATCTCATTCCTGGTCCATTGGAAAGTTCAGAGAAAATTCATCCTTTCAAAACAGCCACACAGGAATATGGGAGGACTGGTTATTGAGCCAGGAGAAGGGATAAGTCAGGGATAAATATGTATTTATCAGTTCAACACAAATTAACGACTGCAGTCACACAGTGACCTGTCCTGGGACCTCAACGATTTGCAAGGTTTTAGAGAAATGCAACAGATGTATTCTAACTTAGATAGTCAGAAAATTAAGTTATGAAGAGAACGTAGAGAATCTCTAACTGGATAAGCAATGGACAGTGACTTGGCAGCTGGAATGTAACGTGGGTATATGAAAACTATGATATTTATCAGCAAGAATAACAGGCTGTATGTTAAATAAATGTAGGGACATCACAGAAGTTAGAGACACAGTGTGTACTGTTGAATTCAGTCTGAACTTTTCAGACATGGGAAGTGTTGCTCCATCTCCCTGATGGTCTGCTCCCTAATGTTCCCAGTGGTGCCACAGGTCTCGTTACACGCGGGATATTTTGAAGTGTTTGGTTGGCGGTGTCGAGTGGTGAGGGGTACTGTGTTTTGAGCCTTGTTCCAAGGGGATGGCCTTTATTCTGAAGGCTATCATTTCTGGCTACGTAGATACCTGAAGATGATGGGAATAGCTGACTGCTTCTGAATGAAGAAGCTGTGGTTACTGCCAGGACAGTGGGTATTCACCAAAATGATGAAATGTACATTGTCACGCTGCAACATTAATGGAGTGATAAACGGAGGGTCCAATCACAAAATGAGAATGAAAGGCATTACAGATCAGCTCAAAGTGCTAGATATAATATATTTTCAATCAATAACAGAGAAGCATTAAATCAGAGGAGATATCTCTCCAGCACACAACACTGTTTCGATCAAGATCTGATCAGCCCAACCCAGCAATCTGCCATGTACAGAAAACTGTGCAGACCACAGCAGTGTATTGCTCTTAACCCAAACTAGACATCTGTCCAGCACGGGGAGCTGTGCAGACCACATCATTGCCTCGATCTTTAAACTTTGACAAGATATATGTTCATCACTGGGAGCTGTGCAAAACGCAGCAGTGCATTGAACTTTAAACACAGACTAAATATCAATCCAGTACGTCGAGCTATGCAGAGCCAAAATCTACAGACCGGATTAGATGTCTGTCCAGCACCGGGAGCTATGCAGGCTGCAGTAGTGCATTGATCTGTGAACCCGAAATGGAAATCAGTCCAGCACGTGGACCTATGCAGAACACAGCAGTGCATTGACCTATAAACCCAGACTAGGCGTCTTTCCACAGTGTGCTGCTGGGAAAGCACATCAGGCCAGGCAGCATGTGAAGAGCAAGAGAATCGGAGTTTCGGTCATAAGCCCTGATCAGATTCCTGAATGAAGAGGCCAGAACAGTGGGAGTTCACGATCATGATGTAATGTGCATGGTCACAGTGCAACATTAATTGAGGGAGTGATGGAGGATCCAATCACACGAATGAGAACTAAATGCATTGCCAGATCAGCTGAAATAGTTAGTGAGAACTTGTTCTCAATCCAACACAGAGAACCATTAACTCAGGGGAGATATCTGTTCAGCACAGTGGGAAGTTCGAGCTCTGCTCAGTCTAACCCAGCAGTCTGCCGAGTGCGGAAAAATGTGCAGACCACGCCACTGCATTAATCTATAAACTCGGAGTAGGTATGAGTCTAACGCTGGGAGCTATCCCCACCACAGCAGTGCATTCATCCAGAGACACAAGATATCGATCCAGCACTGGCAGCTATGCAGACCACAGCAATGCATTCCTCTATAAACCCTGTCGTACGTCACGAGATATGCAGATCACAGCTGTACAATTGTATTCAGGCTACTTTCAGTGAAGCACAGTAGAAGAGGTTGAGATGGATTTTCAACCATTTTCTCTAACTTTCAACATTTTTTGATATACTTTTCCAATTTTTAGTGAGAATGTATTGTAAAGTCCTAACACAAACCCAATGTCAGCATGTGGGCCAGCAATAGACATGGCCATAAACTTTTAGTAAGAGACAGCATTGCAAGGAATTGGAATAAAAACTGCGTTGAGTCTCCAAAGTCATTCTTCGAAGAAGGAAACAATCATCCTAAAGATAGTGGTAGAGAAAGAATGTACCAACCGGAGCTTCTCTGCTCTGCCCGCTCTTTATACCAACCTTGATTTGTTCTGTTTTCTGGAGAGACTTCTTCTTCACAAATTTTTAAAATTTTAAAATTACTCCGATGGGAATGGAGGAGATGAGTCCAGACGGGGGCTATCGCGGGGATGGGAGGCCAAGAGAAAGCACAGTGTGCACTTGAGATTGGGCTGACTACAATCTGGATATTGAAATTGGTGCGGCCTGGAGAATGGGCCCGATGCGGTCTGGAGATTGAGCCTGGTATGGTGTGGAAACTGGGCCTTGTATGGTCTGGAGACTGGGCCTGGTATAGTGTGGACACTGTGCCAGGGGCCGCCTGGAGACTGGGCCTGGTGCTGTGTGTCTACTGGACCTGGGGAACTAGGGAGACGAGAGTGGTGTAGTCCATTCACTTGGTCTGCTACAGTCTGGAGACTCGGACCGGTTCGGCCTGGGAACTGGTCCCATTCGGGCCTGGAGACTGAGCACGGTTTGGGCAGGAGACTGTGGTCGGTGCAGTCTGGAGACTTGCCCCAGTGAGGTCTGGGGACTGGGCCCAGCACTGTCTGGCTACTGAGCCTGGTGAAACCTGGATCAGGACTCGGTAGTGTCTGGATACTGAGCCCAGTGAGGACTGGATACTAGGCCAGGTTCGTTCTGGAAACTGGGCCTGGTATAGTGTGGAGACTGGACTGGTGTCGCCGGGAGAATAGTCCCAATGCAGTCTAGTGACTGGGCCTGTGGAATTCTGGAGACTGGGTCCCATATTTACAAAAGACTAGGTCTGGAACAGTCTGGTGACTGGGCTCGATGCACTCTGGATACTGGCCCCAGTGCAGTCTGGAAACGGGGCACGGCCCAGTGTGGAGAATGGGCCCGGTGCGGTCTGGAGACTCTTTGCTGGCACAGACTGGTGTGTCAGGGACTGTAATTCGTGTTTGCTCATTTGTTTTTTCCCTTTTACTCTTCTTCTGGATTTTCAGTTCTCATTCTTTCATTTTTGGTCCAAAAACTTAAGAAATTATACATAGATTTCTTGTACATAAGATGGCACCATAAGTGAAGCCATTGCAATGTTGCCACTGCATTCATTAAATTGTACGTTACATTGAAGCCATTTCAATTCAAATGTGAGGGATCCACTGTCTTTGATGGCTTTTCCAAACAAAGCTGCTGCTTGTGCAGTGGCACGGGGCATACAGCAGAGGCGGGCATTACATTACTTGGAACACAAGATGGAGAGAAAAAGAGAGAGAGTGAGAGAATGAGGAGACGCATTTTGATCCTCATTTCAATGGATTCACTCGCAAAACAACAGAAACCCAATTGCTCAGAGACGCAGATGCAGAGACGCAGATGCACACTAAAGCACGCACACATCGGCACGGGAAAAACCCCACACACACACACACACACACACACACACACACACACAAACACATGCAGACATTCGGTCCCTCGTCGCTGCCTTGCCATTCAGTAAGTTCAAGGCTGATCTGATCCTTGCCATTCTGTTAATTCACGGCTGATTTGATCTTGACATCACCTTGATCTCCTCTTGGGAATTAAGGCAGAACATGTGGTTCAGCTGTTAAAGTGGGTGACTGTAATGCCATTAGTTTGACAATAGTTCTGGAAAACGATGAGCCTGGTCCACAAGTTAACATCTTAAATGAGGGCAAAGCCAATTGTGATAATATTTGGCGGAAAGGTTCAAAAGCTGATTGGAGAAGCTGTTCGCAGTTAAAAGGACATCTGGCAAGTTGGAGTCTTTCAAAGCGAAATAGTGAGAGTTCAGGAACAGCATGGCCCTGTTCGTGTGAAGCGCAATGTTAAAAGGAGTAGTGATCAGAGCATGGCGGTTATTGAGTGTCTGGTCAAGGGGAAACAAGCAAGTATATGTCACGTATTGGCAGCAGGGATGTTTGGAATCCCTTGTGCGTAATATGTGTCGGAGTATACTTACCAGGGAAATCAGGAAGGCAAAAACAGGGCATGACACAGCTGTTAATGTTAAGGAGAATTCAAAGAGATTATTTTATTGTATTAAAGTCAAAAGAAAATCTATAGAGAGAATAGGGCTCCTAAAAACTTAGACAGCCATCTTTGTGTGGACCCATATGAGATGGATTAAGTTTATGAGGTTTATTGTCACATGTACTCATATGAGGACAGGGAAAACTGTACAAGTCGTACATATATGACGCTAGCTTAGGCACAAAGATCCCCCCCCCCCAAAAAAAAACAAAATACAGCATCTTGATATAAAGCAGAAAAGTAAAGAAAAAACAATTAAAATGTAAGGCATTATAGACAATCTGGTAAACGTGGAAGCACAGAAACACAGTTAACGGTTCAACAACGCAGGATATCTGTCTCTGACTCTTCTGGGTTCTCACTACTTACAAACAATCGACCTCAGCCCACTCCGATGCCTTAGAGCCAGTTCCTGCTCAATGGGCGAGATACCCCATGAAAATATTGCGTCAGCATTTACTCTGGAGGAAGACATGGAAGCTGGGGAAATTAGGGAAATAAATCGATGCAGTGATGTTTTGAAATGCGGCTACATTACAGATGAGGAAGTGCCGGAATTTAGAAAATGCACAACGTTAGATAAACACCCAGGGCCTGTTCAAGCATAGGTTTTTCTACGTGAACCTTCGTGAGATCCAACAATATGCCACATGGTAGCCTGGTTAATAAGGTTAGATCACATGGGATCAGGAAAAGTTTCTAAATTAAACTAGGAGACAGATGGTGCAGGGAGAGATTTGTTGTGACTAGCGGTGTGCCACAGGACCAGTGCTGGGGCCACTGTTGTTTGTTATTTTGAGAAATGATTTGGATGAGAACATACAAAGATTGGATGGTAACATTGTAGATGACAGAAAATTGCTGGTAAAATGGCAGTGAAGAAGGTCATTTAAAAGGAAAATGAGATCATGTTTAACTGCGTCAGTAGGACGAGGATGGGAAGGTGAAGCTTCCTCACGTTAAATATGAGGTGCTGCCTTTTTTTTTAGAATAATCCGAGCAGGACTTACACATGTGGACAGGGTGGTGTGGAAGGCAGTAGGTACGATTACCTTCATCAGTCAGAGCAGTGAATATAGTAATTGGGACATGATGCTGTGCCTGTACAAGAGGACAGTAAGGACAAATTTGTAGTACTGTGTTCAATTCGTGTTGCCCTGATACACGAAGAATGTTGTAAACCAGAAAGGGGGCAAAATATTTGCAATGATGAGAACGAGACTGGAGGTCTTGAAGTGTAAGGGTAGCCTGGATAGAACAAAGAAAATTTACAGCCCTGGACGCCCTTTGGCGCTCCAAGCCTGAGCCGAACCAAATCCACCGTGTAAACCTGTCACCCAATTCCTAAGCATCTGTATCCCTCTGCTCCCCATGTACTCATCTATCTGTTGAGATGCATCTGAAATGAATTTAACATGCCTGCCTCTAGAAACTCTGCTGGCAATGCATTCCAGACACCTACCACCCTCTGTGTAAGGTATTTGCCGCGAGAATCCCCCTTAAACCTTTCACCTCTCATCTTGAAAGCGTGACCTCTCATTACTGAATCCTTCATTGTGGGAAAACGCTTATTTCAATATACCCTGTCTATACCTTTTAAGATTTTGTAGACCACAATACGGTCTCGCCTCAATCTCATTTTTTCAAATGAAAACAATCCTAACCTACTCAACTGCTCTTCATAGCTAGCACATTCCATACCAGACAAAATCATCATAAACCTTGCCTACACCCTCTCCAAAGCCTCCACATCTTTTTGGTAAGGTGGCGTCCAGAAATGTACACAGTATTACAAATGCGGCCGAACCAATGTCTTGTACAAATTTAACAGACCTGGCAGTTCTTATACTCAATACCCCGTCCGATGAAGGCAAGCACACTATATGCCTTCGTGTCCAATCCATCCACCTGTGAGCGAGGTTCAGGGTACAAATGACTTGCACTCCCCGATCTCTCTGCTCAACAACTTTTCACAATGCTATTCCGTTTACTGTATAATTAGCTCTAAAATTAGACTTCCCAAAATGTATCATCTCACATTTGCCTGGATTAAACTCCTTCCACCACTTCTCTTCCAACCCACCAGACTATCTATATTTTTCTGTATTCTTTGACAGTGTCCGATGTTTTCTGCTCCTCCACCAATCTTCGTGTCATCTGCAAACGTGCTGATTATACCAACAGTGCCCTTTTCCAGCTCATTTATATACATCACAAACAGCACTTGCGCCAGCTCTGATCCCTGTGGAACACCAGCCATCAAGTTTCTCCATTTCGAGAAACTCCCTTCAACTACTACTCTCAGTCTCTTGTTTTTCAACCAGTTCTTTATCCACATAGCTACAACACTCTGCACAACATGTGACTTCACTTTCTCCATTGGTTTACCATGGCAACCTTATTAAACGCCTTGTCAAAGTCTATGTATATGACATCTACAGCCCTTCCTTCCTCTATCAAGGCGGTTACTTACTCGAAGAATTCGAGTAAGTTGGTAAGGCATGATCTCCCCCGTACAAAGCCATTTGCCTATCACTGCTAAGTCCATTCTGTTCCAAATATAAATAGATTTTACCCCTGAGTACCTTCTGCAGCAACTTTCCTACAACGGACGTCAGGCTCACAAATCTGTCGTTAACCGAAATATTCCTACACCGCCTTTTGTACAGGAGGGCAACACAAGCAATTCTCCAATCCTTCAGCACCTCACCTGTGTTTAAGGATGATACAAAGATAGCTGTCAGCGCCGAGGTATTTTCTCTCTTGCCTCGCTCAGCAACCTGGGATAGATCCCACCCAATCCTGTGGATATGTCCACCTTAATGAACTCTAGCCTAGCAAACACATCTTACCTACATATGTGAACGTGATCCAGAGTAATCAAACTTCTATCTCTAATTTAAGCATTCATCATGTCCATCTCCTCAGTGAACACTAATGCCAAGTAATTATTCAGAGTTTCACACATCTTCTCAGGTTCAAAATGCCGCCTTCCTTCCTTATCCTTTAGTGGACCAATCCTTTCTCCAGTTACCAGCTTGCTTCTTATATCCTAACAAAGGTTTTTGGGATTCTCATTAATTGTGCTCACTAAAGTTATTTCATGACCACTTTTAATGGAACATTGATAATAGAAAAGTAGGCCTTTTGGTCCACGACGTGGTAAAAAGCATTAATCCTAATGTAAAATCAAATAACTTAAGCTGCACACCCCTCAGTTGTCTGCTATCCATGTGCATGTCCAGCAGTCGCTTAAATGTCCCTAATTACTCTGCTTCCACCATCGCCATTGATAACACATTCCATGTATTCACAAAACTCTGCATATGGAACCTTCCTCTGACATCCCCTCGATACCTTTCTCCTAATATTTTAAAAACTGCGAGCTCTCGTACCAGTCAACCCTGCACTGGGGAAAGGTCTCAGGCTTCTGACTCTATATATTTCTTCTATTATCTTGTATACCTCGATCAGGTCACGTCTCTTCCTCCTCTCCAGAAGTAAAAGTCCGAGCTTGGTCAACCTCTCTTCACAAGGCAAGCCCTCCAGTCCAGGCAGCATCCTGGTAAACCTTTTTTGCACCATCTTCAAAGCCTCTGATCCTTTCCTACAATAAGGCGACCAGAACTGGACATAATATTGCATGTGTGGTCTCACCAGTGACTTGTAGAGCTGTAACAAAACCTCGTGGTATCAACCTCGATCTCCCTGTTAATGAAAGCCAACACACCATATGCTCTTTAACACTCCTATCCACTTGGGTAGCAACTATGAGGGATCTATCTACTTGAACACCAAGATCTCTCTGTTCCTCCGCACTGCCAAGAATCCTGTCTGTAATCTTATATTCAGCTATCGAGTTCGACCTTCCTAAATGTATCACTTCATATTTTCCAGGTTGAACTCCATTTGTCATTTTCACCCCAGCACAACATTTTGCCTATGTCACGCTGTAGCTGCAGTATCCCTTGATACTATTAACGGAATTCCAGCCTTTGTGTCTTCTGCAAAATTTACTCACCAACCCCTCAACCTCCTCATCCAACTCATTTATAAAAAGTACAAAGAGCAGAGGCCCAAGAACAGAGCTCTGTGGGATCCACTCAACACTGACCTCCAGAGAGAATTCTTTCCACCAACATGTACTTTCTGCCTTCTGTCATCCATTCAATTCTGAATCCAGATAGCCAAGTCTCCCTGTTTTCCATAATTCCTGAATTTATGAGTGAGGCTATCATGGGGAACCTTATCAAATGCCACATTTACTCCTCGACCTTCGTCAACCTGCCTTACACTTCCCCAAAGAACACAATAAAATCTGCGAGGCATGACCTGCCCCTTACTAAAGGAATAGCGTGACTGCCTTTAATCACGCTATGCTTTTCCAAATTGTCATAAATCCTATCCCTCAGAATGCTTTCCAAAACTTTGCTGACCATTGATATAAGACTAACTAGTCTGTATTTGCCAGGTAATTCCCTATTACCTTTCTTGAAAATTGGAACAACATCCTTTCTCGCTTCCCAGAGTAGCTTAGGATAAATTTGGCCTTGCCCTGGAGACTCACCAATTTTAATGTTTGCCAAAGCTTCCAGCACATCAGCAACATGGATTTTGATCGAATTAAACTTGTATACGAGTTCCTCAAAGCTCCCATTTGAAACAAGGTCCCTTTCCGTCGTGATGACGGAAGCAAAACACTCATTTAGGGCTTCCCCTGTCTGTTCAGACTCCACGCATAAGTTCCTTACGCTGTCCCTGATCGGCCCTACTTTATCACTGATCATTCTCTTATTCCTCACGTACAACTTAAATGCCTTTATCATACCCACTCCTGACTCTCGTCGTCCATTTCTGAGCTCGTTTCTAGTAAGCCTGTGATCCTCTACGTAATCTGCCTTCTTCCTATGGATGAGAACTTCATCTGTTCTCGTCATCCAAGCTTCCTTCATCTTACCCCTTCTTACACATCTCAGAGGAACACATTTTTTCATCACTCGCAACAACTTCTCCTTAAACAGTCTTCACATGTCTGCTGTGCCCTTTCTGTGGAACAATAGCTGCCATGTTGCACTTCCCAACTCCTGTCTGATAGCGTCATTATTTCCTTTTCCCCAATTAAATGTCTTCCTTACATGTGAGAACCTTTTTCCACGTATGGAGTCAGCTATTACAAGGGTGCATAGCTTTAAATTAAGGGGGGATAGATATAGGACTGATGTTAGGGGTAGGTTCTTCACTCAGCGAGTCGTAAGTTCATGGAATGCCCTGCCAGTAGCACTGGTGGACTCTCCCTCTTTATGGGTATTTAAGCGGGCATTGGATAGGTATATGGAGGATAGTGGGTTCGTGTAGGTTAGGTGGGCTTTGATCGGCGCAACATCGAGGGCCGAAGGGCCTGTACTGCGCTGTATTCTTCTATGTTCTATGTTCTATGCAAATACTGCTTTCCCTCTCCAAGGCTTTGATAAATGTGAGGCAATTATGATGCCTGTCACCAACGTGTTTTCTCACCGCAAGATCTGACACCGATCCTGGTTCATTCCCGAGCACCGAATCCAAAATAGCCTCTCCCTTCGTCGGCCTGTCTACATAATGAGTAAGGAATCCCTCCTGAACAAACCTGACAAAAACCGCCCCATCCAAACAATCTTATCGAAGGAGATTCCAGTTGATTTTGGGAATGTTGAAATCACCCATAACAACAACTTTGCTACATCTGAATTTTTGCAAAGCCTGCCCGCCGATGAATTCTTCAAACTTATTAGTCCGCTTAACTCCTCTTTTAAAAATGGTCTTACTCTCCCGATATTCCATCAGGGCCCGTTCTGTTCTTAGCTACCTGGACGTTATTTCCGCTTCCCTTTTCCTCTTGGCTACTCGTACCATTACTCCTGTCATCCACGATTCACGAATCTTGCCTTTCCTATCCTTTGCTTTCAGCAAGGCATGAAAATGTGTTGCTGGAAAAGCGCAACAGGTCAGGCAGCATCCAAGGAACAGGAGCATGCCTATCCTGTACTATCTTTACACTATCTTTGAAAGCCTCCCACATATGGAATGTGGACTTCCCTTCAAATAGCTGGTCCCAATCCGCATTTCCCAACTCCTACCTAATTTTGATACAATTGGCCGTGGCCCAGTTTCGTACTCTTCCTTTAAGACCACTCTAACCTTTGTCTTTGAGTCGTCTAAAACCTCCATAATTGTGGTCACTGTTCCGAAAATATCCCCCAACGCAACTTCTACCGCTTCGCCTGGATCATTCCCCCAACACCAGGTCCAATATGGCCTCTTCCCCTATTTGACTATTGACACACTGCTCCAGAAAACTCTCCTAGCCGCTTCTTATAAATTCTATCCTATCCAGACCTCAGACACTAATTGTCTGCCAGTCAATGTTGGGAAAATTAAAATGTCTTATCACCACGACACTGTTGGCTCGACATCTTTCCATAATCTGTTCACCTATTTGTCCTTCTACCACACACTCACTGTTGGGAGGCCTGTAATACAGCACCAACAATGTAACTGCACCCTTCTTATTTCTCAGTTCCACCCATAATGATTCACTCATAAAGCCCACCATAATTCCCACCTTTTGCAGAGCCGTGATATCATCCCTGACCAGCATTGCAACCCCCCCCCCCCCATTTTTACGTCTCTCCCTGCCCTATCTGAATCGTTTATATTCTGGAACTTTTAGTTGCTAATCAGGCCCTCCTTTCAACCAAGTCTCTGTAACTGTAATAACGACATAATTCCAGGCGCCAACCCAAGCCCTACATTCATCTGCCTTCCACACTATACTCCTCGCATGAAAGTATATGCACTTGAGGCCACCATTTCTTTGCGTTCATCTGCTCTCTGCCTACTCTTCCCCTTATTAATGTTAACTTCATGATTCTTATAGTCTCCAGTTTCCACCGTGTTGTATTCTTCTCTGCAATTCTGGTTTCCAGCCCCCTGTCACATTAGTTAATATCGTGCCCAAGAGCAGTAGCAAAACTCCCCTAAGGACGTTAGATCCAGTCTGGTTCATGTGTAGACCATCCAATTTTTAATAGTCACACTTTCCCCAGAACCGGTCCAAATGTCCAACAAACCTGAACCTCCTACACCATCCCCCAAACCACGTGTTCATCCTGCCTATTCTTTCATTTGTATGCTGGCTAGCATGTGGTCCTGGTAGTAATCCCGAGATCAGTGCCTTTCATAATCTGGGAATTTTTTCCCTTTTGCATGGCAGGCTGAGTGGTGAACTTGCAAAGTGTTATTATAATGATGGACATAGATAGCGTGAAGAGCCAAGGTCTTTTCTCCAGAGAAGAGGTGTCCAAAATCAAAGGTACACATTTAAGGTAAGAGGGGAGAGACGTAAAATAGATCTAACAGTTAGTTGTTACGCACAGACTGCTATGTATATGTAATAAACTGCCAGAGAATGCAGTACAGGGAAATATAATTACAACATTTAAAATACAATTCAATGGATACATGAAAGATTTGGAAGGCTATATGACAGCTGCAGACAAATAGGATTAGTTCACGTTAAGAAACCTGGTAGGCATGGCCACCTTGGGCAGAAGGGTCTCTTTGCATATTGTGTGAATCTAAGACCCTATGACATTATAAATCTCTTTCATCACCAATGCTTTGCTGCTCTCAGCTCATTTCTAGGACAAATATCCATTTCAAAGATCGTGCTCCTCTTACATTGAAAATAATATTCTTAACATTGATGTAGTACCGCAAGCCACAGCAGCAGCAGCAAAATGGTATGAACCACGACCTGAAGGTTTTGCCCGGTATACTCCCTCAGTCTACCATTACCAGCGAGCCGATCTATGATTCAGCGATGAGTGTGTTGCACATGCAAGGTAGAAACGTGTGGACTGAAACCTGATCACAATCTGTTAATGTTACTGGACTGGACTGGTTACATTCCAAACAGCAGAACGAACATCTGAAAGAGAAGGGGAAATGCTTTCAAGACCAACAGATCAGATCGAAACTCTTCAGTCCTGCCCCATCCATTCGTAAATGGTGATGGAAAAATAAACAGCTTACTGGAGGAGATGCCTCCACAAATATCCTATTATTAGGAATGGAATAGCCCTGCACATCAAGATAAAAGCAAAGCATGCAGTATTTGAATTATCATCAGCCAGAAGTTTTCAGTCGATGATCCACCTCACCCTGGCCATGATACCGACAGAATCACAGATTTCCGTCTTCAACCAATTTGATTCACTGCACCTGACGTGAAGAAACAGCTGAACATAATAGGTATAACAAAGACAATGGGCCGTGACACCATTCCTGGAATAGGACTGAAAACTTCTGTTGCATGTTGCCCCTGGGGAAACTGTTTCATTCCAGCTCCAACTCTCACAGCTCCCTAACAACGTGAAAAGTTATTTAGCTGTGTCCCATCACCTAAGAGGAGAATAATTACAATTTGACGAATCCCACCGCTTCAGTCCCATCGAGACAATAACATTCGTGGGAGTTCTTTTTTGACAGAGCTGTCAAGCAGCTCAGAAATAACCTGCTCAGTGTGGTTTCTGGTAGGTTCCCATGTTGAGATGGTGCTGTTGTGGAAATGTCATTGGATTACTAATCCAGGCCAGGGTAATGCTCTGACAGCTGGTTGAAGTTAAAAACAATTAATAAAATACTGAGATCTAAAGTCTAGTGTCAATAACAGTGACCCTGAATTCAGCGTCGACTGGAAGCACCACTTTATTCCCCAATGTACTTTCAGGAAGCAAATCCCACGTGCTTTCCTGGTCTGGCCTAAACATGACGTCAGACACACAGACATATGCTGAACTCTTCAATGGTCTCTGAAAGGGTCAAGCAAGACCATCAATTGTACCACATTGCTCTGAGGTCTTCAAGGATACACCGGATAGAACACCCATCACCAGCCTCAGAATTGGAAAAAAAGCATCCGAATACAGTCATTTAGACCTTCAGAGCCCTCCTTGCGAACACGTGGCTGTTTGTGCCAACATTTACCGAGATTTCCCACAGACCGCACAGAAGCATCGGGAAAGGAGTAGGTCATTCAACACATTGAGCCTCCACCCATTTTAGTTCATTTGATAATATCCCATCAATACACTTTACCCACACAATGTGCATATTCCTTAATATGATTGACTTTTATAAAAATATAAAAATAGACATTTGATTAATCCCTTTGGTTCATTGATTTTCTACCATAATCCAAAAATAATAGCTGATGCTCTATCTCCACAACATACAACTGTTCTCTCCCTCTCGTGTATAGAAATCCTCATTTATATTCAGTGCCTTGAGTTCCACAGTCATATGTGTGAGAGAGTCCCCCAGGTTCACCGGTCTCTGAGCGCAGACATTTATTGTCATCTCAATGCAGAGTGACCTGTCTATACCTAATCCTTTGGGCACTTGTTTTAGACGTCCAAGCCAGGGAATTATCATCCCAGCTTCCAATCGGTCTCACCCTGTCAAAGAATTATATATGTCACTGAAATCTCCACTCATTTTCCTAAACCCCAAGGAATACAGGCTCATTTGCCCCATACTCTTCTCCCACACAATCCTGTCATCCCAGAGATCAGTCTGGCTGTACTTCGCTGCTCTCTCTCAATGTCTGGTTTGTCGTTTGTTTGTTAAGTAATCCAAAACTTCACACAATCCTCCAGAATATTTGAGAGGAGGTATCAGCAAGCCCCTGTACAGTTGCAGTGAGCTACCCCCACGGCTGGACACAAATCCCCTCGAAATGAAGTGCAACACAACATTTCTCTTCTTAACTGCTTTCGCTGACTGTAGTGAAAAGATATCCAGATCCTTTTCTGTGCTACAGCTACCCATGTGGGCCTATATACACTGGTCAGCGTGCCAATGCCATTCCCAGTATTGACTTCTGGCTTCAGAACTCACGGTCTTGCATGGTCCTCGGAGGGGTTTGCAGCAGGAAACAGGAAAATGATCATAATCCACCTTATTCTAACAACATTCTTTCACCGATGCTTTTTCAAATGGTATTTTGCCATTCTATTTTTCCCACCAAAGAGCACAACATCATATCTACACACAATACTCTTCATCTGCCACGTATTTGCCCAGTCACTCACTTGTCTCAATCACCTTGGAGCATTATTACATCCTCCTCACCCACTACCATCAAACATCGGTTAGTGCCATCAGCAGACTTGGAAATATTGCATTTGCTCCTCTCAATCAAATGTTTGAGATGTACAGGCAATAGCTGTGGCCGAAGTACCACTGTTTGTGGCATCCCATGATGGTTCTGAGACAAAAAAAAAGGATATCTTTAAACCGATACACTGCTTCCTGTCAGCTCGCCCATTCTAAAACCATGTTCATGTATTAGCCCCATTACCACTTGGTTTGATTTTGCACTCTAGGCTTGGGACATTATGAAAAATATTCCAAAAATCTCAAATGCACTGCATCCATTGTTTCTCTATACTGCATCGGACAGTCATGTTAATTTTGTTGATAACTATTACTTGCAGCACAAAAAAGTTTCTCCCAAATTATTAATTGCAAACATCATTGTGTTGTCGAGAATGTGTTGCTGGAAATGCACAGCAGGTCAGGCAGCAACCGAGGAGCAGGAGAATCAACATTTCAGGCATCAGCCCTTCAGCAGGAATGAGGCTTGTGGGACAAAGCTGAGAGATAAATGGGAAGGGGTTGGGGTTGGGGGTAAGGTAGTTGAGAAGGCGAAATGTGTGTTAAGGTGAAAGAGAATGTGATGGGTCTGAGGGAGGAGGAATGGACCGTTCTGGTAGGCGCTGTCAAGTTGGAGTCTTATGAATGGGATAAAGTAGGGGGAGAGGAAATGAGGAAGCTGTAAAAACCACATTGATCCCGTGTGTTTGTAGGGTCACAAGGCGAAATATGAAGCATTCGTCATCCAGGCGTCGAGTAGGAACAGTTGGCTGGACCTGTATGTCGTTGATGTCGAGGGCGCGGGCGCTGAAGTGTTCAGCAACAGGGCGGTGGGGTTAGTGGGTGCGGGTGACCTAGAGATGTTCTGTGAAACGATCCACAAGAAGGGAAGACAGAGCGTCTTGTCTTCCCTTATAGATTCTGCTTGTCTCCCTGAATGTCTGAGGCTGCTCACATTACAACCTCCAACATAACATCCCCAGCACCTGCACTAACTTTTCAATGACAGGAAACAGCCAGAAGTCCCTAAACTGCAAGATAGATGCTTGACGCTTTAGAATAATACTCGAGGAACTTCCTCGTGTTACTGACAGCACAATCAGCTGAGAGGGATAACCAGGCGGTCCGTGGACAGGCATAGACCAAGATACAGACATAAATCAAAGCTGCTGAATGCCCTATGTCCAACATGGAGCACCATATGGGACACATTGGGAAGTGAACAACGACCATTTCATTTTTTCTGATGTTCAACATGCCAACACTCGACACAATGGGGAGTCAAAAGCCAATGTCAGGGAAAGACACAGAAAGACAAGTGATTAATTAATGGCTAACATGTTGTGAACTTATGGATAAGGAGACAGGAGAATAGAAATAGCTGGAGAAGTGAGACAATGGTTGGTCCAATCACAAGCTTGAGAAAATACAATAAAGACATTGTCAGATCAGTAGAAATGGTTTGTCACATCAAATTCTTAATTTGCCTCAGAGAACCGCCCCAGACACCATTAACGGGGCAAGGTACCAGTCAGAATGGAGAGCTGTGCAGACCGTTCCACTGCAGTACCACATAAATTGGGCTATCTGCCCAGCATGGGGAACATTGCAAACCATTGCCATATATCAATCATATGCTTGCATTTGATAAATGCGTTGCGTTGCATGGGGGGGATATACAATCGATCGAGTAACAGTAAATGAAATCCCATAAATGTATGGTTCTGTATATCATTTGCACCAGGATCAGGTAATACAGGATGTGCATTTGTGTAGGTGTGTTGTTGGTTATCGGTATGAAAACCTTTTTATGAGATAGAATACACATGGAGGAAATCATTTTAAATGTGAACAATTGGCAAAAGTTTGGGTAATCAACGTAGAGATACTAAGCACCGATAAACAGAGAATGTTTCTTTTTAAATTTTTTTGCGATTTACATATAAAAGAAATAATCTGGATCTTTTTCAATATATAATTTCAACCACATCACACTGTAAACCTTTGGACTATAACTTGGTGATTTTTATCTTTGTACACCCCAGTCCTACACCAGTGTCTTCAAATCATGACTGAACAAATGGGTTCAGTTAACCCCTTCCATACAGAACTTTCATATCACAATAAAAGGAAACATTTACTCGGTGTGGATGGAATGGCCTTATCTATCCCTCTGTAACAGGCTCATTCGGCTGAATGGTCTTCTCCTAATCGTGTATAGCAGGCCATTAGCATTAAATGATGCAGCAACCCATGGATGATGAACAGCCAGTAAACAGTATTTGCTGGAGCTCTCACCCTTCTCAGTTACGGAAAAACAAACAGCACTATTTACTCCAGGTGTCCCTTCATTAACACCTCGTACAGGTGCAGCACCACTTCTCTACGGTTTGACCCATTCCTTTTGCAAAACGTGCCAATTTTCAGCTTTCCAACACTTTCTGTGGTATAAGGCCCGTGCGGGCTGAATAACCTCCTCATATTCCTCTGTTACAGGCACATAGTGTCAGATTAGTTTCTCCCCGTTCCTGAGAAGTAGTCTCGGTGCTCTGAAAGATGTTTCAATGTTCTGAAAGGTCTTAATAACTGGTCATTAAAACTTGGAGCAGCAGTGCAAAAAGTCAGTGAACAAGAAACATTTTTACATTGCTTTGTGTCCTCCAGACATGGCCCCATCAGACATTTTATCCAGCTGGTCTGTTGTTTTATCTCTGTCTTGTTTTATAAACAGGTTGGGACATATACAACCCTGCACTGATCTGGCATGATTCACACATACAAGAAATAAAATGATCGAAAGATTTCTGGTCTCTCCCTCAGCAACTGTCATCCATTTCGTTGTTGCAACTCGGCGGTAAAAGCTTCCGCTAATTGAAGCACGCACACAGAAAAGCTCATCTTGCCTCGTAATCTGTTAAAGCATGGGTGACAGAGAACGACCCCAAATATCACTATTTAACGAAAAAAACGTAAAATGCTATTCTTTAACTCCAAAAGTGATAATTAAATAACAAAATATTCCAACTCCTAGCATCCTTTGTATTAAATATTTAGCTAACTTCTACTCTGTAACAATATACTGATCCAATATAGCCCCTATTAAATTTACAGCCTATAATTTTCAAATCCAGCTAACAGTGTTGATTATCCTTGACAGGCCCCGGGTCGTCTTCGGCCTTCTGCTACAGATTTTTTTTATATATGGGTAAAATGGTTCATTTTAGAGAGAATTGTAGTCGTTCAATGGCAGAAGGTGCTCTTTTTATTGCTCACTGTCGGTAATGTTGGCGTTTATACCCCAAAACACTGATTCGTCTCATTAGTTTAATACTGTCAAAAGAGTAAAATTCAAATTCGATAGCCTTTTAGAGTATTGGGGCATTCTTGGGGCATAATTTAAACAGGTTGGTTGTATTCGAAATGCTGTGAAAACAACAAGGCAACAAGGTTTCTTACGCAACAGCCAAAATGTTTCATTTTCAAATTGTTCAGAACACTATGTTCCTGCAGTCAGCCACATGACAGCTTTTCAACTTTCTCTTAAAGGTATTCTTTCAATTTCATGCTTTCAACTTCATCACTTTATAACTTCTCCAGATTGGGTCACCAAATGTTCTAAGCTTCTTGAATGTACACAGCAGCTTAAAACACAACTTCCACGGAAACAATTTCTAGTAAATTTTCAATAACCGAATTAAATTAGATGTCACTGAATGACAAGTTAGAATCTTGGTCTGAATCAAACACAGTTGAAGGGATTCCTTATGCAACTGAGCAAATGATCAGCAAATAGTGGTTATCACGGGCTTTCAGTAAATAGGCTCAGCACAAGTTTCAAAGACGTGTCTGAAAACTGCTGAAATCCCACTGTCCAACATGAAACACCGTGTAGAGCAAAGAAACTGCAAGTTATGCTTTTAAAAAATAAACTTTTCCTCAGCTTCTTAATAGTGGAATCACTAGGGTAAGCATCACTAAAGGCCATGGAATCCTACAGGACAGTTATTTATATTATAACTGAATGTCACTTTGATGAACAACAAAAGTTTTGGTTTGGAAAGTAGACAGCGGGAGAGACACTGGGAGAGAGCATTGTCGAAGGCTATGCTCACAGGTTTCAATATGCTGAAAGTTAGACATTTCAACAGAATTTTGCAGTATTTCCAGTAATGATGCAGAAACAGAATTTTGGTGTGAGCTCAGACAGAGTCAGAGAGTCGTAGAGATGTATCACATTGAAATAAACCCTTCTATCCAACTGATCCCTGCTGAACAGATATCCTAAAACAATCTAGTGACACTTACCAGAATTTTGCCAATATCGCACTAAACCGTTTGTCGTCATATAACTATCCAAATGCGTTTTAATTGTTGTAATTTTATCCGCCTCCACCACGTCCTGTGACAGTTCATTCCAAACATAAACCACCCACTGGATGAAAAAGTTGCTCCTTAGGTCCCTTTTAATTGTTTTCCCCTCTCACCTGAGATTGTAACCCTCTAGTTATGGCGAAAAGACCTTTGATATTCACCCTGTCCATGCCCCTTATGGTCCAAGCAACGTAGCCCCAAAATAATCAACCTCTCTCTAAAGCTCAAGTCCCAGCAACATTCTTGTAAATATTTTCTAACCTCTTCAAGTTTCACAGTTCTTTCCCACAGGAGGAGAGCTATAATTGAATGCAGTATTTGAAAAGTGATGGAACTACTGTCCTGTACATGACGTCCCAATTCCTATAGTCAAAGCCCTGAACAATAACGACAAACATACCAAAGCCTTTTCACAATCCTGTCTAACTGTGACTGCATTTTCAAGGAGCAATGAACCTGCACTCCCATGTATCTTTGTTTATCGACGCAGGACTTGCTCATTGAGTGCATAAGTCTTGCAATAATGTGCCTCGCCAAATATAGCACTTCACATTTGTCTATAGTAAACACCATCTGCCACTCCTCAGCCTATTGGCCCATGTAATCAAGATTCCGTTGTATTCTGAGGTAACCTTCTTCCCTGTCCACTACACCATAAATTTTGGTGATATCTTCAAAATTACCAACTGTTCCTCCTATGCTCACATTTAATACATTCATATAAGCAATGAAAACTAGTCGAACCAGCACTAATTCTTGTGGCACAGGCCTAGCAGTTCAAAAACAACTCTACATCACAACTTTCAACTCCTACCTTCAAGTCAATTTTCTAATTAAATGGCTAGTTAACCCTGTATTCCATACTAAACTTGTTAACCGGTCTACCATGTGGAAAGTTGTCAAATCTCTTACTGAGTTCCATTTCAACAATGTACATTTCTTTGCCTCAATGAAGCATCTTAGTCACTTGTTCAGAAATCTCAGTCAAGTTAGCGAGACAGGATTTCCCATGTTTAAATCTACATTGACTATTCCTAATCAGTCCATGACTTTCAAAATCGATGCAAATCCTGTGCCTCATAATCTTCTTCCAACAACTTGTCCACCACTGGCGTCAGGGTCACCGCTTTTCCTTATCACCCTTCTTAGATTCTTTTGGTAATGACACCACGTTAGCCAAACTCGAGTCTTCAAACACCTGACCTGTGGGTATCCATGATTCATATATGTTAGCATGGGGCCCAGCATTCAGTTCCCTATCGTTCCACGACTTCTAGGGTACATCCGACCAGGTCCTGGAGATTTTTCCAACTTTATACGTTCTAAGAACTCCTCTGTAATCCAGACACTTTCCAAGATGTCATTGGTTATTTCGGAATTCTCTAGCTTCAATATCCTCCTGCACAGTCAATATGATACAAAGTGCTTTTTAAATACCTCCTTCATTTCTTGCAGTTCTGCACATCGGCAACGTTGTTGATCTCTCCAGTTGCTATTTTCTCTTTAACACATTTCTAGAATGCCTTTGGATTTTCCTTAACTTTACTTGCAATAGCTACCTCATGTACCCTGTTTGCCCTCCTGATTTCCTTCTGAGGTGCAATCTTCTTCCTTTAGACTCCTGTGGCGATTCACTTTGAATCTGGAATTAAGAGTCTAATGACGATGATTAATCTATTTTCAATTGTTTGGAAAATCCATCAGATACACGAATGTCCTTTAAGGAAGCAAACTGCAATACTTACCTGGTCTGGTCTACTTGTGACTCCAGACACACAGCAATTTGTTTAACTCTGAACTGGCCTATGGGAAATTAGAGATGGCCAATAAATTCTGCCTACCCAATGACACCTTCATCCCATGATTGAACATTGAAAAAAACTGGATTCCTGCTGTCTATATCTGACATTTGATTCCCACTTATCCAGGAACAGAGCCTCAACTTCTCGAGTCATCCGGCATTTCTCCCACCTCCCAACTTACCCTTCACACTAACAGGAGCATACTGACTTGGAACTCTTGACAGCGTATTTTTGTAGGCGTCCCCATTCCCAGCTGGCCACTTACCTGCCACTATAACGTCCAATTTTATTTTCAAAGTTCGTGCCTAATATCATCAAATTTGACCTTCCTCCAATTTCCAACTTTACCTTTTAGATCTAGTTCGTCCGTTTCCACCTCTATTTAAAACTCATAGATTTATGATGACTTGCCACAAATAGTGCCCCCCCACCCCACCCCCCCCCCCCCACCCCCAAAGATAAGTCATGTTTAGCTCCTTCTCTGTGATAGCAAGTAATGGACAAGCAGCTGCAGCTTTGAAACGGGTGGTGTGTTCAGCCAAGTCTAAGTTTCTTTGGGCTGAATCTAACAATACTTTGTCTCTGTTACATTTTCATTGAGTGTGACAGGGAATCGTCTGCTGGAGGCCTCGCTAGTTTCCTTTCGAACTCACTTCAGTAACTACATATCCCACTCCTTGGTATCCTTCTCATTCAATGACAGTTCAATTCTCCCACCCATAATGGCTGGTGATTCTCACCATCTCCCGGATGCTCCTGGATATCCCGCAATCCCTGGCACTAGCGCTATCCTTAAAAGGACAATGGAGGTTTCTCAGTTGGGAGCTATCCTGCACAGTTTACCGTGAGCATTCCAGAGAAGCGGCAATTACACAACGTTGTGTCGACGGGGACACAGAAATCATGGTGGATGGGCTAGTATAGAAGAGGACCATTCTCTTCCCAGAGGGGGCCACACCACCAGACCCACCAAGCATGGTCTGAGCTTTCCACCCAACTTAGTGCAGTATCTGCAGTCTAAAGAAATGCCCAGCAATACAAGACAAGCATCAACGACCTTCACCATATTCGCTCTGCTCCCTCATACTCACTGAATATCTGTTATAGCACCTGCCCCGTGAACAACTCATTCTCCACCTCTCTCCATTGCATACAGCGTCTTTCCTATCTCTCTCTCTGTTTCTCTCTTTCTCTTCATTCCCCCAACAACCTTCTGCTATCCTCCCACATTAATAATACTGCATGGATTCTACACTGTGGACTGACTACATAGCGACACTATGCCAATTCATATGCCAACACAAACAGCACGGCCACCCACTCCCACCCTGACTCCCTCCTTTCCTATCTCCCATTCCAGGAAAAAAAAGCATGGAATAAGACGGAAAGTGCCAAGCCAAGTGTAGGTGTACCCGATATCTGTGTCCTCACCCCCTTCCTGCCACCATGTGGAGCGGACGCTGGTACAATTTGGAGAGGACTAGGATGCATGGCGTGGTGATTCAGAGATATCCACGCCCTACAATGGAGTCAGATGCAAGGTTCATTGAGGGAGAATTCTCACTTTAAACCCACTGGCAGTTCCGTCTACCCACGGCATACCTCAGAAGGTGTGGCCCTGATGCCATCTACCTTGTGTGTCGAGTTGGTTCAAATGGAATTCCCACTGTCTCAGTGGGCACGAGGGTGTGCTCATAACACATTGTCCCCAACACCTCCCAGGAAGGAAGCACGGTGTAACTCTCTTGCGCAACCTACTGTAAATAGCTCAGAAATTGAAACGTATCAGTGGTCTGTACTGCTCTCCCGAACTGCCCTGGCATCTCCAATAATCTGTGCTCATATAAACCCAGGAACCTGTGCTCTTGGACCCCGTCGAAAAAGATACAGTTTGTTTTATGTTGTCTTTCAAAGTCATTTCTACCAAAGTGTACCACCTTCCACTGCTCTACTTTGATCCTCATCTGTCACATATCTGCAAGCATGGAAATTGTACTACACCGTGCTCCACGCAAAACAACAGACAGACTGACAAACTCAAACATCTGAGTAAGAGGAATGCTGAGAAACCACGGCACAGCGAGTGAAATAGTGAGAAAATAACCAAAGATCAAAAGATATACTTACAGATTCCCTACGTCGGTATAAATGTCAAGGCATTATTGTGTATGCCTGTGTTTCTGTATGACTGTTTGTGCATCTGTATCAATGTGTTTAAGTGTAGGTACATTTATATGTGTATTTGTCTCTGCGTGAGTCTGTGTGTGGATGCAAGTCTGGCAATCTCGGTAATGCTAAAAGAGATTCAACGTCGCACACAGTGGCAGGGGCAGGGGGTGATACGCCTCAATTATTCAGCCTGGGATGCAGAGAGGGAGGATTTCAGGTCGCAGCACCATCCAACCTGACAGCGCGTGTGCGTGCACAAACACATGCACATACAGAAGAATTGCAAATAGACTTGTGTTTGTCAGAATAGAACTGTGCACTTCCAACTGAACCATTTTTCAGGGGTTGAGATAATTTATTGCACACTCAGTAACTTGCAATGTTTTGTAATGCTTAAACATAGTATGAGAAAGAATCGAAAAGTATGAAAAAAAAAGGCTCAATAGTGGTCAGAATATTACAAGAACAACATCGCTTACTATCGGCAAAACTGCTTTGTGCTTCCACATATAATATTTGGAAGACCAAACATCTGTTCAACGTTCGAGATTCACATCATTTGGTGTCTTCTCGAAGAAAAAACTGCCACTTATGCAATCGTGTGGGGTCGCCAGCAGAGTGTACTGTCGTACGAATATATTAAAAAACGGACAGACAGAGAGACAGGTGGGAGACTTTGATTCCACTTTTAATGGAATTACTCGGAAAACAAAATTGCAGAGATGCAGACAGAAGTACACAGAAGCTGAGATACTGACACGAATACACAGAACACATGCACAAAGAGATATACACAAATATGGGCGCAGACACACGAACACATGAACCCCACACCCCCCATGACACACCCACAAACACACAGGGTATATGTATGTATATATAAATATAGATAGAAATATGTTTCTCTCTATCTCTCTCTCTCTCTCTCTATATATATATAATATATATATATATATTATATATATATAATTCCAATAGGCAGAGACTTAATTTAGTTCCGTTGGCTTAATTGCTGTTTTAAGAGCAGAATGACGCCAACAGTGTGGGATCAATTCCCATTACCGTTTGAGTTCCACATGAAGGACCCTCCTTCGCCTCCATTTCCCTCACCTGCACTCTGGTGGCCCTCAGGTTAAATCACCATCAGTCGTTACTCGCTCATAAAAGAGCAGACCCTAAGATCTGGTAAGACTATGAGTACACAACAATTAATAGGCAATCAATGGTCAGTTGGAGAAGGCAGGTGAATAACTTGGAGAAACATTTCAGCAATTATGAGTCTAATAGTCTAATTCTGCTACAGTTTCTCATTCTCATACAAACTTATGGTGTACAGAATTGTCTTTCTGCAAATTAAGTGTAGGCTAAATTTGGAAATTATTTGAGTGAAGCGCATTAATGGGAGTGTGGTCTGGTTTGAGGGGCTGAATGGTCTATATCCGTTCCTAATTGTTGTGTTTCAAATGGGCGGTGTATGGTTTGAAGGGAACAATCTTTGAGAATAAGGCATTCCCATTTCAGACTGGGATAGAGATACTGCTTTCTCTTCAGGATTGTGCAATCTGTGGTGTTCTCATTTTCAATATGCTGTGAGGACTGGGTGAATTAAAACATTCAAGGTTGGGTTCCAGAGGGCTTTGATGAACAAGAAGACAGGCTCAAAAGGGAAGCTCAGCCACATTCACATCAACAAAGAGCATTCTGAATGGTGCAGCAGGCTCGACGGACTGAAGGGATAACTGCTTGTCCTTACCCATGTGCACTTCTCATGGCTGTTGAAGTGGTAGGTGAAGAACCCTTCATCCATTCTGCCCTCGACGGATTTACACAAGAATAAATTGTAATAATTCAGCCCTTTAATTGTATTTCACAATATCGTGGGGCGGGATGGGGGGGAACCAAAGTTTTTACTCAGCTGCCCTGCAACAGTTGAGCCCTGGTGAACTCTAAGGGAAGAAATATTCACGATAAATGTTTATTTTCATGATGTGAAATGGTGACGTAATGAAGTGCCTCAGGAATCAGTGTGAGGTTATCAACTATTTATAATCTATACCAATGACGTGGATGAGGGGATTTATTGGATTAGAGCTCAATTAGTTAATTCAGTAAGATAGTCATTTAATTGGATATGGAGACTCTGCAATGGGCAAAAAAAGACAGGGGAGGTTAGTGAGAAATTCTTCGGAAGTAAAGGTATAACGACGATTCGTGCTGTGACGGACGTACAAAATTATATTAAAATGCTTGAACGGAGAAAAAAAACGTAATATTCTGTGGTACTCAGGGATTTGTATGTTGCAGTACAAGAATCACTTAAACTTAGTCAGGAGATTTAGGAAGTGATTAAGAAAGTATATGCAATGATGCAGTTTCATACAAAGGCAATCAGGAATAATCATGGGGATGTTTTATTGCACTTGTATATGGCAATGCTTAGGTTATAAACTGATGCATTGTGTGTAGTTCTGAACTCCTATACTGTTCGAAAAATATGCAATTGATTTAGAAGCTTTTCAAAGGTGTTGTACTTTACTCGTTATTAAAATGAAGGCCTGATGGATGCATAGAGACCTATGGCTAGTGAATAGTCCATTCAGTCCAGCTCATCTGCACACACCAGATATTTCTATTTGATGTAATTCCATTTGCCGCATGAGGCACATAACCGTCTAAACCCTTTGTATTCATATATCCATTCAGATGCCTCATAAAGTTTGTAAAAGTACCCAACGCTACCACTTCCTCTGGCAGCTCTTTCCATATGCGCACTACCCTCTGCATGAAAATCTTGCTGCTATCACCTTAATTTATGCCCTCGAGTTTATAGCCTCTGAAAATAACTTTAGCTGTTTACCGTAACTACATCCCTCGTGCCCTACACAAGTCTATGGCAGTTCAGGTATGAAAGTCGAAGATATTCGTATTGAACCATCTAACGTGAGGAGAGTGCATCAGAAGCATAGCCGATGGACGAGAAAATGAAACTAAGGACTTAATTTTAAGAAAACAATATATTAATTTTATGACATGTACTATGAAGACATGCATTTATTGTAAATAAATTCATGCATGCACATGTAAACATGTATTTTCATTTTAAACTATGAATCACTCCTAAATTGAGAAGAGACCAATGATGGAGCATGCAGTCAGGGGAACTTTCAACGAGACTGTACATTGTTCAGATTGATTTTCACGTAACAGCAACATATGAGAGCTGAAAACCCATCAGATATCTTTTTCAATTATGTAGGATCCCTGTTGAAGATTCAATGGAACATGTCTACTGCCTGCAGCAAAGGGATTTCAGCCAAATCAAAGTATTCCAGGAAGACACCCCAATGCTAGCAGCTTGTGTGAACAGAATAACTTTTGAGGTAGAATAATAACTGAGACAATCGCAATTTTCTTTTTGTCATGAAATTTATTATTATTTGGAGGAAGCTCTTCTGAACTAATATTTTGCAAGATTGTTCACATTTCTGTGCCTCTGAAAAATGAATATTGATGTACATATTATTGATGTCCAAACTGTTTCTCATTTATCTTTCCATCGTAGCTCGAGTAACTTTGTTTTAGAACTTATCTTTTAAACAATTTAACAATCTACATGACTTGCTAGTAACATTGAACCTGACCCAGTCTGAGACCGATATCAACTGCCACAAGACACATTTGGTCACATATCGAATTTGTTGGGATTTATGGAGAAGTGGGACTAGAAAAGGAAACAATGACTCTACAACTACAGTAGGAAGATGAATCAGGAGAAATTCTCGAAAGGCCGTTTGATGGGAATTCTCTTCTCCACAAGGCTATGGTACCTGTGTGTGTACATTTATTCAAAGCTGTGCGTTAGTTAAATATTTTTCGGAAAATTGACTAGTCGATATAATGAACCACAGATGGGAAAGTGAAGCCACAGTCTGATCAGCCACAATCTTTGTGACGGGTGGAACATAGAACAACTCCTGCTCCTCAGTTCTATGTCACCTCATTTCAGTCAGCTCCTCAAAATTGCTAGACAGGTGCAGTCGAAGACCACTTTCTCCTTGGAACTGATGCACAGAAAAAAAGCGGAGAAAATTCAGCCCCTGCTCACAGTAAAGCATGGTTTGATATGGATTGGAAAACGTTCTAGGGGGAAGAGTAGGTTCTACTAGAGATAGCCACACACGCAGATGACAAGCAACATGAATTCGACTGGGACAACACGACCATTGTAGGGCAAGCCAAACAGAGAACAGCCAGGGAATTCCTAGAGGCATGGCACTCTTCCACAGACTCTATCAACAAACACGTCGACCTGGACCCAATATACCAGCCACTACAGCGGACAGCTGGAACTGGCAACCGGAAGTGGCAGAGACAGGCCACAATAAATGCCGGAGGAAACATCACAGAAGCGCTTCACAGGAGGCTCCCAAGCACTGACGATGTCATCTAGACAGGGGACAAAACGTTTGCAAGACAAATTCCCAGCTCGGCGAACAGAACCACAACAACGAGCACCCGAGCTACAAATCTTCTGCCAAACTTTGAGGAGGATGATATCAAGGCCCCAACATGACAAACCACGAAGCAAAGACGAGACGGACAGACTGCTCCACGTTGTTCCTCATGGCTCCAGTGTTAATGGTACACACGTGGTACTTTATAGTGGTTTGCTGATGGTGAGGAATGACAGTTGGTGTTTTGTGCCGAGTCTTCAAGTAGGCAACTTTCATCTCCAATAAGGCAGGCTAGTATTCTGTTTAAGGTCCGAAGCTGGTGGGACTTGCTACCTCTTTCAGGCATAAGCATAAGAAATTGCATTTTCGCGATAATGCCTTACCTGATAGTTTACGTATCCCTGTGGGGCCCCATATTAGGCGAGACAGAGCTCCAGGCTCTGAATACACTCTCACTATCCCAATGTGCAGTTGGCTTGAAAGCCTTCACTGAACATCATGTTGTTCATAAATCTGTCAGCATAATACTGAGATACGTAAACTATCAGGCAAGGCATTACCGCGAAAATGCAATTTCTTATGCTATCAATGTCTTTCACTCGACATAATGAATGTTAGACCATAATCTTCAACATTTAATACCATCATCTCTTATTCTGTCAGAGTGCTACAAATTGAATACTTATTTCCTTCACATTCTCCTCATAGCACCATCAACCCAGGGATTAGTCTGGTGAAAATCCTTTGCACTGTCTCTGTGATGTGGAGACTTTTGCTTATAAAGGAGCGAACCTCTGTCAAGAATAAACCCAAATACTGCTTCAAGAACTCTCTACAGCTGTACGAAGGTGCTTTTACTCCTACCTCGATTCATTTTGTAATGAAGGATAGCATACAATTCACTGTACTGATTCATAGATGGCCTGCGTGAATTCTGTTAGTGATTTATAACCAAGGGCATCAAGGTCCGTTTCAAGAAAAGCGCTTCCCTACTTCTCACCTTCGAAGAAATAAAAAATGAAAAGGACTGTATACGATGGTCACGTCATTTGTTGTTCAAATCATTTATTTGCGTTGTAAATAGTGGCGTTTCAACAACTCATGCGTGCAATACCAATGAGTAGTAGCCTTCAGAACAGAACAGGGCCCTGTTCTCAGTATTCTCTCAATCATTCAAATCTAAATGCATTTAGTTTATTCCCCCTTACCCTGCAATGTTACTTTCTTCACTCACCTGTGCACAACCATGTGAAAATATCTTCTCAGATTAAAATGCACCACTCCCACTGCTTCTCATTCGTTGATGACACAACCAACATCCTCTATAAACTCCAGTATTTTTATCATAAATAATTTCCCGGGCATGAATCTCGGCTGACTCTGTTAAATCATACCATTATTCACCAAGGGTCTGGATATCGTTAATTACAAAAAAATGCGAATATTTTCCTCATACCCGACGTCAAGTTATCGATCAGTTGTTTTTCTGTTTTTCCACTTTGCGTTCAGACAGGTTACTTTGCAGTCTGTAGGATGTTTTTCCATCATGTAAAGTATTTTGATGAACGTTTTCCTTCCTCATAGAATTAAGGAATTGACAGTACAGAAGGAGATCATTGAGCACCTCAAGATTGAAGCTAATCAGCCTCCCAAAATATTAGATAAGAGGGTCTCTACCAGGTCCAAAAAGTGTTATCCAGCGAGCTCAACTCTCCAACACTATCTCTATAGCCCTTTAAATTCATCACTCATCTTGTCCAGCAGCTGACCAACCTTCATTAACGTGAACTTTTCCAATACATAAACTTTCATATCTTTAGTTTTTTGAAGTTCCTCACTTTTGCCAGTCACACTGTTCTCACCCCCTCACATTCTCTCATTCATTGTCACCCTGACCCTCTCACACACACTACTTCGCTGTCACCTTGACCTCCTCGCAATAACTACTTCATCCTGAGCCCCACTCACTCACTCTATCACTATCACCCTGATCCCTTCACACTCACTCCGACACTTTCACCCTGATCATCTCACACACACTACGTCAGGGTCACCTTGACACTCTCACACTCATTCCATCCCCCTCACCCTGACCTCTTCACACTCATCCGTCACTGTCATCCTTACCTTCTCACATTCACTACATCACCTTAACCTAGATACACTCACACTCACTCTGTCTCTGTCACGCTGAGCGCATCACATTCAGTCCATCAGAGTAACTCTGTAGTCACAGTCATAGGCACCCTGACTCCTCACAGTCACTGAGTCACAATCAACGTATACTCCTCACATTCACCCTGTCATCGTTTCCCTGATACCCTCACACTCATTCCATTACCATCAGCCTAATACCTCACACTCAATCGGACACAATCAACATCACCCCCTCAAATTCACTCAGTCACTGTCACCCTGACCCCCTCATACACACTCCTTCGCTGTCACCCTGACCTCCTCGCACATACTACTTCATCCTGACCCCTAACACTCACTCCATCACTATCACCCAGACCCAATTACACTCAGTGCACCGCGCCACCCTGACCCTGTCACACTCAATTCCTCAATGTCATCCTGACCATCTCAAACTTACTCTGTCCCCGGACCACCTCACTCTTCTCCATCTCTGTCACCATGACCCCCTCGCACTCACTCCGTCACTGTCAGCCTGACCTCATTACATTCAATTTGTCACCCAGACCCAATCATATTTAGTCCTCCCTGCCACCCTGGCCCCCTCACTCAGTCAATCACCGTCACCCTGACTCCATCACAGTCACTCCTTCAGCAATCGTCTTACCCCCTCGCACATAGTCAGTCACTGTCACCCTGAACATCTCACACTCACTCTGTCACTGTCACCCTGAAACTCTCACACTCTCTCTGTAACTGTTCCGCTTCCCAGTCTCACAGCCACTTCATTCTGTCACCCTGATCCCCTGACACTCACTATGCCACTATCATCCTGACCCTCTCACACACACTCTGACACCACCACCCTGATCCCCTCACACTCATTCTGTCAACCTGACCCCCTCACACTCACTCTGTCATTGTCACCCGGACCCCCTCACATTCTTTCCGTCACCCTCATGAATTTACACTCCATCCATCACCCTGAAACCCCTTACATTCACTCTGCTGTTATCACCCTGACCCTCTAATGCACATTTTGTCACCATCACACTGAAGCCCTCACTCTCATTCCATCAGTCTCATACTGTCGCCGTCAATCACACTTCATCACAGTAACGCTGGCACCCTCAAACTGGCTCCATCACTGTCACACTAACACCCTCACACTCAATCTGTCATCGTCATTCTGACACCCTCGCACTCACTTCTTCGCCACCAGCATGACACCCGCACACTCACTCCATCACTGACATCCTGACCCCTTTACATTCACTCAGTTAACGTCACCGTGAACGCCCATTTCTCATTGGTTACCATCAGACTTACTCTGTTTCTCTCACGCTCACTTGCTGACTCTCACTCTTTCCCCATTACCGTGACCCCATCAGACTCCCGCAATCACAGTCATCTTGAACCCATCACACTCACTCCATCACCGACAATCTGAATCGCTCACTCTCACGCTGTCATTCTGACTCGGTCACACACATGCACCCTCCCTATCTCCCTGAACCCTCAAAATCAATCTGTCAGTGTCACGCTGACTCCCTCACACTCAATCGCCAAGGATCCCCCCTAAACCCCTCACACTTCCTCTGTCACTGTCACCCGCAGCCCTCTCACACACTCCATCACACTGACCATCCTCATAAACACCCCGTCACTGCCACCCAGGCCCCCTCACACTTACAGTCACGGTTACTCTGAACCCCTCAAGCTCACGCAATCACAGGCAACCTGACCCCCTCATACACACTCAGTCGCTGTCACTGTGTCCCCATCACACTCATTCCCTCACTGTCACCCTGACCCCTCGCACTAACACAATGTCCATCACACTATCCCTCCACACTCAATCAGTCACTGTCCCCCTCAACTCCCTGACACTCACCTTGTCAAGTCACATTAACTCCATTAGAATCAGTCCGCCATTGTCATCCTGCCCATCTCACGCTCACTCTGTCACCATCATCCTGATCCCTACGCTTTCACTTTGTCACCTTCATCCTGACCTCCTCACAATCAGTCCACATCTGCCACCCTGACATCCTCAGTCTCACTCCGTCACTGTTACCCTGAACCCCTCAATCTCACTCTGTCACAGTAAGACTAACATTCTCAAACTCTCTCCATCACTGTTACCTTGAAACGCTCTCACTCATTCCATAACCGTCACTGTCACATTTCCTTCCTCACACTCACTCCATCACTGTCACTCTGACACCTCCACACTCAACTGGGACACCGTTACCCTGACCCCCTTGCACTCACTTTGTCACAGGTAACCTTGACACACTTACTCCCAATTAGTCACCGTTACCCTGAACTGATCACTCTCCCTCCGTCACTGTCCCCCTGATCCCCTTCCACACTACTCCGTTAATGTAACCCTGACCATTTACACTGATTCTGTCGCTGTCACGGTGACTACCTCACAGCCACTAGCTCACCATCACACTGACCCACCTCACACACACTCCATCGCCCTCACCCTGACGTGATCACATATATTCCATCACTTCTACCCTGGCTCCCTCACACTTCGTCAGTCACCCTCACTGGCACGCTGTCCCCCCGCTGATCACTTCATCAGCCCTACCCTGCCCATCGTCATACTCGCACAGTCACGCCAACCCGCTCACACTCTTTTCCTCACTGTCACCCTGACCCCCTCAGAATCACATCATCGCCATAACCCTGAATCTCTCACGCTCACTCTATCTCTATCAACCTGACTTTATCAGACACCCTCCTTCACCATCCTCCTGAACCCATCACACTCACACTGGAACTACCAACCTGACCATCACACTCACTGTGTCGATGTCACCCTGGCTACTCACACACTCTCACTCCATCTCTGTAACTTTAACCACTTCACACGTACTCTACCAATGTCACCCTGAACCTCACACACTCATTCTGTCACTGTCAACCGCTCCACCTTACGCTCACTCCATCATCGTCACCCTAACACCCTCACACTCACTCCGAAAATATTACCCTGACCTCTCACATTCACTTCATCAATGCCACCCTGGCCACCTCACGCTCATTCTGTCACTGTCACTCAGACCCACTCACAGACACTTGGTCATTGTCACCCTGACCACCCCCTCCCCCGCACACATTCTGGAACTAATACCCTATTCCGTCAGACTCACTCCATTGACGTCACCCTGGACATATCACAATTCCTCCATCTTTGTCATCCTTGCCACTTCACATTCACTGCATCAAACCAATTTCCTCATAACCACTCCGCCGCCTTCGTCACTGGGATCCCCTCACACTCACTCCATCACTGTCAGCCTAACCTTCTTCCCCTCACACATCCTCGGTCACTGTCACCAAGCCACTCTCACACTCACCGCATCATTGTCACCCTGACGCCTTCAATCTACTTCATCACCTTCACCATGACCCCCTCACACTCACTCCATCACCATGACACACTCACACTAAAACCATCATAGTCTCCTATACCTTGTAATAATAACTCCTTCTCCGTCACCCTAATCTCCACACACTCACTCCATCACCGTCAGACTGACCCCTCACACTTACTGTGTCACTGACACACTGACTCCCTCACACTCACTCCACCTTTGTCTCCCTGACTCACCAATATTCACTCTGTCACCATCACCCTGAAACCCTGATATTCACTTTGTCACCCTGATATTCTCACACTCACTCCTTAACCTTCACCATCTCCCATCACATTCTCTCTGTCACCCTGATCCCCTCACAATCTCTCATCCTGCCCGCCTCCCACTTTCTCTGTTGTTGTCAGTCTGACCCTCTCACGCTTATTCTGTCACCATCACCCTGACCCCCTCATACACACTCTCTCACTGTCACCCTTACCCGCCTCACAGTTACTCCGCGGCCCTCACCTTGATCTGATCACATTCACATCATCACTGCAACCCTGACCCCCTCACACTCACTCTGTTGCCTTGACCCACTAACTATCACTCCATCCCCGTCATACTTGCCGCCTTACACTCAGTCTTTTACTTGTCCACGCACATACTGACACTCTCTCTGTCACTGTCACCCTCACCCAATCACACTAAGTCCGTTCCAGCACAAATCTCTCCTTACACTCACTCCATCACTGTAACCCGAGCCACTCACACTCACTCCATTACTGTCACCCAAACCCGCTCACGCTCACTCCATCAGTGTAAACTGAGCCACTCACACTCACTCCATTACTCTCATACTGACCCCCTCGTTCTCACTCCATCACTGTCACCCTGACCTCCTTACCCTCACTCTGTAACCATCACCCCGAATCCCTCACACTCAGTACATCACGGTCACCTTGAACCCTTCATTCTCAGTCCATCACAATAACGTTGGCATCCTCAATCTCTCTCCATCACCATCACACTGACCACCTCACACTCACTCCATCACCTTTGCTCTGACGGCACCACACTCACTCCATCACCATGATGCTGACGCACTCAGTATCACTCTGTTATCATTACCCTGAAAACTCTCTCTCACTCTGTCACCTCATCTAAACTGATCACACTTACTCAGTCACTTTCACCCTCACTCGCTGACTCTCACTCTGTCTCCATCACCCTGCCCCCATCTTTCATGCACACATTCTGTAATTGCCAACCCGATCCCCTCACACGCACTCCACCACTTTCATCCTGACCTCCTTACACTGTCTGTCTCACTCATCCTGTCCCCATGAGACTCCCTCCATCACCCTGACCCCTAACACTCTCTCCATCTCACTCCCCCGACCCCTTCACACTCCATCCCTCACTGTCACCCGACTACTTCACACTCCCTCCATCACTGTAACCTTGACCACTTCATACTCACTTCGTCACCATCACCCTCACCCAATACATTCACTCTGTCACACAAACCCAATCACACCCAATCCACCCCGCCATCCTGGCTCCTTCCCACACAAACCCTCAAAATCATCCTGACCACCCCAGACTCACGCTGTCACCCTGGCCACCTCACTCCAGCGCCATCACTGTCACCCTGACCCCCTCAAACGCAAACCCTCATTGTCAACCAGACCACTTCACACACACTCCGTCACATCATCGTGAACACCTCACACACACTCCATCACTGCTACCCTAATCTCCATACACTCACTCCAACACAGTAACCTTGACCCCCTCACACTCTGTGAATTTCTTCCTAACCGCCTCACACACACTTCATCCCAGTCACCCTGACCCCTTCACACTCCATCCCTCACTGTCACCCCGACTACATCACACTCACTCCATCACCATCACCCAGACCCCTTCACACTCACTCCGTCACTGTCACCCTGACCCACTCAAACCAAATCCCTCATTGTCAACCAGACCACCTCACACACACTCCGTTACCATCACCATGAACACCACATACTCACTCAGTCACTGCTACCCTTAATCTCCATACACTCACCCCATCACAGTAACCGTGACCCCCCACACTCTGTCAATTTCTTCCTGACCACCTTTCACTCACTCCATCACTGTAACCCTGACCTTCTCACGCACATTCCTTCACCATCACTGTGAACCCCAAACACACTCTCCATCCAAGTTCCCCTGACAGCCTCACACACACTCAGTCTCCGTCACCTTGACCCCTCACACTCTAGACGTTACTGTCAACTTTCCCCCTCACACTCACACCCTCATTGAAGCTCTGATCCCCTGACAATGACTCCATCACCTTCAACATTGCCGTTACTCTGTCATGGTCTTCCTGACCACCTCACGTTCACTCCATCACTGTCACCCTGACCTCGTCTCTCTCACTCAGTGAACGTAACTCTGAACCTCTCAGACTCACTTCATCAATGTCACCTTGACCCCATCACACTCATTCTGTCACAGTCACCCTTACATTCGCGCTCACTTCATTGCACTGTCACACTCACAACCGCCCTCGCGTCCCTGCACCATCACACTCTTTTCCTCACTCAATCCCCCACTATTACGCTCACTACTGTGCTCCATTACCAGTAACCCACATGATCTCCTAACGTCACGTTCAATCTCATGCTTCATCTACCAATGTGGCCCTTACTCCCGTGCATATACACCACTGTTAAGCTCAATCACCCGCACACTTCCCCACCCTCACGCTCGCTCTCCTGCACTCTTGCTTAGCAAATGAAATCATCCCCTTACATGCTGTCCTACATTCTCACTCACTCCACTGCACACTGCTCCACCATAACACTCACTCTCCTGTATATGCACACAGAGTCGCAGTCACTCACCTGCCCAATCCCTCACCGTCAAGGTCACTTCCCTGCGTGCTCCGAAACCTTTTCTCTCACTCATACAAGTGGTCTCCCGCCATCATGCTCTCTTTCCAGTACACACCCCAACCATCACGTTCACTCTCCTGTACACTCCCCTCTCGTTATGCTCACTTCCCTGCATACGTATCCACCGTTATGCTCATATTTTTACACATTCGTCCACCATCACTCTCACTTCACCACACACTCCCCACCATAATGCTCACTCCATTACACAGTCCACCACCATCACCATCACTTCACTGCACACTCCCAGACCATCTGCCTCACTCACCCCAACATCAAGTTAACTTCCCCACAATCTCTTCCACGTCACACTCACTACACTGCACACTCACCCACTATCAAACTCACTCCCCCGCACTCTCCACACTGTCATGCTTATTACCCTGCACACTGACCCACCGTCATGCTCATCCCCACACTATCCCCACCCTCATACTATCACAACCCCACCATAGCGCTCACTTGCCCACACGCCCCTACCATCGCACCCCCACGCACACACCCCCACCATCATGTTCACCGCCCAAGCACACGCTTCCACCATCATGTTCACCCCTCTCCACACACACCCACACCGACATATTAATTCTAGTACAAAATCCCCCACCTTCACACTCACTCCCCTGCAGTCTCACCCAACGTCAATATTACCCCCACATTCCTGCATGGTCTCGCTCATTCGACCGCACACTCTCCCGCACTCACTCTCACTCCCACACACTCCCACACAATGAAGTTCACTCTCCCACACACTGCCCCAGTGTCACACTTAGTTAACACCACACTCACCCACAGTCACAGTCACTCCCTATCCACCTTTGCACCATTACACAAACTCCCCCACGCACTCTCCTACCATCACACTTCGTCCTCACCACACACCACTTCCTTTGCACTCACTCCCCAGCATACTCCTCTCCCGTTACACTCACACCACTACACACTCACGCACCATCACACTGACTCCTGCACACAGTTATCCACCCTCATACATTCTTGCCCGCACAGTCCCCCAACATCATGCCCACTCCTCCGCATGCTCACCCACCATCACACTCAGTCACCCGCACATCCCACGACCATCTATCTCACTCCGGCACTTGATCTCCAGCCGTCCCGCTCACTCCCCCACACACTTCACCACAGTCCCTCTCCCTCCCCCCACATACACCACAATATATGCTCACACTCCCACAAGATATCTCACTGTTATTTTCAAACTCCTCGCACACTGCCCCAGGGTTGCATTCATTCCACTGCGCACAAACCACCATCACGCTCACGTCTCCGTGCACATGGCCACTATCTTGCTCAACCCCATCAGACATTACCCAGATACTCTCACCCCTATCATCACACCTACTGCTCTGCATGCTCCCCCACCGTCACACACAATCCACTACACATGCACACCCACTATCACAATATCACAATCAGTGTCCCAGATACTTCCCCATGGTCATGCTCAATCCCCAATCAGACACACTCCCCTGCACACTGCCCCACCGTTACACTCACTACCCTCCACTACAGAACGTTCATTACCATCTGCACCCCCCCCCCAACATCACACTCACTGCCCTGCACACTGTTCTGCATTATGGTTATTCCTCCACCACTCCACCACCATCACACTCACTTTCCCGCACTCTACCCCACCGTCACACTCACTCACCTGCACACTTCAGCATCATCACACTCACACCCCCACACACTTGTACAACGTCACTCTCCCTGCCCCGTGCATTCTCCCAGCATCAGACTCCGGCCCTTGTGCACTCTCCCACCGTCACTACCCCAAACATTCTCGCAACTTCATGCTCACTCCTTACATAATTCCCACCCTGACACTAACTCCCTGACACACTCCTCTACCGTTATGCCTATTTCCCGCACGCCCTCAACCCCGCCCACACCAAGACTGTCAGAATCAATCCCTCACACAATCCTCCACTATCATACGCACTCCCTCTTGCTTCCCGACTGATATGCCGACTCCCCCGTGCACTCCCCCACCATCACTCTCACCCATGTATTCCCCCCATCAAGCGCACACTACCATCATCGTGCGGACACCCCAAAAACGCCACCAACATTACACACATTCCCCAATGCATTCTGCCACCATCACAGTCTCTTCCCAAACACTGTTCCATCATCATGCTCACTCTCCACGCACACTCCCACTGTCACACTTACTCACTAGCATACTCTCTCACCGTCACACTACTCCCCCGCACACTCCTCCACTGTCATGTTTACTCCATGACACCCTCCCCCATAATCACGCTCACTGCCTCACATTCCTGCAATGTTGCACTCACTCAGCAGGAGTATCCATCAACATCACACTCACTCCCCTGCATACACCAATATCATCATGTTTACTCCTTCCGCTCTGTCCCATGGTCACACACACTCCCGCAATCACTCCAACATCACACTAACTCCCAAATATTACAGCGCACTCTCATTCACCACTCCGCATATTTTCACACTGTCACGCTCACAATCATCCACAATCACCTTCAATGTCCTGCACACGCCACCACTTACACACTCACTCCTACACACTCCCGCACTGTACACTCACTCTCACGTACTCTCCCCCACCATCACTGTCTCTTCACTGCACATTCCCAAAACCATCACGCTCATTCCTTTTTCCTCTCACTCTCTCAAACGTTCTCCTCCCGCACACTTCTCCACCTTCACTCTCACTCCTCTGCACACACACCCACCATCACACTCACTCACCCGCACACTCCCTGACCAACATGTTCACTCGTTCACATATTGCCCCACTATTACTCTCATCCCTCGCAGTCTCCGCCAATGTAATGCATACAGCCATACACTCCCCCACTGTCACACTTACTCTGCTAGAAATTCCCCCCATGCACACCCACATCGTCATGCTTACTTCCCTGCAAGCACCCATACTGTCAAACCCACCTCACTACCATTGCAATTACTCCCCACATGCTTGCCCACCATCTCACTCACATCCCCAAAAACCCTCCACCATCATGTTCACTCCCACATACACTCCCACACCATCATGCTTGCTCCACCACACACTGCCTTACCGATAAGTCTACCCCCCACACAAATGCCCACCATCACGCTCACTCACTCCCACACGCTCCACCAAAATGCACACTCCCCTGAATTCTCCCCACAGTCACATTCACTCCCCACACAATTCGCCATGGTCACAATTAGTCCCCTGCACACACCCCCAAAACCACACTCATGATCAAGCATACACCTGCACCGACATGCTCACTTCCTTACACACCGCCACACTGTAATGTTCAATACCCTGCACACTGTCCTACCGTCACACACATTCCCCAGCACTCGTTCACACTGTCGCACTCACTCTTCCACGCACAGCCCCGCCGTCGCACCCATTCCTCAGCACTGTCTCCCACTGTCATACCATCTCCCCAGCAAACTTCATTCCATCACACTCATTCCCAAGAAACTCCATCACCGTCACACTCACTCCCTTGCATATTACTGCACCATCATTGTCACTTCACTGCACATTCCCCCACCATCACACTCGCTCCCTTTACACTGTTCTTCACTGCCAGCCTTTCTTCCCCGCACACGCCCAAACCATCATGTTCACACTCCTGGACACTTCCCCACAGTCAAGCTGACTCCCCCACAAATTCTGTCACCGTCACGCTCAACCCCGGCACTCACCGACCAACGTACTGCCTCCCTCATACTCTAACCTCAACGTTATACTCTCTCTCCCCCCACATGCCCACACTACCATGCTCAATCCACCGCGCAGTTCCCCAACATTATGCTCAATCCTCATACACTTCATCCCCATAACGCCTACACTGCTGCACACTCCCCACCATCACGCTTACTCCACTGCACCCGTCCTCACTGTTGCACTCACTCCCCCCCACACTCCCTCATCATCACGTTTACTTCCCCTACACTCTACTCCACTGTGGCACGCTCTACCCTTCCCACGCCAACACCATTGCCCTCACTGCGCCGCACACTCCCCGCCATCAATCCCCCTCCACACACACTCATACTGCATCACAATCTCTCCCCCGCAAACGCCCACACTATCATGTTCACTCCCCCGAATACTACTCCACCATCGTACTCAGTCTCCTTCACACTACCTCACGGTCCCACTCAATCAACCCGCACAATCTCCTACCGTCATGTTCACTCCTAGTACACTCCAGCACCGTCACACCTACTCTACTGCACAGTCCACGCCGTCACGCTCATTCGCTCGGATTCTCCCTCACCATTGTGCTCACTCACCCGCCTATTCCCTACCCTAAGCATTGGTCATGTACGCCTCCCTAGTTCATTCTCTCAAACTGTCCTTTGATCTCATTCTCACTCAGATCAATGAGCATCAACAATGGGTTCCACACAGTCTCTTCTGTCTGAAGCAACCTGTTGTCCAACTCCCATCTTTTAGCCCCTGCCACAGCCGATGGTGTCTCCCCCATTATTACCTCCTTGTAATGACTAATGCTCTCACATTCACAGAGCAATGACGTTTTTCCCAAGCCCCAGGCTGTTAAGTGAGCAATAGGCTGACACGCCACATTCATGTTTGCTCCCCTAGCATCGGCCTGAATATCTACACCTCTCTTCCGTTTCCCCAGCAAGAAATGCAAAGAGAGTGTTCGAAGAAGAGCGAATTGGAGAGAGGCAAATTGGGAGGTAATGAGTGCAGAACACAGAGAGTGCAAGAGAATGGGGAATGGATGGACAGTGAAATAGACTAAATGGAAGATGGAGTGAGATAAACAGAGGAACAGTGTGAGCATGGGAAGGAGATATGGATGGATAGGGAAAAGACAGAGAGATGAATTGTGCAGAATGCCAGGTCAGAGTGGGGGGACACAGAGGTGAAAGCAAGGACAGAGTTACTTAAACCAAATTGCTGAGTTCAGGCCCATTCCTTCCCCTTCCTGTGATCCAGGATTTGGGGCTGAGTCTGTCTCTCTCCAGCCCAGCTTCTTCAAAGAAAAAGCAAATAACAATGCCATTCATTCTACTGCTTGGCGCTTTTTAATGAACAGTTTTGTTATTTACAAATTGAAGTGATGGAGTACAGTCAGTGGGATGTTGCCGTTGCTCATTGCCCCCGAAGTTGTGAGAAACATTCTAATGTGTCCCTGTAACCCTACTATGGGGTAATGTTGGACAGACCAGAGCTACCCTCAGACTGTTAACATCAAGACAGACTGTTTCATCTCTGAACCTCTGAACTGACATGAGGAAATGCTGAATGGACTAATTAATGACTGAATTTGATGAATTTAGGTAAATGGATATTTCAGCACATTCTTCAGAAGCTGTCTGAACTTATTCTGTGTCACTGCATAAATCGCAGTGTTTGTGCAGCAACTGAGGAGCTGCAGCATGAAGCCCAATTCCCGCAGATAAGAATGGAGATGCACACCGGTATTCACAATGTCCTGAATCCGGACCCACATAGAATACAGCGTAAGTATTGACCATAGCAGGATGAAATTGGCAGAAATCAAAAACAGTAAAATGATGGATTTAATTCGATTTCTCATCTCTGTGTCCGACTGAGCGTCCCCATTGGTGGCAATTAGGAGTCTCCTGCGGGCTCTGCTGGTCACTAAAATGTGTATGCTGGTGAGACCATTGAGCAGCAGAATCAGGAGAAATGGGAGAGCTGGTGTTACAATGTAGTGGATGGAATGGATCGTGACCCAGACATGGGAGAAACGAACACCAACTTTTGGAAAACAATAAAAGAAGCTGTTTATCAGCACATACCGAGTTGTCAACATAAAATACCAGGAAATGTTCTTTAAACAACTCAGCACAGCCACTGCTCCCAGCAGCACTAACGCTGTTTTCTCACTGCAATATTTACTTTTCAGTTTCTGGCAACAAATGGCCACAAACCGATCAAAGGTGAACGTGACGGTGAACCAGACGGAACAGTCAATGGATGCATAAACCAGGACGGCGTGGATATTACACACGGGGACGGACATGTAAAAATAAAACAACTCTGCATAAACAACGGGAATCCTTGTCAGTATCAGGTCGAAGGTAATGACCAGTAGATCTGCCGCTGCCATGGCCACCAGGTAACGTCTCACACATGGAGACAATCCACAATCTTTCTCACGCAGGACGTAGATTGTCAGTGCATTAACTGTGAGGAAGGAAAACAAGCAGATTATACATCAGCCTGGATGCAAATTTCCTAGTCTGACTGAGGGCCCAGTGAAATTATCAAATGTGTCACAGGGAATTATTACTGAAATAATTGGAGCTGCAATAACAAATGGGAAATTCTGAATTACTGACAAAATGTCACAAGCCACAAGAAACCCTCCCTCCCCAAACACACAGAGACACGTCCATAAGGACAGATCGTTCCTAAAACATTCCCACACATTCGATCACTCGAGAGCAAGCACAGGTTTCCAGTTCCGAATACGGAGGGTGAAAAAGTTGCTTCCCTGAAGGATTCATTCCCAGTTCCTTGAAGACAAACGGAGTTTCGAAATTTCTGTTTTTTAGTCGAAGTTATGGTCGATCCTGTGTCGTAAAGAAATGTAAATGCAGGGAAAACGTACTCAACACTTTCACTGCCTGAAGGACTTCGGACTCTTTCTCCCTGGAATGGAACCCGTTCCCTCGGCATCTGACCATTAGTGCAATTCATTGATGTCCGGCCGTTTACAAATAATGTCCGGGATCAGAATGTTAATGGATGTCCGTTATAAAATATTGGGTACAGTGTATTCCAGGAAATCTTCCACGGCTACTTCAGCACCATTCCGCATATTTTCTTCCGCTACATTGGTGACTGTATTGGAGTTACCTCATGCTCACACGAGGAGATTGAACAGCTCATCATCTTCACAAATATATTCTAGCCAACCTCAATTCACCTGGACCATTCTGGGCATCTAATCCCTTCCGAGACCTCGCCATCTCCATTTCTGGCGACCAATTAACAACGGACATTTCCTACAAGCGCAGTGACCTACGTAGATACTACACCTCCTTCTACCCTGCCTCTTGTACAAACGCGATTCCTTATTCGCAATTGCTCTATCTCCGTCCCAACTGCTCCTCGGAGGACCAATTACACCGCAGACAAAACCCAGTTAGCCTCCTTCTTCACAGATTACAATTTACCTTCACACATGTTTGATGATGCCGTCCAGCGCATCTCATCCACTTCCTGCAACAGTGACATCCAACCCAAGTGCTCCCAATGTAACAAGGACAGAAACCCTTCACCTTCCACCCCACCAACTTCTGCATACATCGCATCATCCTTTGCCATTTACGCCACCTACAAACAGACCCCACAACTTGGAATGCAGTTCCCTCCTTACCCTGATCAGAGGCCATTCACTCCGCAACTTCCTCGTCAGATTGCCGCCCTCCACCAGCCCTCATCCCACTCCCGACACTTTCCCTGGCCATCGCAAGACCTGAAAAATATGAGCCCACACCTCCTACCTCATATCCATCTACGGTCACAAAGGATCCTTTCGCATCCGACAGAAATTTATCTGTACCTACGCCAATGTCATCTACAGTATCCTTTGCACGCAATGTGGCCTGCTCGACATCTAGGATACTGAACGCCATCTTGCAGATCATTTCAGACCACGTCTCTGGGACACCCGCAGCAATCACCACCACCGCCCCATGTTGAACACTTCGACTCCACCCCCCACTCCATCAAGGACATGCAGGTCCTGGCTTCTTCATCGAGAAACAATAACCAGCCGAAACCCTGAGGAAGACGCCTCATATTCCACCGTGGGACATTGCAACTGAACAGGGTCAATGTAGATTTCATCATTTTCCACATTTCCTCTCCCCCTACGTTACCACAATCTGAAGCCTCCAACTCGGCACCGCACCCTTGTTCTTTCCTTCATATTTACACTTTTTCTGGTCCGCTCTACTCTCTGACCTATCACCTTCTACCATACCTCTATCTGTCTTTCACATTCTCTGCCACCTTGCTCTCAGCTCCAACCCATTTCCATTTGTTTCTCAGCCACCCAGCCCAGAAGGCTCATTCCTGATGAAGGGCTGATTTTCAAAACGTTGATTCCCCTTCTCCCCGGATGCTGTCTGACCTGTTGTGCTTTTCGAGCATTACATTCCCAGTTAGAAAACAGTCTGACACCATCCTACTTAAAGAATCAGGCCTGATGGTTAATGTTTCATGAAGCACTGTCACTATCCCTGGGAATATGTTGACACACAGGCAGGACAGACCCAAAAGTAATGGGGGTTCCCTGGGGTACAGTTAGGGAAAGGGTTACCCTGCAAATCCCCAACATTGATTTCAGGACCCGGGAAATCTCATGCTAACTGGTCAAAAGTGGTCAAGGAATTCACCTGAGGATGGATATGTCCTGCTCCGCTCCACCCCACCTCTCAGTGGTAACTCAGTTCCCCTTGACTTTGAAAACAAATCAAAGGAAGCACTGCGGGTGAGAAGGACATAGAGCATACTCTGGGTCTGGGACTTCATGGCCATCACCAAGTGTGTCTCCACAGGTCCACCACTGACTGAGCAGGAAGAGACATCAGATACACAACAACCAGATAGGGTATTGATGGGGGAACCAAAAAGTAGGAAACATTCTCACCAAACTCCTTTTTCCAGATGGATCTGTCTCTAACAGTATCCGTTGGATCAGCCAGCACACAGTCCTCGTGGAGGGAATGTCTCAGCCGCCTCATATTGAAGATCCTGCCCACTGTGTTATGTGGCATTCCCTCCTGTGAAGTAGGACATACTTCGAAAGGACCAAGCAAATGGAAACTGGTCCTCCATGAGGCAACTTGGGCTATCAGCAGCTGCAGCATCAATGACATTTCCTCCATCATAAATTCAGAAGTGGACTGCTCAGCGATGGTTCTAAAATGTTCAGTAAAATTCATAATTACACCTATACTGAAGCAGGCTATTCAGCTCATCAAGTGTTTTACCATGAACAGAATGAGGCTATTCATCGATTCGAGCCTGTGGCTCAGCTATTGAAGCTGATCTTTTAATATCTCATTCCTGGTCCATTGGAAAGTTCAGAGAAAATTCATCCTTTCAAAACAGCCACACAGGAATATGGGAGGACTGGTTATTGAGCCAGGAGAAGGGATAAGTCAGGGATAAATATGTATTTATCAGTTCAACACAAATTAACGACTGCAGTCACACAGTGACCTGTCCTGGGACCTCAACGATTTGCAAGGTTTTAGAGAAATGCAACAGATGTATTCTAACTTAGATAGTCAGAAAATTAAGTTATGAAGAGAACGTAGAGAATCTCTAACTGGATAAGCAATGGACAGTGACTTGGCAGCTGGAATGTAACGTGGGTATATGAAAACTATGATATTTATCAGCAAGAATAACAGGCTGTATGTTAAATAAATGTAGGGACATCACAGAAGTTAGAGACACAGTGTGTACTGTTGAATTCAGTCTGAACTTTTCAGACATGGGAAGTGTTGCTCCATCTCCCTGATGGTCTGCTCCCTAATGTTCCCAGTGGTGCCACAGGTCTCGTTACACGCGGGATATTTTGAAGTGTTTGGTTGGCGGTGTCGAGTGGTGAGGGGTACTGTGTTTTGAGCCTTGTTCCAAGGGGATGGCCTTTATTCTGAAGGCTATCATTTCTGGCTACGTAGATACCTGAAGATGATGGGAATAGCTGACTGCTTCTGAATGAAGAAGCTGTGGTTACTGCCAGGACAGTGGGTATTCACCAAAATGATGAAATGTACATTGTCACGCTGCAACATTAATGGAGTGATAAACGGAGGGTCCAATCACAAAATGAGAATGAAAGGCATTACAGATCAGCTCAAAGTGCTAGATATAATATATTTTCAATCAATAACAGAGAAGCATTAAATCAGAGGAGATATCTCTCCAGCACACAACACTGTTTCGATCAAGATCTGATCAGCCCAACCCAGCAATCTGCCATGTACAGAAAACTGTGCAGACCACAGCAGTGTATTGCTCTTAACCCAAACTAGACATCTGTCCAGCACGGGGAGCTGTGCAGACCACATCATTGCCTCGATCTTTAAACTTTGACAAGATATATGTTCATCACTGGGAGCTGTGCAAAACGCAGCAGTGCATTGAACTTTAAACACAGACTAAATATCAATCCAGTACGTCGAGCTATGCAGAGCCAAAATCTACAGACCGGATTAGATGTCTGTCCAGCACCGGGAGCTATGCAGGCTGCAGTAGTGCATTGATCTGTGAACCCGAAATGGAAATCAGTCCAGCACGTGGACCTATGCAGAACACAGCAGTGCATTGACCTATAAACCCAGACTAGGCGTCTTTCCACAGTGTGCTGCTGGGAAAGCACATCAGGCCAGGCAGCATGTGAAGAGCAAGAGAATCGGAGTTTCGGTCATAAGCCCTGATCAGATTCCTGAATGAAGAGGCCAGAACAGTGGGAGTTCACGATCATGATGTAATGTGCATGGTCACAGTGCAACATTAATTGAGGGAGTGATGGAGGATCCAATCACACGAATGAGAACTAAATGCATTGCCAGATCAGCTGAAATAGTTAGTGAGAACTTGTTCTCAATCCAACACAGAGAACCATTAACTCAGGGGAGATATCTGTTCAGCACAGTGGGAAGTTCGAGCTCTGCTCAGTCTAACCCAGCAGTCTGCCGAGTGCGGAAAAATGTGCAGACCACGCCACTGCATTAATCTATAAACTCGGAGTAGGTATGAGTCTAACGCTGGGAGCTATCCCCACCACAGCAGTGCATTCATCCAGAGACACAAGATATCGATCCAGCACTGGCAGCTATGCAGACCACAGCAATGCATTCCTCTATAAACCCTGTCGTACGTCACGAGATATGCAGATCACAGCTGTACAATTGTATTCAGGCTACTTTCAGTGAAGCACAGTAGAAGAGGTTGAGATGGATTTTCAACCATTTTCTCTAACTTTCAACATTTTTTGATATACTTTTCCAATTTTTAGTGAGAATGTATTGTAAAGTCCTAACACAAACCCAATGTCAGCATGTGGGCCAGCAATAGACATGGCCATAAACTTTTAGTAAGAGACAGCATTGCAAGGAATTGGAATAAAAACTGCGTTGAGTCTCCAAAGTCATTCTTCGAAGAAGGAAACAATCATCCTAAAGATAGTGGTAGAGAAAGAATGTACCAACCGGAGCTTCTCTGCTCTGCCCGCTCTTTATACCAACCTTGATTTGTTCTGTTTTCTGGAGAGACTTCTTCTTCACAAATTTTTAAAATTTTAAAATTACTCCGATGGGAATGGAGGAGATGAGTCCAGACGGGGGCTATCGCGGGGATGGGAGGCCAAGAGAAAGCACAGTGTGCACTTGAGATTGGGCTGACTACAATCTGGATATTGAAATTGGTGCGGCCTGGAGAATGGGCCCGATGCGGTCTGGAGATTGAGCCTGGTATGGTGTGGAAACTGGGCCTTGTATGGTCTGGAGACTGGGCCTGGTATAGTGTGGACACTGTGCCAGGGGCCGCCTGGAGACTGGGCCTGGTGCTGTGTGTCTACTGGACCTGGGGAACTAGGGAGACGAGAGTGGTGTAGTCCATTCACTTGGTCTGCTACAGTCTGGAGACTCGGACCGGTTCGGCCTGGGAACTGGTCCCATTCGGGCCTGGAAACTGAGCACGGTTTGGGCAGGAGACTGTGGTCGGTGCAGTCTGGAGACTTGCCCCAGTGAGGTCTGGGGACTGGGCCCAGCACTGTCTGGCTACTGAGCCTGGTGAAACCTGGATCAGGACTCGGTAGTGTCTGGATACTGAGCCCAGTGAGGACTGGATACTAGGCCAGGTTCGTTCTGGAAACTGGGCCTGGTATGGTGTGGAGACTGGACTGGTGTCGCCGGGAGAATAGTCCCAATGCAGTCTAGTGACTGGGCCTGTGGAATTCTGGAGACTGGGTCCCATATTTACAAAAGACTAGGTCTGGAACAGTCTGGTGACTGGGCTCGATGCACTCTGGATACTGGCCCCAGTGCAGTCTGGAAACGGGGCCCGGCCCAGTGTGGAGAATGGGCCCGGTGCGGTCTGGAGACTCTTTGCTGGCACAGACTGGTGTGTCAGGGACTGTAATTCGTGTTTGCTCATTTGTTTTTTCCCTTTTACTCTTCTTCTGGATTTTCAGTTCTCATTCTTTCATTTTTGGTCCAAAAACTTAAGAAATTATACATAGATTTCTTGTACATAAGATGGCACCATAAGTGAAGCCATTGCAATGTTGCCACTGCATTCATTAAATTGTACGTTACATTGAAGCCATTTCAATTCAAATGTGAGGGATCCACTGTCTTTGATGGCTTTTCCAAACAAAGCTGCTGCTTGTGCAGTGGCACGGGGCATACAGCAGAGGCGGGCATTACATTACTTGGAACACAAGATGGAGAGAAAAAGAGAGAGAGTGAGAGAATGAGGAGACGCATTTTGATCCTCATTTCAATGGATTCACTCGCAAAACAACAGAAACCCAATTGCTCAGAGACGCAGATGCAGAGACGCAGATGCACACTAAAGCACGCACACATCGGCACGGGAAAAACCACACACACACACACACACACACACACACACACACACACAAACACATGCAGACATTCGGTCCCTCGTCGCTGCCTTGCCATTCAGTAAGTTCAAGGCTGATCTGATCCTTGCCATTCTGTTAATTCACGGCTGATTTGATCTTGACATCACCTTGATCTCCTCTTGGGAATTAAGGCAGAACATGTGGTTCAGCTGTTAAAGTGGGTGACTGTAATGCCATTAGTTTGACAATAGTTCTGGAAAACGATGAGCCTGGTCCACAAGTTAACATCTTAAATGAGGGCAAAGCCAATTGTGATAATATTTGGCGGAAAGGTTCAAAAGCTGATTGGAGAAGCTGTTCGCAGTTAAAAGGACATCTGGCAAGTTGGAGTCTTTCAAAGCGAAATAGTGAGAGTTCAGGAACAGCATGGCCCTGTTCGTGTGAAGCGCAATGTTAAAAGGAGTAGTGATCAGAGCATGGCGGTTATTGAGTGTCTGGTCAAGGGGAAACAAGCAAGTATATGTCACGTATTGGCAGCAGGGATGTTTGGAATCCCTTGTGCGTAATATGTGTCGGAGTATACTTACCAGGGAAATCAGGAAGGCAAAAACAGGGCATGACACAGCTGTTAATGTTAAGGAGAATTCAAAGAGATTATTTTATTGTATTAAAGTCAAAAGAAAATCTATAGAGAGAATAGGGCTCCTAAAAACTTAGACAGCCATCTTTGTGTGGACCCATATGAGATGGATTAAGTTTATGAGGTTTATTGTCACATGTACTCATATGAGGACAGGGAAAACTGTACAAGTCGTACATATATGACGCTAGCTTAGGCACAAAGATCCCCCCCCCCCAAAAAAAAAACAAAATACAGCATCTTGATATAAAGCAGAAAAGTAAAGAAAAAACAATTAAAATGTAAGGCATTATAGACAATCTGGTAAACGTGGAAGCACAGAAACACAGTTAACGGTTCAACAACGCAGGATATCTGTCTCTGACTCTTCTGGGTTCTCACTACTTACAAACAATCGACCTCAGCCCACTCCGATGCCTTAGAGCCAGTTCCTGCTCAATGGGCGAGATACCCCATGAAAATATTGCGTCAGCATTTACTCTGGAGGAAGACATGGAAGCTGGGGAAATTAGGGAAATAAATCGATGCAGTGATGTTTTGAAATGCGGCTACATTACAGATGAGGAAGTGCCGGAATTTAGAAAATGCACAACGTTAGATAAACACCCAGGGCCTGTTCAAGCATAGGTTTTTCTACGTGAACCTTCGTGAGATCCAACAATATGCCACATGGTAGCCTGGTTAATAAGGTTAGATCACATGGGATCAGGAAAAGTTTCTAAATTAAACTAGGAGACAGATGGTGCAGGGAGAGATTTGTTGTGACTAGCGGTGTGCCACAGGACCAGTGCTGGGGCCACTGTTGTTTGTTATTTTGAGAAATTATTTGGATGAGAACATACAAAGATTGGATGGTAACATTGTAGATGACAGAAAATTGCTGGTAAAATGGCAGTGAAGAAGGTCATTTAAAAGGAAAATGAGATCATGTTTAACTGCGTCAGTAGGACGAGGATGGGAAGGTGAAGCTTCCTCACGTTAAATATGAGGTGCTGCCTTTTTTTTTAGAATAATCCGAGCAGGACTTACACATGTGGACAGGGTGGTGTGGAAGGCAGTAGGTACGATTACCTTCATCAGTCAGAGCAGTGAATATAGTAATTGGGACATGATGCTGTGCCTGTACAAGAGGACAGTAAGGACAAATTTGTAGTACTGTGTTCAATTCGTGTTGCCCTGATACACGAAGAATGTTGTAAACCAGAAAGGGGGCAAAATATTTGCAATGATGAGAACGAGACTGGAGGTCTTGAAGTGTAAGGGTAGCCTGGATAGAACAAAGAAAATTTACAGCCCTGGACGCCCTTTGGCGCTCCAAGCCTGAGCCGAACCAAATCCACCGTGTAAACCTGTCACCCAATTCCTAAGCATCTGTATCCCTCTGCTCCCCATGTACTCATCTATCTGTTGAGATGCATCTGAAATGAATTTAACATGCCTGCCTCTAGAAACTCTGCTGGCAATGCATTCCAGACACCTACCACCCTCTGTGTAAGGTATTTGCCGCGAGAATCCCCCTTAAACCTTTCACCTCTCATCTTGAAAGCGTGACCTCTCATTACTGAATCCTTCATTGTGGGAAAACGCTTATTTCAATATACCCTGTCTATACCTTTTAAGATTTTGTAGACCACAATACGGTCTCGCCTCAATCTCATTTTTTCAAATGAAAACAATCCTAACCTACTCAACTGCTCTTCATAGCTAGCACATTCCATACCAGACAAAATCATCATAAACCTTGCCTACACCCTCTCCAAAGCCTCCACATCTTTTTGGTAAGGTGGCGTCCAGAAATGTACACAGTATTACAAATGCGGCCGAACCAATGTCTTGTACAAATTTAACAGACCTGGCAGTTCTTATACTCAATACCCCGTCCGATGAAGGCAAGCACACTATATGCCTTCGTGTCCAATCCATCCACCTGTGAGCGAGGTTCAGGGTACAAATGACTTGCACTCCCCGATCTCTCTGCTCAACAACTTTTCACAATGCTATTCCGTTTACTGTATAATTAGCTCTAAAATTAGACTTCCCAAAATGTATCATCTCACATTTGCCTGAATTAAACTCCTTCCACCACTTCTCTTCCAACCCACCAGACTATCTATATTTTTCTGTATTCTTTGACAGTGTCCGATGTTTTCTGCTCCTCCACCAATCTTCGTGTCATCTGCAAACGTGCTGATTATACCAACAGTGCCCTTTTCCAGATCATTTACATACATCACAAACAGCACTTGCGCCAGCTCTGATCCCTGTGGAACACCAGCCATCAAGTTTCTCCATTTCGAGAAACTCCCTTCAACTACTACTCTCAGTCTCTTGTTTTTCAACCAATTCTTTATCCACATAGCTACAACACTCTGCACAACATGTGACTTCACTTTCTCCATTGGTTTACCATGGGAACCTTATTAAACGCCTTGTCAAAGTCTATGTATATGACATCTACAGCCCTTCCTTCCTCTATCAAGGCTGTTACTTACTCGAAGAATTCGAGTAAGTTGGTAAGGCATGATCTCCCCCGTACAAAGCCATTTGCCTATCACTGCTAAGTCCATTCTGTTCCAAATATAAATAGATTTTACCCCAGAGTACCTTCTGCAGCAACTTTCCTACAACGGACGTCAGGCTCACTAATCTGTCGTTAACCGAAATATTCCTACACCGCCTTTTGTACAGGAGGGCAACACAAGCAATTCTCCAATCCTTCAGCACCTCACCTGTGTTTAAGGATGATACAAAGATAGCTGTCAGCGCCGAGGTATTTTCTCTCTTGCCTCCCTCAGCAACCTGGGATAGATCCCACCCAATCCTGTGGATATGTCCACCTTAATGAACTCTAGCCTAGCAAACACATCTTACCTACATATGTGAACGTGATCCAGAGTAATCAAACTTCTATCTCTAATTTAAGCATTCATCATGTCCTTCTCCTCAGTGAACACTAATCCCAAGTAATTATTCAGAGTTTCACACATCTTCTCGGGTTCAAAATGCAGCCTTCCTTCCTTATCCTTTCGTGGACCAATCCTTTCTCCAGTTACCAGCTTGCTTCTTATATCCTAACAAAAGTTTTTGGGATTCTCATTAATTGTGCTAAAGTTATTTCATGACCACTTTTAATGGAACATTGATAATAGAAAAGTAGGCCTTTTGGTCCACGACGTGGTAAAAAGCATTAATCCTAATGTAAAATCAAATAACTTAAGCTACACACCCCTCAGTTGTCTGCTATCCATGTGCATGTCCAGCAGTCGCTTAAATGTCCCGAATTACTCTGCTTCCACCATCGCCATTGACAACACATTCCATGCATTCACAAAACTCTGCATCTGGAACCTTCCTCTGACATCCCCTCGATACCTTTCTCCTAATATTTTAAAAACTGCGAGCTCTCGTACCAGTCAACCCTGCACTGGGGAAAGGTCTCAGGCTTCTGACTCTATATATTTCTTCTATTATCTTGTATACCTCGATCAGGTCACGTCTCTTCCTCCTCTCCAGAAGTAAAAGTCCGAGCTTGGTCAACCTCTCTTCACAAGGCAAGCCCTCCAGTCCAGGCAGCATCCTGGTAAACCTTTTTTGCACCGTCTTCAAAGCCTCTGTTCCTTTCCTACAATAAGGCGACCAGAACTGGACATAATATTGCATGTGTGGTCTCACCAGTGACTTGTAGAGCTGTAACAAAACCTCGTGGTATCAACCTCGATCTCCCTGTTAATGAAAGCCAACACACCATATGCTCTTTAACACTCCTATCCACTTGGGTAGCAACTATGAAGGATCTATCTACTTGAACACCAAGATCTCTCTGTTCCTCCGCACTGCCAAGAATCCTGTCTGTCATCCTATATTCAGCTATCGAGTTCGACCTTCCTAAATGTATCACTTCATATTTTCCAGGTTGAACTCCATTTGTCATTTTCACCCCAGCACAACATTTTGCCTATGTCACGCTGTAGCTGCAGTATCCCTTGATACTATTAACGGAATTCCAGCCTTTGTGTATTCTGCAAAATTTACTCACCAACCCCTCAACCTCCTCATCCAACTCATTTATAAAAAGTACAAAGAACAGAGGCCCAAGAACAGAGCTCTGGGGCATCCACTCAACACTGACCTCCAGACAGAATTCTTTCCACCAACATGCACTCTCTGCCTTCTGTCATCCATTCAATTCTGAATCCAGATAGCCAAGTCTCCCTGTTTTCCATAATTCCTGAATTTATGAGTGAGGCTATCATGGGGAACCTTATCAAATGCCACATTTACTCCTCGACCTTCGTCAACCTGCCATACACTTCCCCAAAGAACACAATAAAATCTGCGAGGCATGACCTGCCCCTTACTAAAGGAATAGCGTGACTGCCTTTAGTCACGCTACGCTTTTTCAATTAGTCATAAATCCTATCCCTCAGAATGCTTTCCAAAACTTTGCTGACCATTGATATAAGACTAACTAGTCTGTATTTGCCAGGTAATTCCCTATTACCTTTCTTGAAAATTGGAACAACATCCTTTCTCGCTTCCCAGAGTAGCTTAGGATAAATTTGGCCTTGCCCTGGAGACTCACCAATTTTAATGTTTGCCAAAGCTTCCAGCACATCAGCATCATGGATTTTGATCGAATCAAACTTGTATACGAGTTCCTCAAAGCTCCCATTTGAAACAAGGTCCCTTTCCGTCGTGATGACGGAAGCAAAACACTCATTTAGGGCTTCCCCTGTCTGTTCAGACTCCACGCACAAGTTCCCTACGCTGTCCCTGATCGGCCCTACTTTATCACTGATCATTCTCTTATTCCTCACGTACAACTTAAATGCCTTTTTCATACCCACTCCTGACTCTCGTCGTCCATTTCTGAGCTCGTTTCTAGTAAGCCTGTGATCCTCTACGTAATCTGCCTTCTTCCTATGGATGAGAACTTCATCTGTTCTCGTCAACCAAGCTTCCTTCATCTTACCCCTTCTTACACATCTCAGAGGAACACATTTTTTCATCACTCGCAACAACTTCTCCTTAAACAGTCTTCACATGTCTGCTGTGCCCTTTCTGTGGAACAATAGCTGCCATGTTGCACTTCCCAACTACTGTCTGATAGCGTCATTATTTCCTTTTCCCCAATTAAATGTCTTCCTTACATGTGAGAACCTTTTTCCACGTATGGAGTCAGCTATTACAAGGGTGCATA